>NC_055976.1:5639634-6239634 GCF_018492685.1 Alosa sapidissima
TGTACTCTACATATATTGCCAGAGGGCCTGCCAGTGGCTTGCCTCATTCCACTGGTTTGTGCTCGGAGTCAGGAATGAAGCCTACCTCCGTTAACAACTTCACAAGATTTATTTGATCTTAGTATACACGTTACAAGTGAGCCCCTGTTGACTTGCGGTATACTGCAAGTTAGAATTTTAGTCGAGCATTTTCTCTGTAGATTCAGCCTTGAAACTCGTCTCTGCACCAATTTGCCTTTAAAGAGGCTGATATTATTGAAGAGAGGAGACACTATGGTTTTTTGTGATTCCAGTGCAGATTGCTGAACGGAGAGCTCAACTGGACATGAAAATTGATAGCCTTGTGTGAGTGCGTGTCAAGACTTATCCTTGAACAAATGTCCAGAAGACTGACTAGTAAGCTCTGTTGTTCTTAGAAAATGGTATCACTTGGAATGCTTATGCCATACAACATGTTACTAATGTCAAAGAAGCATGGATTCGTCTTAAAGAGTATTTAATTTAACCTTGCTCCATTGTTAGTGCATCTACATAGTTGCCATCTAATCAGATTTTTTACTTCCATGTGCTGCAGTGAGAAATAAGAAATTAGATTTCTTTGTTCTTTAAAATCAAACTTAATTTGAAAGGCTGATCACCAAAGGTGAAACAATTTTAATTGAGGCTCCATAGCACAAACGAAGCACAAAATACCATCATGCAGACTGTTAAGACTGCACATCTAATGGCTAGTCAAACTCACATACCAGAACACACAAGACATATAGACAAGGACAAAGTTTGAAAATCAATATGAACTGCACATACAGCTGAGAGTTATCATTGACTTAGTACACTATTATGCTTAGTACATTATTAAACACTTTTAGTAATTTATGAATAAACGTAGCAATATTATGAGTAGGGAGAGTATTCTTATAGGACTAGGCTACAGTACATGAGGTAATGTTGAACAATGACATTTGACAGAGGCACTATAACATAACATTATGGGATTTATGAATCATAATGCTGCATAACGGACACATTGAAAGAAGTCTAGCGAAGTCTAGTCTAGTCTAGTGATTTTGTGCCAATGCATTACAGTAATGCACTGACAGTCTCTTCTGCTCTAGTGCTTTATAGTAGCGATTACTGCCATCAGCTGCTGAGACAGAACAGAAGCTGTGCTTCTCTCCATAAGCATGCCCGTCACAGCATGTTTCGATATATGCACATTTATGTGAGTGTGTGTGTTTGTGTGTGTGTTTTGTGTTTTCCAAGAAACAACACAAAGTGTGTTTTCGTGTGTACATGCTTATTAAGAGGTGAAGAGTATGTGTGTGTGTGTGTGTGTGTGTGTGTGTGTGTGTGTGTGTGTGTGTGTGTGTGTGTGTGTGTGTGTGTGTGTGTGTGTCTGCATTTCAGGGACTGAGAAGTATTTGCGAGCATGTGTTTGTGTGCATGCATGTGTTTTTTTTTTCAGGGCTCGAGGAGTCGTGTGCATCCTGATCATGTACAACTAGAAGGAGCCAGTAGGCTGCTTTGAAGCTGCCTCAGTCTCCACTGTGGCATGTTAAGCATTGATAATCCGCCGCAGTGCAGACAATAAATACCACTGCATAACTAAGCCTCACCATGACACCACAGCACACCTGGTTGGAATTTCAGATTGGACAACGTTGTGGCAACTACAAAGTGAGGTGAGGGGGGAGGTGAGGGCGGGAGAGAGGGGTCGGGGGAGGGGTGGGGGCAACCTACCTTCCCTTTTTGTTCCTATTTGAAAAACCCTGTCCCTTACAAAACATCCTCCTGTCATTAGTACAATACACAAAGGGGCAACATCACAAGGATGGGAACCATGTCTATTCGAAGTATGTGCTCTGTGCTCTAAAACTGTACATAAATTATTTCCCCTCAGCTTACACTGGTTTGGATGGCGAGCGATTCATCTCCCCTTGTAACAATTGCAACTCTCTGGAATGACAAATCTGAAGGCGAGGCTTTCTTCCAGACGGATCCCCAAAGCTTAATAATGTGCCATGCCGAGAATGATGTAACGCAAAGACACAGCAAGTTGTGTGCCAGCTTTAGAAGGAGGGACTCAAAGGAGTTGATTAGCGCATATCATCCCAAGTACAACATGCACCACCCAAATCTCCTGTGAGATTCTAAATACTGTTTGACTGCGATAACAGAAATGCGAGAAGGCTTTATAGACTCTCAGCATAGTCATAGCCCCACAATGCCTCAGTGTGTCATTATGGAATTTGAGCTATAACTCCAGTTTGAAAAATGTCGCAAGGCATTTCACAAATGTTTTTTTCACTGCAACTTGTACAGAGAAACCACATCAAACATAGAAAGAAAGAAACTGGGCGTGTGTTTGATGGATGCTGCCTATGAACACCACAAGGATGACTTTTCTTGTCATCCAAAGAATAAACTCAAGATATCAAGAATAGCCATGAGCAATCACATTTTAGCAGAACTGGCCTTTAAAAATGCACTGGTGTATGGCTGAAGCCAAATCTATCTGACCATTTGGATACTCATTCAAAGTACATACTGTATTTCATGTATTTCTCTTTTTGTATTTCTATGTATTTCTTTTTACCTGTAGCAATAAAACTACTTTGCTGTGTTACAGCAAAGTAGTTTTATTGCTACAGGTTGAATAATAAAACCACAAGGTGAGGTCAGGATTTAAAACAGGAAGTAGAGTGCAGAGCACTAATGCTCCAGAGCTACAGTCTCTACTGCTCTGGAATTGGCATTGTTAATGATGCACATCTTTTGCTGCTGTGTACCATTGAATGATTTATTTTTTATATCCACAAGATGGCAACATTGACACGTTTCTATTATTTCTGTGACTACATTTTTCCAAACTTAATACCTGGATTTCTGATGGATTCAAGGACAACTACAGGGGACATGACTGCACTTATCCAACATGCCAAAATCTCAGTACCCATAACCCCTGTTCAACTGATGACAGATTAACTTGACCATCTTCAAGTCAGTCTTTTAATTACATCATATGACGATATGATGCTTTACATTGTATATATATATGTGTGTGTGTGTGTATGTGTGTGTGTGTGTGTGTCTGTGTTTCTTCAGTTATATTCCAGACAATTACTGCAGTCTACTGAGGTAAGTAAAGCAGCAGTCATACAGCAAAAAATCTTTTAAAAAGGAGGATGTTTCAGAAAATTGTCCTTTCAGCAGCAAAGCTATTCATAAGTGGGAACATACTCTGCTATCTCACAAAGTTATAGCAGTGACAACAAAATGACTGTGTAGAAATCGATGTCCGGGACCATGCTCACCAAGATTTTTGTGAGGAGCTTTGAAATGTGCCGGCCAAAACAAACCACTTGAAGGCATATGCATGCAACACCTAAATACTGAACATTGTCCATGGTCTGTTATCTATTAATTCTATTTTGATAAAAATGAATCGTAAAACTGTTGTTGTAGCTGTGTAGCGTGTCAAACAGAATGATATTTCATGTGACAATATATTGTTAGGATATATAGATGTTGATCAAAGCAAGTAAACATACTTTACATGATACAGTATAGGGAACTGATAAACTAAACAGATCTTTCCAATGCTCTACATAAAATAGATTTCCCCACCCTCACGTAGTTGGCAAACACATCACTTTACTTTTGTGGAAATACAACCCCAACAGAGAAGAGTTTTATGTGAGTAACGGTTTGCTGTCACGTAGAAAGACAGACTAAAAAGAAGTCTATACGATGAGAGGTAAAACGGGCACATGTGCTTGTTAAAGCTACTGGGACGGAAAACCCCCACAGAAACCACGGCCTTTCTCACAGAACTCCACGCATGCTGATGAGTGAAATAGCAGATCCAGACTGCTGACATTTTAGACTGATTGGGCAATTGTTCCAATGTAAACACTCACTTCGTCCTGTAACAATCCCTGCCAGGAGAAGACATGATTTGGTGTCATTTCCAAGTGGACTCGGGTTTCTACCTCCATCACAGGAACATCTCAGGAAAGCTTTCACTTCATCAATCCATGCTATTAGCATTTTCTTCTGTGCTTCTATCCTAACATTATGAGTCCAATTCTTACCAGAATATACTTATGCCTTCTGACCTCAGAACATTATGAACAACACAGAACGTGGTTGCTGCTAACATCATTTCAAAGGTCAGTCTCATTTGTGCTCCTTATAAAATGAGCTCCTCTACTCAACTATAACCCAACCTCAATGTCTTAGAAAGTATAGAGAAAAATATCCTGGCTATATTTGGGTTTTATATGAATTAAATACAAAATATATCAGCTAAAGTTGATATCTTGATTACAGTAAGATAAGTTGTGTTTGTTGCGCTTGACTAGATCTCAAACATTGGGTGTTGAGTCAAACATGAAAACAGCATGATTGTTTTCAAAATGAAGCAGGTTCTGTGTGTCTATGTTGTATTTATTTGTTCTGCTGTTGGGCCAAATGAAAACAGCATTAACATTAAAGTGAAGGAGTCATAAGCATAAAGACCTTAGGGGATGAATACACATAAAAATAAAGCATCAAATAAACAAAAAACAGCAAAACACATGATCAAATATTCAACTCTGGCTAATTCTTATAAAATGCCTATTATTCCACATATTCTGGTGATAGACTACTTCCAAAGTGGCAGCTTAATAGTTAATGAAAGATTAAGCCTCAACCTTTTCTTTAAAAAAAATATTGATTAACCTAGACTCAAACATAGCCCAAGGCTGAGTTTAACATGATTTTGAGATTTCAGAGGAAGAGGACATTTAACATAGATGAACACCTAAATAATTCAAAGAAACATAAATTAAAGAAATACATTTACACAATCCTTGAAGCTCTGAAAATTCTAAAGAGGAGATTCAAAACATGAAGCTCAAAAAAAATATGACTCTTCCAGAGAGCTTGTAGAAGGCCCTATTGTCTGATTCCTCAATAGCCAGGACAGGCAAGGCTGGACCCACATTGTGTATAAAAACCTCTCTCTCTCAAACACTGAGCCTATTACTTCTCTGCCATTCCTTCTCTGAGTTGGACACTCAGTAAAGAATCTAGACCTTATACTTTCCGTGAGCGTCTCTATTCAGCAAAAGGGAATTCTTTCAGGTTATTTGGATGTGTACAGAAAACAACTTGTTGCTGCAATGGAAGCCCTCGGAACCTCCAAAGTTGTCCAAGGTAGGCCAAAGGCCGAAGTGTTTACGTGTTTAATGAATGTGTTTGTGTTTGTTTTCGTTTTTTTTTTCTGTGAGGCTTGAGAGCATTTCATGGTATTATTTTTTTATTAACTTAATGCTTCAGCCTGATGATGTCAGACTGCCTTCAACTTAGTGCCAGTAAAGAACTTTTGTTTGGTGCTGCTGTGTCTCTGAAACGCTCGTTCAAGCAGCCATGAACCTGAAACCTTAACATTATATTTCATTATCCTCTGTTTCTCACACAGAGAGGTAGTGAAAAGCGCTGGCAACATTTCATTTCATGCTCTGTCTAATAACCTCCAGATGTTCACCTCTAAAGCTCCCCCACCATAACAGGTAGCAACTTAATGGCCCACAAATTGTCAAGAGCTCAGGTAATGAAGTGTGAGGCCTGTGCCGTTTTAATTGGCCATTCGAATTGAAATCACAAGATTGTAGACACAGCACATCACATGTTTTAAAGAACAAGAATATGTCTTGGGTTAATTTGTTTGTTGGAGAACGGCTCCCCTTGACAACCAGTTGATTCACCACTGAGGAGCAAATGATTTGTCCAAATGGCAAAGTGGCCATATCATCAGAGTGGTGCGTGGTGATAATGAAATGGTACCGTAAGTACACCGCCATTTTTATATTCATGAATTTCTAAGCCTCCGAAGAGGTCAGTGTGGGCAGATTCTTTTCAAATTCTTTTAAAAAGGAAACTGTCATTATGAACACACTGCTTTTGTTGAAGCTCCCATTATACAAAACATTCTGAATTCCTCAAACTGTTCATTAGTCAGGCAAGCAGGTATTGAGTTCTCTCCTCTAAGGTCTAGGTCTAGATCTGAGGAGTATTACCGCGTAATCATACCTGGTGGGTCTTTACGTGGCCCTGAAAACACCAGACTTCATTTGAGAGTCTGCAAAGAGAGTTTGAATTTTTGGTCTGTTTAAAAAACAACAAGGCGCCAAACACTGAGGTGAGTGGGTCATGGCTACCTTTCTGTAGTGGTCAGGCAGCTTACTGTGAGACGACCTATAATGGTGGCATGAGCACTCTGAGTGAGTACACCTCTGACTTTCCCCTGCGTAATATCATAACAGTCACAACCCCACACACAACACTGCATATCCCTTATGAGCACAGACTCAATCCCACACTGAAAAAAAGAACCGCTGGATTTACTTGATTTTGTTGTGTACATCAGTTGCACATAAATGAAATGTCTAGAATTAATCCAACATTTCTCTTTCGGTTTACAAAATTACCCAATTTGATCAAGTAACTCCAATGAAATTGTTTAAATTAAGCTTACATGAATTATTCATGTAATTTCAATGTCATTGTGTTATACAGGTGCACACAATGAAATGGTGACACCAAGGCATCCGTGTTCATTTGCCTTACCGATTCAGTACTTACAGTAGGTGCTTCACATTGATCTTACATGATTCTGTTGGATAAATTCATTGCTGTGGCAAAATGTTAGTTCAACGTAATAACATTGTGTTTGAGAGAAAAACGTGAGTTTGTTTAATCCCCCCCAGTTTAATGGATTACTTAATTGGAATGACTTTTTGAACACAATAAGGTTGTGTTTCATTCAAAACTAGACTGTTTTATGTAATTGTAATCTAATATGGTTCGGATCTTAATTTGACATGAGTCTTGACTTTGAGGGGCATATTTTGAAACTTCACAAAATCAGCTATATAGCACCCGTGATTCATAAAATTTCTCCTTCACGGCACAACATGTGCTACCAGCAGCCTGAATGCCATATGCCATGTGCACAACATAACCAACATAACCAAACCTTCATGAGCATATCCCTGGGCTTATCAAGCAGGGACTTAAAGAAATGGACTTGCATAACCTTATATTTTAACATATTTGTAAACTATGTATGTATATGTGATGTGTTGGTTATTAGAGAGTCTGGCACATATTCCTGTAATTTGAATATGATCCATTTTTTTAACATTTAAAAATATCAAAACAACACTAACTTGACAGATCTCCTACTCAGGTCTTGATTTGCATTTTAAATGTATGACAGGGAGGTATTTCTTTCATGGCCAACTTAAAATAGTTGAATTAATGACGTGAGCTCAAAGTTCTTCTCTCCGCAGACTGCATGTGAAGAGCTGAAATGCCCTTAATAATGCCTCCCCCCCCCCCCCCCCCCCCGGCCCCCCGAATGCCAATTGGAGGACATAGCAGTGAGAAAGTGTAGATTGAAGGTATTGAGATCCACCTAATACCCTTGAGTAGAAGGTGAATGTGTAAATATTGTTACAAGACTGACATTTACTCTTGTGGACTCAGTTGAATCTCTTCACCCATACTGTAGGATGACCAGGACTTGCGTGGAGGAGTGTCGACGGAAGCCTGGCATATGGCCTCAGATCAGAATCAGACTCTGTGTGTCTGGCAGGCACAAGCATGATCCTCATTTAAACCACAGGACAATATGTTCCATCGTACCACCCAGGTAGAGCACAACAGCCAGCAACAAAGCCACTCTGTGAAGAGAGTCTCTGTGAGTCATTGGAAACGCAGCCACAGGACGGACAGAAAACTGCCCATTTGGGGCCAATGAAATTGAATGATTTTGATACAGTTCCTCTTACCAAGGCATTTTCATAATGACATCAAATGCTGAGGTCTTTCCAGTCTGTCCAGGTGGTGGTTCCAAGAGATGGCAAACGAACACTGTAACGATTTCTGCTCTCTTCCTCGGTGACAGCTGAAGAGGGAGGATTCCTCTTGGAACAGATCTATATCCACCAGACTGCCACCAACAACTAGTGCCAGTGCCACTAAAGACTATCTTTCTCTCTTTCTTGCACTATCGCTCTCTCTCTCTCTCTCTCTCTCTCTCTCTCTCTCTCTCTCTCTCTGCCACACTGGCACATAGTGCTGTTTAGTGCCTTCTGGACAGCAATGAAGTGGGATTCCCAACAGTATTACTGCATATTGTTGGACAATTATGCTTTATAGCCTAGTGTGTGTGGCTGTGCTGGTAAGAAGGTGGAGTTAGAAAGAGAGCATCGTTTGCTTGGCGTCTGGCCATCCTCAAAGTCAAACAGCGATGCTCGACCTCTATCACGGGGCGTAAATAACGGCACGCCCTATCAGTGGGTCAATCACCAGGTCATCACCAGCAAACCTCACCACTGGGAGGATGCTGAAATAGGCCTTAGGTCACATGACCTCTGTCTACACAATAAGGTGAGAAATCCACAGACCTCCCTCCCCCAACCCCCAGGAGCAGCCAAATTACAGTCTGCAGCCAGGGCAGCGGTCATGATGAAACCCCACCATCACCATAAAGTTCCGCTGCTGTGTTGTTAGTGGAGGAAAGATAGAGGGCAAGTCTGGATGTAACCTTCTGCTTTGATGACCCGTTACACTAGCATGCACACTTTTCTCAATGTGACTTTCATTTGCAAAGAGACTACTGGCATCTCTAATTGTGACTTTCATTTGCAAAGAGACTACTGGTATCTCTAATTGTGACTTTCATTTGCAAAGAGACTACTGGCATCTCTAATTGTGACTTTCATTTGCAAAGAGACTACTGGCATCTCTAATTGTGACTTTCATTTGCAAAGAGACTACTGGCATCTCTAATTGTGACTTTCATTTGCAAAGAGACTACTGGTATCTCTAATTGTGACTTTCATTTGCAAAGAGACTACTGGCATCTCTAATTGTGACTTTCATTTGCAAAGAGACTACTGGTATCTCTAATTGTAGCGAAAGGATTGTGGTATGGTTTTAGCAGTTGTAGGTTTCTGTGAGTATGTTGGAGTGTTTTATTTCTGTGTGCTTTACATATTGTACGCGACAAGAAGTAATGTCAAGCCCAGAACAAAATGATGTAAAACCTGAGAACATTTGGATGTTAGCTCTGTGAAGCATTTAAAACAGGACAATAATAATTGAAAGAGAACTAAAGTTACTGTAGATAGATTTTGTAAATCTATCACAAGGGAAAGGAAAAGACAGAAGTAGTCACTGATAAAAGGCAGATATCTTGAGCTGGACCCTCCTCAGAGTAGAGCTGCACCTGCTTCTGTTCCACCTGAGAACTTCTGCTGCCAAAAGTATTTGAGGGAAACATTACAATAGCGAGTTGTTCTGCAAGGGAAGCTTTTGTGGTTCAGTGACAAGCTCGCAGGCAGTGCAGGCTAGCACAGCCATTTCAATTCTTCCTTCAATGAATGGCATCTTTTATGTCTGTTATTCAAATGGTCCTCTAATGCTTTTTTGGCCCATGGGGTCATGCAAAATTGACAAGAATGCATTGCATACTTGGACTGTGTAGTCTTCAGAGGCGACTTCTGTGCGCGCCTCCAATTGAGTTGCTTGTAGAGTTGTCCGTGATGCTTTCAATTCCTGTGCGAGACAGAAAGAGAGAGAGAGAGAGAGAGAGAGAGAGAGAGAGAGAGAGAGAGAGAGAGAGAGAGAGAGAGAAACACGATTTTAGGGAGGAATAATCACCCCCATGTGGAAGGGCTTTTGAATAGAGGGAGACTGACTCATCAGTCTCATACTCCTCTAGACAAATGCTCACGAGGCTTAATGTTCCTCCACCACCACCACCACCACCTCCTCCTCCTCCACCCCCTCCCCACCCCTGGTGGCTGCTGGCAGGGCCGTGGCGAGCCGTGTACCTGTGACAGGCAGCTGGTGACAGACTGAGCCCCAGCTGCTCCGGCTCCACCTCTGCTCAGCTGTCCATGGCAGAGCAGCCTTTGAACAGCCTATTACCTCCGCCGCCGCACCGGGGGAAGCAATCAGCACCAGAGGAGCACTTCTCCATAACCAGATGGTGGGAGAGATGAATCACGCCATTATATTAGGGCTTAATAATTCCTCAGATGAAGCTAATTAAGCGGGCTCAATATCCCTCTTTCAATCATTAAGCGTGGTCACTTCTAGAATGGGCTCGATAATACACAAGTCCTATAGGGCTCAGGGCAGGGGCAGAGGTTTTTGGGAGTGTTTGGAAGACTGTTCCCGGTGGTGATGGGGGTGGGGGGCGGGGGTGACTGACTGACATCATCTCTGCCTTTTTATACGAAATACAGTACATGCTTTTGATGAGGACACCATGATAAAGTTTAATCACAGTTCATGAAGCTCTCCTTCCTCGATTCACATCTACAAACCCCATGGTTTAGAGATGTGATGATTTATGAGAGATAAAATGATAAATAAAACATTAATAGTCAATTTAGAGTTGAAGTGCTTTTACAGCTATCTATTTAGCGAGCGCTTTCATCTAAAGTAATTTACAAATATGGGAGGGATACTTTTCATCAGTGCAATTGAACCCCTCACCTCGGCAATGCTAACACCATCCTAATTTTATATATTCTGTCTTGTTTATAGTTCCTGTAACAATGGATATTCTAAACATTTGACTGTATTGCGTTTCAGGGGTATTTCTATGTGCAGTCACATAAATCATTTGTCAGTTTAAATAGGTTCCCTCTATACCAAATAGGGTCATGTACTGTATATAATAGATAACAGAATGACCATGCATGCAATCATATAAATCAGTTGTTAATTACCCAGCCAAGCATGTGATGGTTTGCCTTGGCATGCATATCTAACAAACCAGAGGTGGAATTTGGAAATTGAACACATGTTTGTAGAGTATAATTAATTTTCCCTGAAACAGACTTCTTGTGGAGTTTGGTAAATCTGGTTCTGAGTGTGTGTGTGTGTGTGTGTGTGTAGGTTGGGGGGGCTTTTATAGTCTATCCACAGTCTATTCTAATCCACAGCATTTTTGTTGTTGTTGCTTGCATCAAGTTCTTATTTTTTTTTTCGATTTAAGCTCTGTTACACTGAAACACAGATCATCATGTTCTCGGTTGTTCCTCTCCATGTGTAAAGTCAACATGCTGCTTGTATAACAATTGCAGTTCAATATTAGCTGTAGTTCATTTTGTTCCACAAATGTAATAATGAACTAATTTACTCTGAGCTGTGGCCTGAAAGAGATCCCCAGTCTGAGCTCGATAGAGACTCAAACACACGATTAAAGTGTCAGCTATGTCATCCCTAAGAAGCCCATTGTTCTGATAACAGAATTACTTCTAATGGGATTGTGGTTGGATTCTCATTTTATTCCCATTTCTAAAAAAAAATGAATTAGCCAATCATGTTGCCACTCTGTGATTTTGTGTACGTCATACACAAGTATCCATTGTGCTATATTAAGTAGTTTAGCCTCTGCAATTAGTATTCCTGCATAGTGTCTTCACCCGGTCTTGTTTCTTTATCTCTGAAATTAGTCCTAATACCCACTTGCATAGAAGCTTTTGCAAAGTAAATACAGACGCCTTAATCAAAACTGAGAAGCACTTACACTTACTTTTTACCATTGTGTTAGTGATAATAAAATTATCTAGAATTCTTTTTAAAGTTTTTCCTAATCCAGAACACTGATATCCCAAAATTGGCAGCTTGACATTATTGCCAATACATAAGCAACGATGGGCAATTTGTGTCAGTAATAGTAACGCCTGATTTATTGTTGCCTGCCATGGGATGTGACACATGACAGAATAAAAAGAGAACTGCGAGTTGGAACCCCCATGAGCCATGGGAATATATTCAATGAGGAGAGCAGATTTTGTGCGACCTGTTTAAGTGATTCTTTCTCCGTGCACGAGTGGAGGATGCCGAGGTGCACTCCCTACATTTCTGACTGTAATTCCGATGACACCTCTTTATTTCAACTCCTTATCACCCGTCCAACCTTTCATAATATTCGCTGGCAGGAAGAAGGTTATCCACATCCGGATGGTTTGACTGTAATCCCAGTGGATATAAATCTACATTGGCAAAAGGACAACAGTAATCACATTCACCTAATCTCCCTTGACAGATTCAGGACATGCTTTTCATTACCGCAAAAGTGGATAACAGAGCAATAAGCACTGTTTCAGAGTTGACTAAAATCCTTCTTTAAAGCTAACAGAGAGATTCACAGTCCTGGGTGGTCGACAGGGTTCTGCACAGGTCTAAGCCAACACAGGTGCCAAATTTATGAAGCACCGTGTCTGAATCCTCACAAACACTCACCTCCACAGGATGAACTTCAACAAAATAGGATTTCCACAGCTCAAATGCAGGTGAATTTTACGGTAAGATATCCAGGTGTAGTGGAACGTGGAGTGGGCTACAATATACACTGAGCATCTCTAGTCATGTGAAGCAATTCATTTTCATATATTTTAACTTCATTATTTTGATGGAAAATGGTTTGATTCATCCATAACAACAACTCACCACATCATCCAAAATGAGCACATTTGAATGCTTTCTTGCAACATGTAATCCCATAATTGGGTCACAAAGGCAACCTACGGATTCAGCCCCTTTGTTGGCCGACATCACGTCTTGACCCGCTTCACGCGAAACCCATTGGTCCGTTTGGGAAGCCCCTGTTTCAATGCTTTGCTCGGTGCCAAAGCAAATTAGCATTCAGTGGCCGTGATGAGCGTGGATACTTGTACCTATCAAAGTGCCGTACATGACGCGTACAGTGGGATCAGTAAAGTGTGGGAGTGATTCAAATGAAGGCTGACATGTGGTGCCTTAACTGAGGTACCAGCAGGAACATCATGAGGCTGTCTAAAAGCATCACTCACTCGCTGCCATTATTCGCCAACAGGCATTCCAGCCCAGTACACAACATTTAACTGATGA
This sequence comes from Alosa sapidissima, assembly GCF_018492685.1. NCBI lineage: Eukaryota > Metazoa > Chordata > Actinopteri > Clupeiformes > Clupeidae > Alosa > Alosa sapidissima. The sequence continues at coordinate 5,652,580 of NC_055976.1, forward strand.
TTGTAACCCGACAACGATGTTAAAATCCATACTATTACCCTGAAGAAGCAGCAGCAGCAGCAGCTACAACAGCAACAACAAGCTTTGAAATACTGAAAATCATCACACTTACAATAATATGATCAATTATTGATTACCTTAACTATCTGCAGGAAAACAAGGCCATATCTTCAACAGGCTGCAAACAAGGTCTGAAGAGAATGATGGGCAAGACTATCTAATATTGAGGTATCCTCAGGAAAGGTGCACAAAGCCATGCCAGGATAAAGGCTCTAAAGTTGTCTATTCAGATCCAATTCTGTTTAGGTCAAAAAATTATACTCAGTCGCAGACAATGATGCAAGCATTTCCTCCCTGGGTGAATGGCTACTAATGGCACTTGATGATGTGTGATCATTGTTTTGGAGCATTATGCACCTCTAATCAGTACATCTATGGCCTGCAATTTAGAATTAATCTCCAGGACAGATGACCAAGCATGTGATCAGGCCTTGTTTGGTGCCTCCTGGGAAATCTTACAAAGTGTCACAACACAAATGCCTTTTGTTAAAGGTTGAGTGGATCTATTTCCGTTGCTGAGCTTGAGCGTAATTACACCTTAAATCAAAGATAAGTGAGCTTCACCGACCCTCTCATCCTGCATACTAAGTTCACCTGTGTCAGTGTGAATATCTTCAACTTTGAAAGAAACCTTGAGGTGATGTAACTCAGTGCAAAAAAAAACACATTCTCAGTTTTCATAGAAGAGTAACTTTTTAAGATGCATCTGAGAAATGAATAATTCATGTCACCTATTTCATCTGCAATTAAAAGATGATCAGGCAAGGCAGAATTGAATATTTTGTTTTGACAGATTGATGAAAGTGGGATTCGAAAAGGCTTATATCCTTAAGCCTGGCAAAATAAACTGAACCGTTTGAAACATGATGGCATAAACTGGAACAAAATGAAATTTAAGACATTTAGGTAACGTTATTTAATTCTTTAAAACTAAAACATTTTACACGATGAATGCAAAAACATTCCAGTTGTCATGTTTTATATCTTATCTGAGACTATGGACCCTATGATGAGTACCCAAGTCGGCACTAGACTGGCATGCATTATTCCTAACTGATATGCTTGCAGAACTGCATCGGCACCAGTTCTACCCAGCGCACACTGTCACACCTAAAGTATTAATGCTGCTCCACCTGTGGGATGTAGTCTTGAAGAATGCAATTATCTGAGGGTGAAGGACGGTGTTCTCTGAGGTAAAATGAAACATAACATGTTTCATCTGTGTAGTGAGAGAGAGGATGTACAGATTTGCTCTTATAGGGTGAAGCTGCTGGTCATCGACTCGGCTGGAGGTGCTATCTGACTGCCATACTAACTAGCCCGGGCTCTTTGGCGATGCAGCCGGAGTACCTGGCTGTCAGTGGGACAGTGAGGTCGGCTCACTGGCGGCATGCCCGGCGTGTAGAACTGTACGAGGAAGCCCAGGGAATATATATATATATATATATATGAAGTCCTGTGTGATATGGGTGACACATGGCGCATCCACTGGTGGGTAAAGCACACTTTTTGGAATGTGCGCAAGGTGTGTGAAGTGACACCATAGGCCCCAAATGGAGGATATCGCTGCAGTGCGGTATGGGCTCTGGCTCTTATACCAGGGGGCCGGGATCATTGGTGAAGAGGGTAAGAGCACAGGCTTGTATGCCAGGACTGATCTCCCTTCACCAGCCACAGATTCCATACAGCTACTGTAGTTATCCTGTTGGGGAATGTTGAAATGGTATAATAATATCTTGTGCAAACAATTGCTGTAGGAATCTAGCACCAGATTTTTCTTGTTTTTTTGCAAGCAGTGCTGGACATGGATGTCCCTGCTGCCTGCAGGAGAAGACAGCCTCTCAGGCAAAATGAACCTCAGAAATTCATAGAATATTGATCAGAGAGCTAAGCCAAACATAGTATCTGGACATCACATTGACAGAGCCTGTTATATCTGCTTGAAAAGTCCTGTAGTGTTTGGGCGCATAGGAAGACCAGTGCTGACCTAAACAGGTTAAAAGATTCAATGATGTTTTTAGTCATTTCAGGTGGAGTGCCGATGGTACTGTGGATGAACTATAAGGAGGCAGACCAGTGCAGCAGCTTTCTTTGGCATAAGGTTGAGGCGAATGCCTTAGAGTGCTCTGTGGAAACACACAGCTGGGAGCGAGCAGCAAGATGGAAAATGGTTGGCAACAGCTCCATACTGGATAAATCGAATTAGACCTCAACTTGCTCAACTTGCTCTATACGACTCACACAGACGCAGACACACACACACACACACACACACACACACACACAAGCACATGCACACACACACACACACACAAACACACACAAACACACACACACACACACACACGCACATGCACACTCAGTCCGGTTATTAGATACTGAATGAAGCCTTAGTCTCCACTTTGACTATGATTGAGACGTGAAATTGATGGAAAGTTGCAGCCGTATAATTTGTTGAAAAGCTCAAACTCCGGTGTAGGTAGGAGGTTCATTGTTCGCCAAAATAAATGAAATTTGGGATATGGATACAAATTGTGTCACTTGCAAGATCTAGATTATGTACAATTGGTCTTAAATTACCATTGCCTACAATGGAACAATTGAGAAGAAGGAAAGTCACTACATTACTGCATGTATGCAAAATGCAATCAGTGTGAGAATGATCCATGGAGCAGCCGCACACTTTCCAAAAGGTGTCATTTTCACTCCAATGTGTTACTGTACTGTCTGCAGCGAGAACTTAGGAAATGAATTGGTTTGTTACTTCATTTATTTTGTGTTCTGGCACCTATTTTTTTGTTTGAAACTGCACGGAAAAGCAAAACTTTCTCAATCCTTATTCTGGGAGGTGCACAGCAGGATTTCAGATGATCACACTATATTTCAGGCTTGGAAGGAGTTGGTTCTCTTCTAACATCAAGGGTATTATTTAGGAACTGTTTTGCCCACCACACCGCACACTATCTTCAAGTTGCATCCACTTCAATTATCAAAGCCTGTGAATTGTTGGCTGTCAGGGCAATAAGACCTTTGTTTTCAGGTATTTTTAATCATTGTCTTTGAACGCCGTTCAAAAGAAAAGCTGCCTACTTCCTCCCAAAATATATGATACATTTCTCATCTTTGTGTCTGAAGAACATCAAATGCACAGAAAACATTTATATTGGACCAGTGTCACAATCAAATGGGAAAATAAAAACATAATGATTATTAAAGAGTTTTAAAAGTTGGATGCAAACCGCAGTTGTCTTGACATAATCACAACCTTGATATGCAAATACTTTTTTCAAGTGTACGCTAACAGACACAGAGAGAGATGGTTTTGATGTTTATGGAAATCATATTCCTCTGACAGATGTATTGTTGTCTAGGGAAGTAAGAACAAAAACGCTAAAAAGGAAGGGAAAAAGGCCTGCTGATGAGCCTGTCTGGTGCACAGACAGCTTGTGTCTTCTGTATCTAGCTACTGCATCCTAAGCATATCAATAGATTATTAGGCTATTTATATTAGTGCAGTACAACCACTCAAACCCCCATGCTGCTAGGTCCACTCCATTTTATTAGCATTGTAGATGCAGTGATGTTGATTCGAGTGAGCATATACATCTACCCTCATCAAAGATCTTTAAATATCATCATGAACATAATGATATGAAGTCATGCAAGTCCACTAAAAGATCACTGTGTGTTTTGAAATTTTACTTTGCAATTCAACTTTTCACCCTGTCTTAAAGTCTATACAAACTTCAATCTTCCTAGAGAGACACCACCAAACAAAGACAACGTGTCCACACAATTGGATTCTCCACATTGCTTTGGACACATAAAAACCCTTTAAACTTTCTCTCCGAACGCTCGCGACGCCCTCCCCATCCCGCAGGAGAGGAGTCGAGGTGCAACCTTGTCACGTCCTGTCACCAGCCGACGCATGAGGTGGCTGTGTGATCCCATCGTAGCGCTTATGGGAGAGAGCAGGTTTCTTTGAGGAGGCTTTTATCTGTTTCCCTGTAGCAGACGGCGAGGAGAGACCAGACTCATTTGAGGGTTGCCAGCAGTGTGCAGGGAAGGGAAGGAGGAGGGCCAGTTGACACAACTCCATGCCAGCCCAATAAAATATTACTCATAAGGTATTCAGCCTGAGTTAGAGCACTGTCATCACAGAGCAAAAAAGAAGGGCCTGAAGCATATTAATTCTAAAGCGTGTGTGAGTGACTTCCGAGGCCTCGCCTCCTAATGAAGAATGTAAATTTGAAATGCCTACTGCTGAAATTGGAGGAATATTAAGGTAAAACGTGTAATTTGTAAAAAGAAAATTATAGATGAGCTTTCTTTTTAGGCTATGGCTGTTATTTTCAAAAGAGACATCTTAGTGTTGACAGATATAGATGAAAATACAGTGATTGGTGAATGTCAGAACCTTTTTGCTAAGAGGTGACGATAGAAGGTAATTTTGAAAGCTTCTTTTTCTGTCAAGGTCTGACAGAAAGGGGAAAACTGAACAAATTAGTTTGATCAAAATGAAAATGCAGACTGCACTGTGGAGATGGACAGACTGCACCGTGGAGATGGACAGACTGCACCGTGGAGATGGACAGACTGCACCATGGAGACGGACAGAATGCACAACTGCACCGTGGAGATGGACAGACTGCACCGTGGAGATGGACAGAATGCACCGTGGAGATGGACAGACTGCACCGTGGAGACGGACAGACTGCACCGTGGAGATGGACAGACTGCACCATGGAGACGGACAGAATGCACAACTGCACCGTGGAGATGGACAGAATGCACCGTGGAGACGGACAGAATGCACCGTGGAGATGGACAGACTGCACCATGGAGACGGACAGAATGCACAACTGCACCGTGGAGATGGACAGACTGCACCGTGGAGATGGACAGACTGCACCGTGGAGACGGACAGAATGCACAACTGCACCGTGGAGATGGACAGACTGCACCGTGGAGATGGACAAACTGCACCGTGGAGATGGACAAACTGCACCGTGGAGATGGATAGACTTCTTTCTATTAATTTCCTTTTCACCTCTGGCTCATCGTGTGTCTTGTCGAACTGTGAGGCCTGGGTTTAGTTCAACATCTTAGATGAGAACATAGACAGTCCATCAAATTTAAAACTTAAATCCAGCAAGTCTTTAACTTTCATACTTACACACAGCACAAAAGTTCAGTGGCAATTTAGATAGGAATGGGAGACACTTGGTTAAAGGGAGATTATCTTTGTGCTTTGTGGTACATTCAAAGCATTAAATGCTGGCCAATGATGTGAAATTAAGGAGCATGTGAATTAGCTGCACTCTAAGCTGTGCGGACTTGTTAGCGTTCGCAGGGCCTGGTGACAGAGCCATGGCAAAGGCTGTGCCATCTCTTGCATTTAATTTTCCAATCCACTTCCCCCACATAGTCGAGAGAAGTGAGTTTTGTTCTGGTTTGATACACCCTCTAATGAGTGGTGCTAAGAGCTTGTTGAAATTGTTCCCTCATAATGCATTCTGAAGTCTCAGAACGGGGGAAATTTCCACTATCTCCATTCGCTCAGTCTAATGTATTCCAGCGTTTCTTTCTGTCTTCCACTTTTTGACACTTTGTAATTATTGCAGAGTTCAAATGAAATCTTACTGCAAAGTTATTAGAAAAATACAGACCAGATGCCTGAGCATGCTATCACCTATAGATGAAGCACTCAAAAATTACTTTGACAACTGTGAAGAATGAAAAGAACCTAATATCAATATATTTTCTCCTGTGTACATACAGTAGATAGATGTGACTAGTTCACCGTGTAGAGAAAAATCTGCATTAATAGGAGATTCTCATAAAATAAATTCTAAAATAATGGGTAATCGAATGATAAAGTGCTGAAAATAATGGCCAGGCATTCACAAGTTTACCCTCCAACATCTATACCTTTTCTATTAACATTAGAGAGCTGTGTTCACTAATCTATAGGTAGATACAGAAAGCAGCTTTACCCCTCTCTCCCGAGGCTATACGCATTTGTTTTACTAAGCACTAGCTCTGCTTTGAATTCAGGAATTGTGTTTGCACCTTGATGTCTGATTGGATCTTTACAAATGCATATATATGCAAATGCTCCAATATCAGTCCTTGCCCCAGGCAAAATAAGGAAACAGTGGTTGCATTTTTAAAGGGTTTGTAAGCTATCTTCTTCCAGAGTGAATAGAACTGGGTAATGTATAAATTCATTGTAAATTTCCTGTCCTGGCTAGTTGGCATTTCAGACTTTGGATTGCATATTTTCTCTGAGGTAAAATCTATAACCAAGGTTGTTCCATTTTTTTTTTTTTTTATCAAACTCACTATCCACAAGAGCAAATATCTCATTGGCAACATAGTTAAGACATAACACATGGTGGTAAATGGGAAACGGCAGTTTTTTAGTGAGTCAAGCTCACATTAATTTTACTCTTCCAAAACTAAGATGTGAGAAAGATGTGTATGAGAAATAGATTGTTTATGAATAAATTTCCTCTATCACACCTGCCCAGTAATCTAGCCACAGAAAAGGACTCTCACATCATCCACACAGCAAACCGGCAGTAAAACTTTACTACTGTAAACACAATGGACAATCACAGATATATGCACTTACATGGGACCAATTTTTTTTTCTCTATGCAATTTACTGATGACAAGTATCCATCTGATTATGCTGAGACGGGGTGGTGGGTGAGCTTGGCAGGGTGCCGCTCCAAAGCAATGGCAGGGGAGGAGTTGTTATTGTTAACGCAAATATGCTGCTCAGGCGCTGATATGCAACTCAATTTAGGGTTTCTGTTTACATGATTCATCACAAGACTGCAGTTAAACACTGCCATGAATATTTCAAAATGTGGCAGCAAACAGCATAGCACATTCCTCTGTATATTAATTGCTAGTACCCTGAATATCTAATCTACTGACAACTAAGTGATGATATTAATTACAAAACCAAAACAAACCTTGCTAATGATATTTGTGTGGGTCTCCAGGGAGACACAATATGCACAGTGCCAGTCCCCTCTCCTTCCCTGCGTTACAGTAGTTCACGTTTAGAACTGTCTCACAACACAATACTGTACTACACTGGGCACGATCAAACTCACTTCCTCTGATGGTTGTATGGCACTGTGCCTGATGTCCGAATGACTCCATCCAGTAATTTCTATTATTGTGTTTCTGTGCGTGCATTTCAGGGAACCACACAAATCCACAACCTACTAAACTAAACTGTTAGTTTACTTTATTGTCTCTACATAAGCAACACTCACATCAACGACCATTGCAGAACATTACCATCGCCACTAACGACTGCGTTTTATGTTTACCAATGTAACTATAGTTCACATAATCACACACTCTTTAGAGGCCATGAATGCACTGAGTGCTATGCTGGGAGTCTGCAACCAATCCGGGAAAAAGACAATACCACCCGTAGTATAGCCATAGGCAATCTCAGTTGTGATGTTATGGGTGCTATTTTGTCTTCGGAAAAGCATCTATATACACATTTATACACACATACAATATACTATTACTGACAGATGTTAAAGATATGTTTGTTCTATCATAACTGTACGTTCACTGCGATAATCACATGGGCTGCTATTAATACAGATATGGATCACACCAAGTGGAGAGACAATTAAACAGTGGAGCTGATTGCAGTTTGCCATTTGGAATGCTGCCATTTGGAACTACAACTGCAAAGGCCAAAGCAGAGACGGTGTTATAAAGGGTCTTTGGCCAAAGCAACATTATTTGCCCTTCAGGTTGGTGTCCTCCGCTTCATAATGTATTTTCACATTTGTGTGCGTTCGCAGAGAACATGTTTGTGAAGAAACGCAGCGAATACTGCATTCTCCATCTTGCTGAGAATTCTCGAGAAACTGAGAATTCTTCATGTGCTTTAATGCATTCATCAACCCTGGAGAACGTTTGTGACTTGAATCCAACAGCCAATCAAACACACCCCTCGTTTCAGAGCTCCTGAAGCAATGCTGTTGATTAGTTGAAATAATGCAATACTTGGTCCAAGCCTCTTTGTTTTTTTCCCCAATTAGAGAGCCAAGACTGTGTAAAACACCAAAGTGTTTTTTCAGTGCACATGCATAACAGACAGACAGGAGCGTGAGGTGAAGCTCACATAAGTTGAAAAAAAAGTCTACTGGATTATAAATGAGAACTGCACCTGGAATCTTCCCCATTCAGCAACCTTCAGGAGGATCTCTCAAGGCTTCATATCTATCCAGCATGAATCGGTGATATCAGAGCACAAACCTGAAACACACATAACACCTTATAGTTTGAACCTTTTGAGAAGTTTTCTTGGCGAAAGGGCTCTATTTGTATTGATGGGCAACAATTGTGACACATTTTGATCTGAAGGATAGATAAAAATGACAGTATGAAGATCGCACATACGTACAGTACATGTGGAAGGACACAAGTTTCTAAGATGTGTAAAACTCATTAACTTGGTATTGTACCGTAGGTATCATAAAAACAGTATCTATTCAGTTCCATCAAAATCTAACAAAAAAGGCTTTCAAATAAAAAAAAATGAACAGCAATTCTGACTCTAAAATGAGTACATTTGTGGTAATTGTTCGTTATTACCAGATGAGCTGTAGAATGTATCACTAGAAATAGTAAACTACAAACCAACACTTTCTGCCTCCTAAAGAGCTTTTCCCCCTCAGCCCCCCAAAAATGTTAATAATACCGTGGAGGTTTTGAGTGTGCTTTGATAAACGAGAACATGGCCTCTCAGCCTAGTGGGACTCTTCCTCGACAGAAAAACCCTGTTAATAGAATATCTCAGCTCTGGAAATGGCTTCACATCCTCTCATATTAATTACAAGTGGGAAATGACTTTGTTCATCAATCAAACAATTTCCCCCTGCCTTGTCAAAAGTAATGCAGCCAACACAATAGACGGCGCTTCGCCGGCTCTGTTAACAACATTATTGTTATGACAGACAGAGAATGGGAAGCAGCTGCCTCTCGTTCACTCCGCCAGTGCAGAACTACCCTGCTGAGGCAAGGTACATAGAGGAGCCCAACATAAAGTAGACGCAAATTAACATGTCAGCCGTAGATCAATAGAAATCACTGCAGAGTTATCATTGGCACCTAAAACACACTTAGCAACAGAGGCAACTTTGAATGACAGTATGAAAGGAGTGTCAATATTTCTGCCACACATGGCATGGGTCCTTATCCATCACAAGATAATAACAATAATAATACAAAACAAAAAAGAAACATGGCCTTAGTTGAATGTTATGTAGTGATTAAGTGATTTAAAAATTAAAATTGGCACCCTTGCATATAAACAACTTTTTCACTTTTAATATTTGAACTTGTTTGTTGATCCAGAACTTCAAGCAAAATTGTTGACACTGTAGATATTTGGTGAGTGCCACAGCCATCCCTCCATGGGTGTTAAATGGGATGCAGATACGTACTCATTGTTGGACACTTACAGTAAAGCAATATTATGCAAGTTTTTTTACCTTAATATAACTGCTTCGAAGCCATTTTGATGGTAAACAAACTTGTAATAGGGAAATCGTTCACATATCATAGCTGGCAGCGACCCGCAGATGGAGAACCAGCCTTGCAATTTAGGTCTTGTCGACCTGGAGACATCTCATGAGAATCTTGAAATTACCTGGTCAGTAAATATAGCTCTTTAGAGATTGTCTTCACCTGTTGTCCTTCGGCTCCAAAACAATCACACATGTACAGTACCGTGTCCAGGGGATGGACTCAAGCCATGAGAAGTATTTGTGTAATATAAATATTTCATGACTCTAGGGGGAGCTCTAGAGTTGCCAAAACACCCGAAACTACATTGGATTCCTTTAATCATTTCTGGGTGATTTTTGATGCCTGTTTTGAGGACCATCAACAGAGATGCAACTTCGTGACACTGGATGGAATATTTGGGACCACCATGAAGCCATACAGGGAATCATGATATTGCCATCTTTGCAGCAAATTGACCCCACCATCAGTGACTCTCCTCCATGGTGGACTTTTGAGGCATTATTTTCTTTAAAAGCTTCTATTTTGGAAAAAAAATGAGTTTGGTTTACTTGTAATTAATTAAAAACCCTCTAACTTTGTTTCATTTGTCCTTAGGGCATGCTCCCAGAATGAGTTTGGCTTGTTCAGGTGACAACAGATAGTGGATATCAAAAGGTGTTTCAGCGATTGCGACACAAAGACACTGTTGATGAGACACAGGGTTATTTGAAATAGGTGCACGTGTGGTCAACCAATTTTTTGGATTGCCTCAAGTTTGGAATTTGTGCTTGAAATTGAATTGCAGATGTATTAATCATATTTTTTACAAACTATTAGGATGCAAATTGGCAACGTACCTGACCAGTGCCACTGGGTGTTGGTCACTCCATCCTGTCCACCTCTCCCCCACCCCTTCACCCATTAGTGACACATGCATGGCAGAGGATGGCACGGCTTGGCTTGATTATGTTGCTCTACATCTTGCTGGGAAAGTTATTGGGCAAACTATTTCACACCTAAATGCATTATGTACCAAATGATGTGACCACACTGGGGCTATTAATCTGAACAGAAAACTTTACTTCGGAATTGCATTAGAGGACTCCGCTATCAAATTTGAGTGGACTTCTGTGGTTTTCTTAAACCTTTCATAACAGAACACCATTGTGAAGTGGGAGAGCAAGAGTGACCACGTGAAGTGAAGTGAAGTCCTAGCACGTGCCAACTGTTTCTGGAGGATGTTGTTAATTGTAGTAGGCTAACAGTTTTTTGTAGGGATGATGCATTAAGCATAGCTGCCTGCATAACCAGATCCATCTCTGTGCACTCTGGTTTCATTTCCACTTTGCATTTTCAACAGCAAAGATATCACAGATCCTGCTTGAGACGTGGGAGACAATATTTAATCCATGAATTTCACAAGAACATGGAACATATAACTCTCTAACAGAATCTCACAAACATTTCTGGTTATCCAGAGTAAGGGGCTACGCCGGCCTAGATACAGTAGCTTCTCTTATTTGCTCATAAATCTATACATTTCAGCTCCTCTGTTGAGCAGCTCTTCAACAAATGGGTCCCCCAATCACTCATGTGACAAATTGACTTATGCAGGATTAAGTACAGTAATACAACTGTGTAGCTAAATCACCATAGTGATGGCTACTGGTGCTGGGACAGATTCTGAAAACGCACTTGACCATTTATAAACAAAGAGCGAACTCTGCATACTCGCTCAGGGAAGCCTCCAACAGCCCATCTCAATGAGAGCATGCCCTCAGCGGGCTCATAACGCTCATGAAGGCACTACTGAGTAACATTACACAGGTGAGATCAATTCAGAGCACACACAAACATATACACAACGTACGTGCTATAGCAGTCATAAAAGAGCCAAATTATACCGAGCATGCATGTTATGCATTCCAACATGACACTCAATAATCTATATGTGTGAGGGTAGAATAAAATAACAGTATTATAATGGCCAGAAGAGACAAGGGTTTCTTGAGCATTCGGGAATGCCAGTGTCAAAGAAATGGATACTCTCTCTCTCTCTCTCTCTCTCTCTCTCTCTCTCTCTCTCTCTCTCTCTCTATATATATATATATATATATATATATATATATATATATATATTGATACCACTATGTAGGCCCACAAGGGATTGATACAGCTATGTAGTTACACGAGACATCACTCATTCACATAGACTACACATTAGGATAGACAGATACATTAACACGGGGCAACTACACAAAAGCATTACATACTACAGACACATACATCACCAACAGAAGAATTCATGCTAATATAAACAGGGTATAGACAGGGTAGCACGCATACACTTTAATAATCTAGTAAATCATAGCGACCTGCTCATTTAAACTCACAATTGCAATCTCATTACTATAGGAAACACTACACCACTTGAACAAGAACACTCCAACTGCCTCATTTGCCAGAATATTACATTAAAAACAGTGCAGTATGGCACATAATGAAGGAATTGGGAAGTACTGTAAATGTGAATATACTCAGAAATCCACTGATAATCACATCAAATGACTGTAATGAGTCAAACTTGGTATGTACTGTATAATGAACTGTTTGTTTAGCAATGAAAGATGACAAACAGCGCTCTTCTTCAGCATTTTGACCCTGAGATAAGCCTGACCTCATAAGCCTGACCTCAACATGCAGGTACCCCATCCTCCATTTCCCAAAAGACTCCACAGTAGCCTGCCATAATTGCCACATGCCACCCACATGGCCCTGAGGTCCTCCCATTCATATGGATTTCTTCATGATCCATCTCAGACACACATATAGATAAACAGTCCGATAAAGAGATAGAGAAGGTGCACATCTCACCACACGGTATTGCTTAAGGAGAGTGGAACACAAGGCAGTACTGCACTGTAGTGCTCTTAGTATAAAGATGTTGGAAGGAGAAGTTCCAAGGTGGCATAAATAACCACCTTGTTTCTTATGTACAAGAGAGCGATTCTCCCAGGACAGCAATTAGGCCCTACCTGTCCATGTGCACCAGACAACCCCTACTGCAGACACTGAACTGGATCTCACATCTAGACTGCTGCTATGCCCAATGTATTTTCAGCACCTACAGCCAAACCTCTTCTGATGCTTCCAAATGCAGTGCAGTTTACCTCTCGACTCAGTCAAAAGGATGTCACACCACTTTTCATTCCTCCTTCTTTATTGGCACCCCATTAAAGTATAATTTTATGTGCACAGTGTTCAAGTCATATTGTTCAAATGCATGTGCAAAACAGTTTAGATCATATCTTTGTTTTACTGCAAACTTTGCTTTGGGATGGCAGCTACTTTTTCAAACTGGCTTACCTTGGTGAGTTGTAAAAGGTTATTCAAAAAGATATGAGAACTAGGCTACAGGAATGTAAATCTCAGACTAGCTGTTGCATCGTCCACTGGGCGTTTCGCTTTAGACTGCCCGCAGTGATCAGGCCTAATCAATTACTAGACGCTCACACAGATAGAGGCAATAACATTGAAGATGAAAAAGGACGTTGTCATGTATTGATATAAACAGAACAGTAAAGAAAGAGTTATTTCCAGTGTGAGTGCAACTGTTGCTAAACCTGAAAAAAAAAGTTATTTTAGTCTCCATTACATTTTCCAAGAACACTCCGATAGCTGTTATTCGTTTAAAATAAATAAATAAATGAATTAAAAAATTCAGCTGCTGAGGTATACAATTCTGATGGATGGCACAAGAGGAGATTGTGCTATGAATCATTGATTATACATCAGCTTAGTATGCCGCACTGCAGACCCCACATTGAGTTCAACTGGAGGAAAGGCAACCTGAAGTCCCAGATCAATATGAGCAGACCTGTGAAAAATCAGTTGGGTCCAGCTAAAGGACTTTCCTCTGCTCCTTGGGGCCGGGGCCTAACCTTTCCAAAAGCAAGGTGATGAAGAAGCTCATCATTTTTAATGAGGAATTAGTGATCCATTGGAGAAATGACTATCAGGGCAGACTCTGGGAGGCTTTCTTCGAGCTCCTGGATTGATAGAAGCCATATTGGGAGCCATTCATCACGGTTAAATGCAGCCATTTGCTTTTCTGATTGGTGACAAATTTTTGAATGGTACAGAAGGTTCGAGGAATTAACGTTGCCTCAAAAAGATTTCCTCAATGTTCAACAGGGATGTCAGACTGAGGACTGTTTTTTGGGGGTAATTAAGTCACTTTGCACTTAGCAGGCTCTTAAGTTTTGAGGGGCTAAGACAGATAAAAAACCTATTGCATTTTTAGAATCCTGTACAAAAGAAAAGTTTCAAGCTCAAAGAAACCGACGGTTTATTTAATTTGAATGAATGCATCCTGTCGGATGTGGAACCATATATTTCATGTGAGAATGACAAATTGCTGCAATTGACAAAACCATATTCACAGTTAATTAAAAATGTAATTGCATGCACTCTAGCTATTTGGAGTAAGATGAATGTGAAATCATTAAACACATTTTGAAAACCAGATGTTCGTTAAATCATTCTGTATGAACAATGTGATGTCATGACTTGCCAAAATATCTGCATATCTGATACTGTAAAATTCAGAAGAATATTGTGTTCTATAATGCATGTGATGAATTTCCAACAATTTCTACTGAATATATCTGACCAAAGTGCTTCACTCTTTCGCCAGCTTTGCACACTTGTTGCATATGGACTTGTGCATGCCTTGGGAGAGGAACAAGGAGTCCTTGAATTCTGTAGTCTGCTTATTTTTTGCATGAGATTCACTGCAGGCTACCAACTGTGATTATATTCAAATACGGGCCCTATGTATATTTTAAAATCTCAATTATAGCTTTGTATGTGTGGGTAAATAGAGCTCTGCTGAACTACGCAGGAGGAAAATGTGTGCATAGTGTTTGTAGTTTCAACATTCATTCGTCTACACAGTCTGAGAGCACAGTCAAATTCACTGCAATTTTTAAGACTCCTACATTCAATATTCAAAGGGAGAGAAATCTTTCAAGACCTCCCTTAGTGGTTAATATAAATATGATTGGTTCTCTGTTTTGAGATCAGATAACACATACTGCGTCAAAGTGGAGGTAAAGATTCATTATCAATGCATTTGCATGCAGAACAGATAACAGCGGCTTTCTACTCCGGTAGTGCACCTTGCTCCTTCTCAAACACTTCAGGCCTGTCCTGGGTGTACACTGACAACGCTGCTATTATTATTCTCTGTCAAACACACAAGGATTCTGACTCACACGGGTTTATTTCCATCCTAAAAGCCTCTCTAAATAATTTCGATTTCTCCACCTTTAGGTACAGCTTTAACAAACACACCTCCGTTTTCCACAAAACACATTTGCAGAGGGTTCCATATTAATTTGGTAGTTGTAATATTCCCCTGGTTCTATCAGGATGGCTTCTGAAAGCATGCCAGTCATGCCTACTGTATATCCCATTAAGACGGTGTGTGCAGTTAATGACTGAAATGCCCCTCCCACCACGACATCCCCTACCTCCCTGGAGAACACAGGCAAGCCATTGATCAAGCCAGACAAGCAATCCAGGCTAAAATGACTCAGAGACAATTGCTATGCTGACAGGCTTTTATAACGCAGCATCCCACCTGACGCTGTGATCTGATTGGTAAGTTTCTTTTCACATTTAGCAGCATCACATCAGAGGCATTCAGCATTATCTCAAGGTTGTGCCATCTCACCTGAAAGGGAGAAATGACCTTACACCGACAATCAGACTAATCTGCTTAATTTGGCTCCACATTACACAGCAGCGCTACACAACATCAACCTCGACAACCTCGACATCAACTAACCTGGGTCATTCTACATGCACGATTCTGCCCTGCTCTGAAATGTGAAAACATGCATTCACAATAGTTTAGATTTCAACAATGCTTTTTATTTTCTGATGAAAGATACAGAAAGTCTAAAGCCTAAGAAACATACATCTTAGATGCTGTACCTTATTCAACCGTGGTGTGATTGAAAATAGAAACTCACGGCGCTAAACGGCTCCCTTTCCCAAATCTTTGTTATTCTTGTCAGAGCTTAAGACATTCCATTCTATTGCCAGCCTCAAGCTTCATCTGGGTTTTCCCAGGTCCCCTGTGGAACCTGGTGAGAAGAAGGCAGTGCCAAGAATAATTTTATCCTCATCCAAAGTCCCTTACTTAATGCATTATTAACATTAGCTTTCCATTCTGGTTACATCAATAATCATTTTTCGAGATTAATACAGTTTGTCAACCAGTAATGCTCTTTGTCAGGGAATACATTGTCAGCAGGTGAATAATTTATTGCAATCCAGATATTGACTGCTCATTTCATGAGCAGAGCTGCAGCAGGGATGAACTGAATAACACGTTGCTCGTGCCCATCAGAGCTGTTTACCATAGAAGTGAGTCTAATACAAAATTCAGCAGTCTGGGTATTTGAGCAACTTCAAGTGAAACAAGTAACTGTTCCTTGTGAGCTCCACACAACTCCTTCAATGGGAGCCCGCTTCAAGTGCAGTGTAACTGCACAGAACTAATTCTAATCCAGCAGTTCAAAATGGCAAGTCCATTTCAGCCATGTTCCACAATGTCAACCATCTGTTATCTCCTCAAGGACTTAAGCAAGCATCTCCGAGGTATCACTAGGTGGCAATATAGCAACAAAAATAATCTGTATTTCCTTCAAATGCACCACTGATAGTGAGAACAAAAGCTGAACGCTGTTTTCCACATTCGAGAAGTCATACTTGGTGACAGCAACTTCTAATTCAGTCTTCACAAGTAATTAACACATGCTATATGTCTTTTCTGTGTATCTTTATAAAAAAGTTAATATCATCTCTTCATTCAAGGTTAATAGAAATTCAGTCAAATATATTGTTTGCATCTGTGTTATCTTGATCTCACTTGAATTAGATTTACATTTAATAGGCAACTGGCAAAGTTCATGTCTCATTCAGTCTTGTACATTATATCTTTAATAAGATGTTTCAGGAAGGTATGAGACAAATAGAATGAAATGACTCTCCCTTACGTGAAAAGGCCAAATGAAGCGAATCTGTTAACATATCCCCAACATAGCACTAATGTAGGATTGCCCTCAAATGCCATGAAAGCCAAGGCCAATTATTTCAATCATCTTTAAACCTCTTTTGCCTCTCATGCAGACTTCTGCTGGACACAAAACAACAAATATCTCCATCTATCAACCTCGATCACAATTGCACGATATTTACACACAAGGTAAATGTTAAAAACATGGGAAGATTGGGCCATTTGACTTCTTTTTTCTTGCTTTTTCTGAAGCACAACATAGGCCTTGGCTATCATTTTAAAGAATATAATATATTGTTATTATCTTTGATAGTAATATAATCTCAATTAACACACTCAGTTCACATGTCCAATATTATTTATGTGGTTATTTAACTGCATTACCAACAATAAATTCTTTACTTAGTATTTTAGTATGATATTTTTCATTAAGAGCTGGATAATACATAACTACTGTACTTCACAACGGCCTACAGCCAATCACTCTTGCACTAAAATTATCCCTAACAGACAAAACACTTCCTCTTATATATTGTTATATCTCAAAGGCCCCACTCCCATAAGAATTTTATCTTCGAGACAGGTCTGATGGTTTTACACACAATGGTATTCCTATATCTTGGAAGAGCTCTCATCCTGTCTGCACTGTTGAAAACCGTGACAGGTCCCGGGTAGGGAGTTGAACCGACAAGGCATGCCAGACACCGCAGTGATTTCTCCCAGCACATTCTCACATTAGCATGAAAACGATCCTTCACAAAAGGTACTTAAACTGATGCATGGAGAACACTATCTGTGTTAAATTCAGATCCAATCTGAAGGAATCACTAAAGCACTTGCAATACACAGAAACAAAATGTATGGTTTCACCTTCTGCAACAATCTGTTAACAATCTGACATTTTGTCAGGTCGAAGTCCAGAGTGAACATGCTCCTGCAGCATATTCACTTGCAAATAAACTGAAGTTTTTCTATACTGGCAGTCATATTTCTGTGGTCGACTCGTTTCTTTTTGGACAGTCATGCATAACTGCAAAATTAAACACATATCTTGCTCGTCCTACTCTTGGATTCAGGGAGTGTGTGTACGAAGACTTTCTCACGAGTGCATTATCTCGTGTTCTGTTTTCCAAGTTGCTGCGTTTGTGGAGTTCACAGATGCACTCACTCTCTGCCTTGGGTTGGCAGCGGCTTTTAACATGTCTTTGTGCGGCCAGACCCCCCACTCCTGCAGAGCGGTAATATATTTCATTGTCTGGAAACAAGCAAAACTCATCTAAGAGCTTTAATAATGCAGATCTCTGAGGACACCGCACATCAACACAACAGCACAGTGAAAGGTGTGTAAGTGCATATGTGTGTGACTTGTGAAGGCAGTATATAAATAGGCTCATAATAGTGGCATATGATACTTGCAGTCTAAGACGACACATGTGTGAACAGACCCGACACTGAACAATATTGTTTAATAATGTTGCTTTAGGCAACGTACAGTATGGAACTGAGACATTCGCCACTGATACTTTTGTGTACTGTTTTTGTTTATGTGTTTGTAGCACAACAACAAACACCTATTTTAGCCTGTCATTACACAGGCTCTTATCAGAATTACTGACATGCACACGAACCTCAATAATGAGGAGAGCGTTGACAAGTTTAGAATTTGCTTAGTAAAGCTCATGACCTTTACATCACACATTTCGAATTACCAAATGAGATTTTCATGTGAGGCTGAAGAATATCAACCTAAAAGTCTAAATGCCTTGACTGATAATCTCTTCAAATGGCATTTCCTGTCTCTAGTAATTCTGTTAAAAGCCATTTCCACAGGCATCGTTCTCTCATGAACACTAACACAAAAATGAGAAACATTTTGTACAGTGTACTATAGACATCTTGCTGTGGTCTCCAAGAAACCAAGTTCTGTGGTCTCCAAGAAACCGTGTGTACTGCATTGGAAAATCTCATAGGATATATAAGATATACAAAAAATGTTTACATACCCTAACCTACCATATGGGCACCTATGTTTAAAGTCAAGGCAGCACGGCAGGTTGTTGATTGTAGCGCCGGGGGACAGCGGCAACAGCGGCATCTCTGCACTTCTTCTACGGTGCAAAAGAGGGAGTCACTGGTACAAAGACAGAGCTTGCACTTGAATGATTGAGGTTACACAGGTGACCTCATAAACCAAAATCTATGGCAGCCTCTCAAGGTGAGTGCTGAATTATGCTGTCATTAAAGGACAGGCTGAGTAGTCAAGGTTAGTATGTAAAGTATACTCATCTCCCGCTCTTTTTCCCAGTCTCTCATTAGTTCTCCTTACAGACCCGCAGAGATTACACTTTGAACTTCAAGCGCTATCACTACACCTCTGCTGGATGCAGGTCTATTGGGGCCATTTATATACTGGAATCTCACACAACAGCCTTTGGTGAGGGCGAGATAGCTGAGTTCCATCATATCACTAAACATTATTCCCTCCATATTGCCAGCACCCACAGCCTTTCCCAGAGGGGGAAATATCAGTGTGCTCTGAACACAACTGTTTCTTTTCAGCAGTGTTATCCAGGCATGTTGATATTGGGTTTTAACAGGTGCTACCTTACTGAGAAGGTGGATTTTTTTTTTAATGTATATGAAGGATTAGGCTATTTTGTTGGTGATCAATCTGTGTATTTTCAAAATTAACTTTAATTACTGTAGGTGCTCACCTGGAAACTGGCAGAAGTGGGAACATATGAGAGACAATCAATACTCAACTCACACTAGCTTCCACATAGACATATACCTTCAAAAGATAGAAGCTATCAAAATAATCACCGGTAGTTCACTCCAAGGCTGAATCTTACTTATCTATGCCAAACCACATAACATACAATAACTATGATTACTAACAAGTAACTGTTAATGCTAGCATTTAGCCTACCTGCTCAGTGCTATAAATTCACAGCAGAACATCTATCTCAAAGGAGCCCCTATCATTGGTGATTTTAGCTTGTGGCTTACCATTATTACACTTAGGCCACTTATCTGACAATCAAACTCCACACCAGCATACAGTACTTTCCAGAATTATAGGCACCTTTGGTAAAAAAATTTGGTATAAAAAGTAATATTTTGGTGATTTATTGTAATCTCACAATAGAAACCATGAGGAAAATCAAACATTGAAGGGAAGCAAATGAATTCTGAGGAAAAGGAAAATCTCACAAAATCTCAACAAAAACACATTGCCCACAATTATTGGCAACCCTATAAAAATGTAACAGAAGCATTTTCTTATTGATATTCAACTTATTTAAGTTAATCATAATGTCTGTGAACTTTCAGAAGTAATTCATGACTTGACTACGAAAATAAAGTGACACAGAGGCTAAATCCCCTAGTCATTTTTCAACATGGGAAAGACAAGAGAATACACTAAATTTAAATAAAAAGAAAGCCATTCCCTGACTTGTGTCAAAGACATTTGACACAAGTCAGGGAATGGCTATAAAAATACCTTATTGAAAATGCCCATAATTAGTAAAACAAGAATTGAAAGGTTCTAATCAACTGGAAATGTGATAAACATGCTTGGACAAAGACCCATGGTTATCTTGTCCCCACGCACAGTATGGAATTGTAAGAGAGGCAAAAAATTCCATAACAATCACTGTTGGAGAGTTACAGAAAAATGTATCATCTTGGGGTCACCAAGTCCCCCCAAAAATCTTCAAAAGTCTCACTGCTAATAGATTATTTAGAGGGCATGCCAAGTAAAAGCCTCTCCAGTCATTTAATTACAAATGTAAATGGCAGGAATTACTAAATGGTACATTGACTTTGTCTGGAATTGTGGTCTATTGTCAGATGAAAATGGTACTCTTTGGCAAGAAACACTTTAGGTGGGTTTGGCGTACATAAAAGATGTATCATGTAAAATGGCTTCTGCCATTGCCATCTCAGTCCCCTGATCTAAAGTCTAAGAACAGTGTGGTGGGTCAAATAGAAGAATGCACAAGTGTGGACCTATTCGAACGATGGATGTCACACTTTTTGTTACACGTGTTTTTCACATGTGCTCAAAATATTTCTGCAGGTAGGCCTATTTTTTTGCACAGACCAATTAATTCCACAGCTACAAAACGGTTCTACACATGTGCAAATAATATCCTCGAAGACAATTTTTTTTTCGCACATGCACAAAATAAAGTTTCCGTGCACAAGCACAAATTGTTTTATAGTACAGCTGCAAAACTCTATTACACATTTGAATATTCACGGGCATACTCCTTGTATTCTAAAGATAGAGGCCATACAGGTGACTTGCTCGTATGTATTCTGAATGGCAGATCCTACACTTACAGTATGAGAATACTTTGATTTGTTGGTGGAAGTAATTACACATGAATGAGCACCTATTTTTGAAAGAAAAAATTAGTTTTTGCTAAGAATTGGCCCAAAAAATTACACAATGTAGCTTTAAGGTCTTACAAGCAGGGGTGCCAATAATTGTGGGTGATGTGTTAAAGCAACACCAAAGAGTTTTTTATACCTTAAAATAATGTTTCCAAAATCGTTTCAGTGGTTCATCAACTCGTAACAGGGTGAACGGCAATTCTGCATTTGCTTCACGGCCCTCTATCGGCTATATTGTTCGATGGAATGAGACATAAGAAACTACAAATTTGACTTGCATCTGATGTCGCAATACATCGTACTTTTATAAGTCATGCAAAATATTCTACCTTGTCTGTGGACATTGTTATTTGCAAAGCCTGTGCTGGATAGCCTAAACAAATAGAGTGCGTGCGACAGAGGGAAAGTTCTTTGGTGTTGCTTTAATACAAATATTTATTTCTTTTTTAATTTTTCTCTGAATAAATTTGCTTCCCTTTACGGTTGGATTTTTCCTCATTGTTTTCATTGTGAGATTACAATAAATCACCATTTAAACCTGTTTTTAGTCAACTTTACCAAAGGTGGGGGGGGGGCCTACAGTATGTATACACCTGCACCTGCAGCTTGCCTCTGGAGGAAAGCTCAATCAATCATTAAGACTAGGAAGACATGGCCTGAGGGAGCTTCCCTACAGCAGCTTTGAAAGCCTAATGAAACATTTTTTGAGGATCAGAATTTGGAGGAGTATACATCAACATCAAGAGGAAGATAGAGGACCACTTCACCAACAACGACCCAGGCCAGCACATTACCAACCACAAGACCAGCAATCATAGGCCTACAACATATAACGCTGATGATTTGCTGGTAGAGGAAGAGCAGTGCTTCTTTGTTCGCCAGGAGGAGAAAGCAGTGGAGATAGACATGACCATGGGCGGACTGGCCATCTGGCATACCGGGCATTTTCCCGGTGGGCCGACGCACCTTTTGGGCCGATAGAATAGGCTACAGTATATATAGGCCTATAATTGAATTATTTTGGCCAACGATCGGCCCAAAGGAAGGACAATCAGCGGTACATTGGTTACATTTCCATATTGACACTGGACTGATCCAATAACAGCTCACGTCAGGCCCCACCCCTCCCATTTTGGCTCAGAGGCATCAAAAGTTAATCAAAGTTGCCTACACGAAATTGCGGCGTGCAAAATTAACACCAATGTAGAAGCTTCAAAAATACAATATTGCAAGTAGGCTAGCATATGTCAGCAATGTTGAAGTTTGTTGACTTTGAACGAGGATGTAAGTCAGAGGGAAAGTGAGCAGGTGGTGGAGAGTGCGAGCCTAGTTGAGGCTACATGATAAGAACTCACTGGTGGAGCAGGTGAGCTATGTGTGTGTGACATGCCATGCTGACGATGAAGATTATGATGACTTATTAATTGCGATAATGTAATGATATGGTAATGATAACATAGTAAAGCCGTGCTGTGATTACAATTACAAATAGCGCAACTTAAATTTCCTAAATGAATGATTTACAAACCCGGACAACAAAAGAGTGTCAAATCGACGTTAATTGTTGGTCAGATTAATCAGTTTCCGTCAGACACCCAAAATTCAACATCGATGGCATGAGTGGTGGTTGGTCTCTCAAAGTAGAAAAGGCTTCTATCTTGGAAGGGTTATCATGGTAAAGATGGGCTAAAGACTGTATAGACTGACGGAAATGTAGGCTACAAAACGTAAAGTCATGCACAAGCCAACTAAGCTATATATAACCTATACGATAGGCTACTGGAACTGGAAGACACTAAAGATTAGTTCATGTAGCTACAGTATACTGTTCCAAAATGTACCAGCAATGTAGGTAGGTAGTATAGCCTACAGGAATAAAATATTTCCCTGTTTATTTCGTGTTGTTTCAGTTGTCCTACAGTGATAACTGGTATAAATTACATTAATGTCTACGACAATCTGGGTAAGTTAACTTTACACATAGGCTTCAGTATTTTTTTGGTGCTGCTGTCAATACTCAGCACTGTATTGTATACAGCATTGTATAGTTTAAATGTAGCCAATTGAATAATTTGAAATGATACTTTGAATTCAAGCAGAAACTCTTTTTTAATAATTGCTAAGATCAAGTGGTCCATGCCTAGCTCTGATCAGTCAGAATGAGGCCTACGTCACTTTCAGTGCTCCATGACAGTTGAAAATATACATATTCAAGGGTAATGCAAAGATTTTGTATTTAATTAGGTGTGCCCGACCGATTTGAGGGCTGCTCTTGGGCCAAATATGCCAGGGCTGATTTTTGGTCCCAGTCCGCCCCTGGACATGACACCGCCTTCACTAGCCTCTAGCGGCTACATCATCACTGTATAGGTGTATGATATTAGGCGTGTGTTCAGAGCTGTGAACCTAAGACGAGCTGCTGGCCCTGGTGGCGTGACAGCAAGTGTGCTGAAGGAATGTGTGGACCAGTTCTCTGAGGTCTTCACAAAGATCTCCAGCCTGTCTCTGACTAAATCCATCATCCCACCTTGCCTAAAGTCTGCCACAATCTTTCCACTGCTGGATTAAAAAAAATAGCCATCAGTAGCCTCAGCGACTACAGTCCAGTCACATTTACACTGGTCATCATGAGGCACTTCGAGAGGCCTGTCCAGCAGTATATCAAAACCATCCTCCCACACAAACATGTCTAAAGAAGATGCCATCACCACCACTCTTCACACTGTGCTGGCCCATCTGACAACAGGACGGCTATGTAAGGATGCTCTTCATAGACATCACATTTGCCATAAACACCTTCATCTAGGACTGGTTGCTAAATGTACTGAGGGTCAGTATCTCAACAGGAGATGAGACAGCCTGCAGGGATAAAGATGGTGTTCAGAGAATAATCGTGTCCTTAACTCCTCAAAAACAAAACCAGCACTTACCAGCCGTCTTACCAGCACTTACCAGCCGTCTTGAACTGACACTCAACTGTTAAAAACAGCACTCACTGATGCACTTATTCTTACTGTGCTCTACCGTTTTTTTTTTAATTGTCCTAAAATTGTTTTAAAACTTAATTGCTTTAAAACTTAATCTGTTACCATGTTGTTAGTTGCTTTGGTTAAAAATGCGTCAGCCAAATGTAATGTAATGTAATGTAAAATAACTCATGATAGATTTCTGGAAGTAGTGGATCTCTACTATACTTCCAGAAATCTATCATACTGTACATCATCAGGAAACTGTGAAAAGGTGCCTGGATACACTACACACATTTAAACCCAAACAAGCACAGCAATGACTCTACTTCCTGATGATCTTCAGGGAAAATAGCCTGCAGGAGAAGTTAATGCCCAAGGACAGTGGAGAGAGACAGGAAGCGAGTGGGAGAGAGATGGGGTGGGATCGGGATATGACCGCAGGCCGGAATCGAACCTGGGTCCCCATGGGCACTAAGACCCAAGTGTGGTATGGTGCTGCCGCTTGCACCACAGCTCCACCTGGTTGGTCCTTTTTAACCATAGAGTGAATAAATAAACAAAGTGAAATACCTATATATTCAAATCAATAGCATTTGTGATCAAACCATGCACACTGCCTGCAGACTATCTACAGATGCTCAGATTATCAACAAACCATCTGTTGACAAGACTGAACTTCAATCTTAAAAGATGATCTGTTAAGTCTCTGTGGGCTGACTATCCTAGTTAAGTGTTACCCTGTGGCCACACACATTTCCCACAGCAATGACATACATTAAGGGCTCTCTTTGGTGTAACACACAATACACAGTGCAATACATTAATAACCACTTGCACAAGCTAATTTTCATTTAATGAAATGGGCAAAACATTTAGCTAGTTTAATACCATATCTCACCATGCTACACACAATGACTGGTAGATCAGCGCACAGATAAGGAAGTTCTCAGCACAGCAGTGTTGTAGTCAAGTCACTATGCCTCGAGTCCGAGTCCAGGTTCGAGTCCCCAGTGTTCAAGTCCGAGTCAAGTCCAAGTCATTAAAAAAAAATTCCAAGCCACTACTCATCCGAGTCAAGTCTGAGTCAAGTCACTATTGATCCACGTCGAGTCTGAGTCGAGTCCCTATTGATCAAGTCGAGTCCAAGTCCAGCACTAAAGTAAGCATAGCCTACATGTTGTTCCATTTTTTCCCATTGCAGATGAAATCCTTTAAAGCAAAACGGACAATCTTCTGTCTCCAAGCAGGGGTGCCATTGTGTGAAAGTAGTATTGCCAAATTTCTTGCCAAACCCAATGTGTTGTATTTATTATATCGGAGAGAATACCATACCATAGCCATACCATAGCCTATAGGCCTACTCTATAGCCTATAGGCCGTAGTCAGTTGCAATTTAAAAAACAGATTACTCGGGAACCACTTGTGGGTTAAGATGCAAGATGTTTGGATGATTATCATGTCTGACCTCAACAATAAACACTCCCTGTATGCAGTTTGCTTGCATAAAATGATTACGCGGATTTTGCAACAACACGCCAACAAACACGGGTATGTAGTGGCTACATTGGACTTGAGACTTTGACTAAACAAACGAAAATTCTGACTGCAAGGTCCCAAATTGAAACGAGCGATATGCTAATGCCACATAGCTAGACAACAAGTGGCAGACTGAGCAACGTCACTTATGCTAAAGATGTTTTTGAGTCACATTGTTGCACATTTCAAACAATGATGCATCATTCCACAAAATGATTTGTCTTCAGTATTAGGAAGTTATTCAGTAAGCTTAATACACATTTAGCCTTAACTCAAAACAGTTGTTAGGCTTATGTCATTCTGATCTGTAGAAATGTCACATGCAGCCATGCCTAAATGTATTACACATTTATTAGAGGCCACATTAATTATTCAGGCCGGTTCACCCTGTTGGGACTTATTTTCCCAGTAATGACCGGCGTTCTATACATTATCCCTTACATATATTATAATATTCAATATTCATTATTGGATGCTTAGCTGGAATGATGTTTCCCTATCATCCTATTTTTTAAAGTAGGCATACCTGTGGGCATGTAATTGGGCTACGGGTTTTCTTCAGGAATGACATGTTTAAACGGGCACTGCACTAGTACAACATCAATACAAAATGTCTACATTTTTGATTCATTGCTCCTTTTCAAACACATCAATCAAATGTCATAATGTGGCCCACAATGATTCTATTACCATTGTCTTGCAATCTTGGTACATGCAATCACCACCACACCCCATAGACAAATACCAAATTTTGTGAAATTCTGTACATAGGGGTCACTAAAACTACCACATGCCAATATCCACATGTAGAAATGTGAAATTTTGTGTGCTTTGCTTCACTTTATTTTCCTCAGTGACCTGCAACCTTTTCCTGCTTAAGGGCACTTCTTACAAATCTGCTTGGACCCCAATAATCACCGCTTGTGGTTATATTTTTTGGCAGAAAAGGGTCTTGATAAAATAGCTGGCATTTTCAACCCACATGAGATAAATGAAATTAATATACATATTCCTGTGGCATCTGTACTTTTTATAGTATAATTGTGAAAGTTCTTGAATTCTGCATTCTTTTACTCAGCTCAACTCATTTTCTCCAGGCCCTGTGAGCTTTCTAGAGGGCAGCTATGAGCAGTGACCTCCTACTCATGCAAGCCGGATCAGAAGGCAGGCCGAATGTGCAGATGAGGCTTGTCCAGTGGGCGTTTGCTAATGCCTATCCTGTGGGAGTTGACTCAGGCTTACCCTGGTGATCAACGATCTAAAGTGAAATAAAGATGACCATTTATCAGGGGAACTTTTCAGTGCATTAAAAGGGATTTCTGTTGACCTGTTTAGTCGATAAGAATACAAGGTAACGACAGGAAGAGACAAACATGCATAGCTGTATGCCTGGGGGGGGGGGGTCTTCCCTCCTACTCTTTCCCTCATTAGCTATCAGACCACATTGCCACCCTGCACTTCAATGTTGTAGACAATGTGTTGTATCTGCACTGAACAAGTGACCAATTTAATGACTTAAGTTACTAAATCATAGACATTCAACGATGCCAGTTAAATCATGGGTGTATATTTAAAAAGCACTTAAACGCATACAAATAATATGCAAGTAAAGTAATTAAATGGCTCATTATCCTCACAAACTAAGTCCAAAAACAGCAAAATTGGGAGAAAATATGCTGCCACTACTTGAATGAAAGCTTTGTATTTCATCCTCATAGAAACATAACCACACTAGACATCCTCTTCCACCAACACTTGTACACTCCCACACATAGGACACCTCTTTATCCACCTCACTCGACTCCCCAATGGCGCCTACATCAAGTCAAAGGTCTTGAAGGGGGCCCACAGAGTAGCTTGAGCATACAGCATGCATCTAACTACTTGAACTTCCTCATTCAAACATCCCACTGCTATCTGTAACAAAACCATGCCTTCAATGCCACAAGGTCACAGTCCTGACTTTCTTGTCATTGACAAGAGTCAGTTACCCAACATTACCAGAAAAGTATAAGTATATATACTTTTTTGATCCCGTGAGGGAAATTTGGTCTCTGCATTTAACCCAATCGGTGAATTAGTGAAACACAAACAGCACACAGTGAACACACAGTGAGGTGAAGCACACACTAATCCCAGCGCAGTGAGCTCGGGGAGCAGTGAGGGGTTAGGTGCCTTGCTCAAGGGCACTTCAGCCGCGGCCCACTGGTCGGGGCTCGAACCGGCAACCCTCCGGTTACAAGTCCAGAGTGCTAACCAGTGGGCCACGGCTGCCCGTTCAATAAGGGGACACTAAAGAAAACACTAAAGAAAAGATACAACTGTAGATCCACCTTTTCTGTGATCTAAACATCATTGTGCAAGGTACAGGTCTTAAAACTAACAGGTATGAAAAAGCAGCATATGCTCCCTTCAGAGCTTCCCAGTCAAATCTTTTGGCATAATACATTTTGAAGGTCTCCATTTGGGATGATGACATTCAGTAATTTGATTGAAACTAGCATTCAGAGGCATTCATAATTACAGTGGCCTCTGCTTAGTTATATTCATAACCTTCCTAATAATTGCCACTTGGTAAAGATGAGAGCTGTGATAAAGATGAACTAGGACTTGGACTAGGATGAGAGTTCAAAGGTACAGCACGCACATCCAAAAACAGTGAGTACTGGGTGCTGGACAGAAAAGCACATGCATGGAAAAGGAATGATGAGTTTGCACACCAGATTGGACTAGCCAAGATGTTAGACGAGACGTAACTTATATCATTATCTCTCCAACAGTGATCTTTAGGGAATTTTTACCTCTCTTGACATTCTCCTCATTGTGCGTAGGGGCAAGACAGACATGGATCATTTTCCAGGCAAGTCTGTAACAGTTCCATTTGATTAGAACTTAATTACTGTTTTAACTGTAAATATGGGCCTTTTTAGACAAGTACCTGATTTTCAATGCATGTCTTGGCTTACCAAGGTCAATGCACTTTCCCCTTATTCGAATTGTATATTCTCCTGTCTCCCCCTGGTTGAAGAATGCCTAGGGCGTTTCACCTCTGTGACTTTTTTTCTATACTTTAATAAAACAGGAAATCACGGATTAATACTTGAATGTTTATAAGAACTCTGATTACCTTAAAGAAGTTGAATAATAATAATAATAATAATAATAATAATAATAATAATAATACATCTTTATTAAATAAATGTTCTTCTCATAAACGTTTATTTTTTCCTCGTTGATTTCATTGTGAAACTAAGATAAAACACCAAAATATTTTTAGCGCCTCTTTTTACTCATCGTTAGAGGTGCCAATAAATGTGGAGGGTGCATAGGAGACAGATAGGGTAGGAGAAGCTGCTGAAAAGTTTATCATTTTAACTCTCCTCACAAGCAAATATGATCCTCCTCATACTCAAAGAAGCAGGAAGTGTCTGCATTTACACTGAGAATCAATCAAGTGAGGATTTTCTGTAGGGGTCGAAATTCATATTTTTTTATAGGAGGAAGCGGTCCTTTTGGCCTTGAACAGCAACATCCAGGATGATGTGGGCCGATTTCAATTCAGGCCTGTCCACGGAAGAGTTTCTGGTGTTTGGCCTGACCTCGTCCCCACTGTCCTCTGGCATGGCTAACAAGGTTTGCTGTGCAGTATGGCCTCTCCTTGGGGAACTTCTCAATGGCCCACCAGGCACTGTGGAGGGGCCATCAGGTCTCTCACCAGTGACCTTAGTGGCGTTTCAGGAGTGGTCCCAGCAGCAGGGGCAGACCAAACAAATCATGGCAAGTTGCTCATATTTCAGGTCAGCTTTTAGCATCAGAAAGGACAAGGCTTCCATTGGGCATTAGGTATGTTGGTCTTTACATCTGGTGAGAGCACTTTACAAATCTCTGAGTGTAAATAGAAAAAGAAAAGAAAAAACACTGAGCACATATAGCCATTTGGAACTCTTGAACTAAGGAACCTCATACTGCAAAGTGTAACCCAGACACTCTGACAGAGGTTCACACTTGTCAGAAGTCAGCAGGATGCCAAAGACACATAGACACTATTGCATATGGCAACATTCAATAGAGTAACAGGATTTCAGAATCTTTTTAACACATGCCATGCCAGTTTTAAATAAAGCCCTATGCATCCACTTAGGGCCATGATATTCAATGTAAAAAAAACAGGGGGAAACATGTCATCAGGAAATCTGGTCTCAAGGCCTGATCCCATGTCAACATCAGGTGTAAATGACTTTTTCTCTGATGTATTTCTTTCTTTGTGGTTTATCTGTGAAATGCTGTCAAGACACTGACAGGGAAACAGGCAGGTGATTCATTTTAATTTTTAGTAAAGCCCAAGACAAAAACAAACATTTGAGCTTTGTGCTATTATGCTCATAAAAGAGCAATAGAATGGCCTACATAACACACATTGTGGGGATGGGAGTTGCCCTTAGACTACACTAATGCCTCCAGTGTGTGTATTGTATTGTTTCTGCCCATAAACTTTCTCTGGTCTAGTCCTAAGTCACCAGAAGCAAATTGTCCTCTGACATGCCAAAGCACCAAGCTTAAATGTGTGAACATGGTCTTAATTCTCCACCTCCAAACTGACTGAACAAACACTGCAGCAAGGTTAAGTGCTGTCAGTAGTGAGAAGTAAAATGGCTGTAGAACATTTCAGAACCCTTTCCACCCAAAACCTCTAAATGCCAAAGAGCGGTACAACCTTGATACTGACTGACATTTTGCGGGTTGCGTCATTTTGGGCCTGTGAAAACAAGAAAAGGTACACTCATTTTTAACATGGTGCACTCTATGTGGTCACATGACACATCAGGCAGCTAAGTGGCAAGGCATATAATCCACTCACCTGATGACATCATGGTCAGAAATGCTGTGGTTTTTTACTGTGGTGAGTGACGCTCACAAAACTATGGACTTAATATTGCAATGGCACTGAAAGACCATTATGGAGCTGCCAGTCTGCATCCACAGACAATTCATTTATTCCTAACAATATGACCCATGCAATGAGAGTACTGTAGGTCAGGCAACCATATAAATATTTTATAGATTTTATCTGCTGAAAGAGTTGTAAACCGTTCTAATATGATTTTGTTTCCTTATTTTGATGGTATATTGCATCTTTTCTTAGTGTTTTGGCCAAGTTGTTTAGTGTTTTCTTAGTGTTTTGGCCAAGTTGTTTAGTGTTTTCTTGTCTATTCCTCCACATGTCGCACAAGTTGCTGAACTGCAGGATTGATGACAAGTCATCATTATTCTAAATACTCAGTTATGACTTAGTATGCTGATGTGTACTCTGACATGGCGCTCTGTAAGAGTACACTCATGTACTGTAGTTGAAACAAAGATTGCATTTCCCCTTTTCTTATGGTCATTTTACACAAATACACAGACCTATACAGCCTAAATGCACTCTCACAAGAACACACACACACACACACAAAGTGCATTAGCACACATCAAACATCAGACAGAAGATATGGCGCTCTTCTTTCGAGATGCTTTTAACCAATACTGAATAGAGACTAGATACCGTCAAGGAGCTACAGATAACGTGGCTTCCAAAATCATACACACATACCAACAACACATACGACAACAACCAATATACACTGTGCTGTCAATGTGAACATTCTATAATATTGGTGGGACACACTTTTCTTCCCCTAACTCTGTAAAGTGGTATTTCTCCTGAGATTGAGGATGACAAAGATGACTCATCAATCAAGTGTTTGTTTTGACATAGGAGTCGCAAGGCATCAGAAGGTTCTGAGGAAGTGTCAAATTGTCATCTTTCTTTTCACTGTGCAGAGAAAGCTGGCTGCCATGATAATCACTTCTGTATGTGTTATTAAGTGAGAACTGGCCAAAGTTGCACTTATCTGATACTTTGAAGTCTGGATATAACTGTGCTTGGTGATATGACTCTATAACTGCCAAAGTCCCAAATAACAAGGCAAGGGATAAACCCTGACATTGTTAAAGATTTAAAATGAACTGATTATTCTGTACATTTCTTAAAGCAACACTATGAAACAAATAGTGATGTATTATACCTTTCCGAGGTATGTTTTTTTTTATGGACAGCCAGTTTTGGTATCATCTGCAAATTTATTTTGATATTATATGTCATATCAATAACAGATAAACACACCTGTAATTCCTGCTAGCAGGTTATTCTCTACATAGTCCTGTGATTTTGGACAGCACATCACACACAATTGTAAGAAAAGCTTTGCCAACTATATGACTTTACATTGCCAACTATATAATATTACTATCGTATAATATGTGCTTGGACAATCTCAGATATTGAACTTGTTCTATGATACGCTTAAAAACAACCAATTTATTATATTATTATTATATGTCTTCATTTACCAATTAACACAACTATGTACAAACAGCATTTGCAGCTGAAGCTGTACCCATCTGGAGATGGCTCTGATACTTTTACCTTCTCAGTCTGTGATGACAGTGATTTTGTTAACATGCTTCTGTCAAGTGTACTACAGGAGGTCAGAGAGCATTAAAAGGATCTAAGGGGCTCTTCAGAGACAGACTTCAAAGACCTTCTGAAAGACCTTTTTATGGCTTGTAATGATCAAGTAACGTTTGAACAGCACAGCATAGCATCCATAGATTTGTTTCCATAAGAATATCTTGTCATATCTTATTGCACACACTAATTTGTCTTCCTTTGTGGAAGAGATAAAAGACAACATCATCAACCAAAGGCACTTATGCATTTTATGATCTAATACTTGTCTGCCATCAGCCCTGTTGAAATGTCACTGAACATGCAACATTAATTTAACTTGGCGGAGATAATTATACCCTTTTTATAATAAACCATCCCATGGTGATTCTCACATGGTTGTGAGACTATATGATTGAGAGGCTCACTAAGGTCAGCAACCTTCTGTAAAATCTGCTCATGACGTGTTGTGTGAAGCTCAAAGTGCACGCAGTAGCATCCCATTCTCTTCTCGGTCATCCCCAACTTCCACATTCACTAAACCACATTTCAATTAACACATTAAGGGCTCTTGCCTACTCTTGTCATGATTTGAACAATATTCCTCCCTGATTGGCAGAAGTGCCTCAAACTGGAAGGAATGTCCAATAATCCCTACCATATACTAATAATCTGGGATATAGTCTGGTGCTACCAGTGGTCCAGGATAGAACACATAGGCCTACTGATGCATTTCAGTGTGAAAGTTCTGCTCTTATAAAATCTATCCTGATTCCGGTACATTTCATTTGCATACAAAAGTATATCACTATAACAGAAAACCTAGAAATCGGTTACACACTTGTACCGGGACATGCAGTTATCGAGATAGACCCTCATCTTTGACAGATCCCAGTAAAACGCACACTAAAAGCATACAGTATAGCGTTACTGTCATTACCAACAATGAAAAGCAGCGGTTGTGATGACACAACAACAAACTAATAACAAACTAATGTAAAGTTGCAGTGTGCTTTAATACAATTGCAAGCAAATATATGTCTACTCACCAAATGTCTGGCCTCACTGGCTGCACTTTGTGCACCTTCTCAGTTTTTCATGAACCTTACGAACTGTGGGGCCTAGTGTCTGTCAGAAGAGTAAAAGAATGCAATATGTGTCTGATGTTTGACTGGGGATCATAGCGAAGCCTGCAAAATAGCATGCTATTTAAGATAGGTTGTGATACAGGGTTGCCAACTCTGATGCGTTTGGTGTGAGACACACACTTTTATGTTCTGTCTCATGCCAGCATGAAAAAAAAAAGATCTATTGACTTCAATGCATCTCACGCCAAAAAATACTCCTGTGTTGGTCAATCATTGTCAATCTCACACCAGGTCAGCCTTCAAAGTTGGCAACTACAGTATGCCTGATACCCCAATATTTCTAAAGTGGATTTTTTCCTGGCAAGGCAAGCTATTTTCAGCAGCCATAGAAGTTGAGAAATGAGATGCTCCTCAATACTTGCCACTCTGTTCTACAACAAATAAAATATTCATGTTTTTCCAATATATTGAATTGATTATGTTATTTCGATAAAACAATGTTTTGGCATCTCATTCTCAAGATATGACATTAAGGGCCCTATAATGACAGTCTAAAGGCATGGTCACTAGTCAAAAGCTTATTCAAATTTAGTAGGATGTCCAGTCCACATTGAGTGTTTTTGTTATCAAAATTCGGGCGGATGGCGCAACAAGTCGTTCTTAGGTTTCTTAATCAGTCATGGGTGTGTTTGGGGCGTAACATCATTTAAACCAATGAGAATGAGATCTGTCTTTCCCTTTAACAGCGCAAAGCGATGTCAAAGAATTCATCAGTATTTTACCGCTCAGCGGCTCATTTGAAGGAGGCTGCTTGCGAGACCGTATGGAACAGTCATTCCACTAAAGTTTAATAATAATAAAAAAATTAAATAAAATAATGCTAAGTTTTAGTAAAGCATAGTTTAGTGATCTGAAAATGTACTCAAGTAAAAGTAAAAAATAGTTCATTTAAAATGTACTTTAAGTAAAAGTTACTTACCCCCCCCCCCCCCCCAAAAAAAAAACAATCTAGCTTGAGTTGCTGCAGCCAGGAGCTAAAGCAGCTAGGCAGCTACAGTGCTACACTCTGGAGGCATGTTTGTGAGCCCCCATGCTCATAACTGCTGGCTGCAGCAACTCGAGCGAGGTAAAACCAATTGTTTTCATTTTTTTACTTGTACCACAGTAGCCTACGGAGCCCCTAAGGGGACATGAGCAAAACAAAATCATGTTTCATGTGCGCACATGAAAGTTTCATGTGTGCACATGAAACTAAACTTTAGATTTTGTTTTGCTCATGTCCCCTTAGGGGCTCCGTAGTAGCCTACTTGGTGACCGCGGGAAACGGAGATCTATGTGAAAAATCATGCATATCCTTGCTCGCTTTGCAGTAGACAGTAATCCAGCACAACTGAAAAGATGCTTACAGGCAGCTGAGGCAGGCAGGCCCATGTTGAGTTTCAGAGAAACTGTATTTGGAAAGGAGTACAGCAGATCCAAGGGCGTCGGACTGGGTGAACAGTGGGACTCATAACTAGGGCCCCAATGGAGGATAGGGCCCTTTAAAAGGAATATATTTTATTTTACCTAAATATTTCCATTTCCAAATTAAATGTCAAAATGAATGTCAGACGAAATGTAAAGTCTGACTGACTGAATTCTGTATTCAAAAAATAGTGAAAAAAGACTGTCTAAGGAGGGGTGTCAAACATACGTAAGGCCCATCAGATCAGGCCTGCCAGCAGGTTTCATACGGCCCCCCCAGATTCAGATTCAGATTTTATTTGTCACATAGATACAATGCAGTGAAATGTTACAGTCGGCTCCATGCCAATCAAAAACACACAAACTGACACAGAACAACCTACCAAAAACAGTAACAGACAAGAAACAATACATTCAAGATGGGTTATTGCAGATAGGTAAGAAGTGGTATTCTCTACAGGGGAACAGTGGTATACACAATAAAAAGTGCTTAAACAGTGCCATTTAGGTACCGGACGGCTTGGGGGAAGAAACTCTTCCTGAGTCTCTCAGTCTTTGCTGAGCGAAGCAGAGAGAACAGACCATAGTCTGGGTGGCTGGGGTCTTTAAGAATTTTGGTGGTCTTGTCCTTACACCGCTTGGTATAGATGTCCCCTAGGTTAGGGAGCTGCGCCCCTATGGTATATTCAGCTGAACGCACCACTCTCAGAGCCTTAAGGGTACTACATACTCACCACTCCTGACAGGTAGCGCGACAATGTGACGTCAAAATTGCTCATTGAAAGAGCGGAAAATACACTTTCCTAGCTTACACATGTAATCTGAGGTAGCCTACCCTATCTCGTGATCCGCCTCCATCTCCATCTCTGTTAGAAAGACGCGATAATCGGTTGTCTTTCAAATTCCCTCTGCACGCGCTCAGGACAGCGCTACAACTCATGAGTCCCATGCGTTTTCCCACCAGCGGAGCTAGTTGGCTAGTTCAAACTTTTGCCAACTTAAAAAAAGCTTGACTCGTGTCACGCTGTTCGCCAACAGCAACATCCATCTTCTTTGTTTTCAAGTAGCAGGGAATTCAAGCCAAACAAGTTGCAACTCTGCCATCAATCATCAAGTTAAGCCCCCCTAATGTCTCTATACACGGTGTGACTGGCCCTATTGAAGTTTATTTTTTCCTGCTCGCAAGCCAACGAAGAGTTGCTAGACTAGCCCGGGCAGCAAATTATATTTGCTTCCACTAGGGTGCGTCTAGATTTCTAGGCTAGGCTATATTCTGATCCCTGAAGGTGTGAAAGCAATTAGCCCTGGCACTGCCTGGCCTACCTCGCTTTGGCTCGAGGGTCTGGGCTCGATTTTTTCCATTCCAAATCTACCAAACTTCGATATTGTTTGCACCTGTGTGCGATGTAAGCTTGTGTGAAAGAATTCATTAGTTTGGGGAAGAGCCGCACTGGAGCTATAGGTGTCCCATATTAGTCAGTGTACCACATTGGGACAATTTAGTAGGCTATAAAATGTCCAATGTTGCCTTAAAGTAGGGGTGTGACTTTCGAAACCAACGTCTCGAATCAGTATCGAGGCTTCGAAGCACAAGTGTTTCGAAACACTGCTTCGAAACATTGTTCAAAATCCCCATGTCATGTGACCAAAGTTAAGTGAACCTTCGATGCATTTCACCGGTGTCGGCACGTTCACCGCGCGTTCAATTAACAGTGTAGCTTTCTTTTAAGCAATAACCATGATGGTGTAGTGGTTAGTGAGGGTGTTTTTTGCACGGTAGCCCAGGCTGCTCAAATGTGGTTCAATCCCCGTTTGATTTGTAAGGTATTGTTTCAGATCGTATCTGTTTAAGTTTTCTTACTTCACCATTAACCACACAGTTTCAACTAAACTCTCAGAATGGTCAAAAATCGAGAGTTTTTATAAGAAGAAAGTGATTTAGAGAACAGATAATGGCAGCAATAAGATTCTCTTTATTGTGACTTCATGTGGTCTCCCATCCAGTAATTGACCAAGGGCATGCTGCTTAACTTTTGACAAAGACTGAACACAGGTAACTCAGCAAGCCACGAACTTTATAGACTACATCTCCAATACGAAGCATTTGACAGATTTGTTTCACCCTAAACAGCTCTGAGGTGTCGGAATTGTTTCAAAGCTTCGGAACAATTTGGCACAATTGCTTCGAACGTTTCAGTGTTTCATAAAGCCTCGCTTTGCCCATCCCTACCTTAAAGAAGCCCTATGCAGGTCTGGTTATTCCTTCGCTGTTTCTGCGTTTTTGCCTAATTTGGGCTCGCATTTTTCATGACATAGCTCCCCCTGCAGCTTCGGTAGAAAGTGACTGCCACGCTAAACCCCCACTAGCTAGCGAGCTAGCCATCAAGAAACCAAGCTAAACACATACAGGGCTCACAATAAAACGGCCGAGCAAACACATTGTTCAAGAGACTATCAAATCACATTACAAAAACGAAGTTCCCCCAAGGGTAGGCTACTTACAATTTCAACAGCAACAAAGCCAAGTCGGAGTCCATTTTGCAGTCTTCTTAGAAACTACAATCTGACTACATTTTTGAGGCGCGATTGGATACTTCCGCTGAGTTACATCCGGATGTTTTCAGACCGCGACCAGAAAGTTGCATACTCGTTTTTTCCGTGGAGAAGCACTAGGGGGAGACGAAGCACCCACCAAACGACCCAAAAAGTGTTGTAGAACCATCAGAACGACTCTCAACCTGCATAATTAAGGTCATTTTTGCTCAAATTGTTGCATAGGGCTTCTTTAAAGTTTGACTATAGGCCTTATAGTAAAGTTATCAGGTTTGATTCTATCCTGCTTCTACGTATCAGTGCATCTACAGTTGTGACAAATAGGCCTATAGGTAACAGCAAAGACCATAATTAGAATTCACCATTCCCTCTGAATGTCAGCTGGCTACATTGATGAAATTATTTTATTAACGATTTAGCACTGAACTTTGCATTGTGCTGACATCAGGGATGCGATTGCTAAGCTGTGAAGTAAGCCCTAAATCCTTCTGATTCCTTTAAGCTGACTGCACATCACCATAACTGATTCTGAAGAGTTAAAAAAAAAAGACCAGTGAAGCACCACTGTCCAAGAGTCCACCTATAATCCTGCATAATGGAAAGTGGAATGTCACCTTGTCTTCAAGACACCTGATATCCTTTTGTAAAAATGTCATTAGCTCAAGTGCAGATCTCATTTAATTAGAAGAGGGGATTTAAATTGCCATGCATCAAACACAATGGGTGACTGAAAGGGGGAGAAAACCTGGGCTGAGGGCCAGTCGCCATGAGCTCCTCACAACCCATCAAAATCCCCAGTGCCACAGAGGTCAATAAGGCAGAGCAGAGCAGTCTTAATTAATGATGACCAAAGCACACAACTGAGCAGAATGGCAATGTTCAGTTATATTTAGGATGGGTCAAGCGAAGTGTCTAGAGGAATTACAAATCAGATGTGTCCAGTTTTTTTTTTGTGGAAAAAATCTGCATTCTTTTTCACAATGTTTACTTCACAAGTATTCCTTTCAGTTAAAAAACAAAATAGTTATTTCCAGGAACCCTGAGATAGAAAATTAGGCTAAGGATGTCATCATCATTTTTCTACATTCTAATTATTGTTACATTTCTTCTCCTTGATGAAGTTGATTTCAGAGTGATGTCTGGCAAGTAATGCCTGAAACTTGCTCTTCAGTGCCATGAAAACACTGTGTAGAGCTTGTGTGCAACAGTAGCCTATCTGAATTATACAAGTGACCTTGGAACAAGTCTTGACTGGCGAGTGCTGTAAAATGGGTCTCTGAGAGATGGACAAGCACAAATAGGAGACAACACATCACGGCCAGGTTAACAGGTTCATGATGACAGCAAATAATGTGCAGGCATACTTTTGACACAAAGGAACAGGAAGGAAACAGCATTTTATTGTTAAAATACCTTTTCCCAACACTGAAGGAACAGCAGGCTTGCAAAGAAAAAGCTGTGTTCACTGTTTTCAGTGATAGGTGGGATATTCCACAGATCCCACCTCATTATATTTGGTATGGAACTGGTCAAGAACACACTTCTGTATAGAAACTCTATATGTGCTTCCCATGATTAAAACCATATATATGTATCGGTGCTACACCCTGATTGAATGTAAACTCTATTGTGCATTGCAGGGGTCCCCTCTCCAGGCGCAGAGGGGAGTCATTCTAGATGGCTCCTGTGGGCATGATGACCTCCTATAATGGTGCCTTTTGCAGCAGAAGGAGCCTGTGTCTTGAGGGCACTCTGTTGGGATGGAGAAAGACCAGACAACACAAGAGGTATGAGAGGTGCAGCAGCAGAGCAGAAGATGAACAGGCTATGTGTGTTTGGATAAAGGGTAAATTACAGAATGCAGGGCTGGACTGGCCATCTGACATAGGCCTACCGGACATTTTGCATATTAGTGCTTGACCGATTGTAGTGGGCCGTTCGGGCCAAAAATGCCCAGGCTGATTTTTTGTCTCAGTCCAGCCCTCACAGAATGTGTGTGGTGGTGGTATGCAAATGTGCAAACAAACTACAACTGAATAGCACTTGGTATGTAGTGATTCCAATTTATTAAAATGATCACATTGATCCTTATGAAATGTTTTATGTGACCAGTAACCAGTACAATATTCAGCCCTCATTTGATTAAATAGTTGTGGAAATCAAACACAGTGTTTGTGAAACTTCTGCCTCTTTCCTCCTAATTAGTTCCGTGGGAAAGATAAGGAAATTAAAGTAATCACCATTCTGCTAATTTGTTTAGAGTACTTCAAAATGTCGTTGTTCATGAAATGTGGTGTTATCAGAATGTCTAGAGAGCCATTTTATTTCTTTCTGCTTGGTTTTCTTCACTAGAAAAACAGCCAGAGTGATAGAAGATGTCACTGCCATTCTCCATATTAAGTGTCAAAGTATATTACATGGCTTATTGGGTCCTTATTCAGAGTGCCTCCAAGATGTATCACTGTTTACCTTTTATGATCATATTTCATTCTATTGTGCGTGCATTCAGGTGCTCTTGAGAAATTTACATTTGCTTTTGCTCCTTTGCAATAATCGGCAGACTTTGAGATGAAATTTCTGTATCTACAGTATAAATAAAAAGTACAAATATAAACTTCTAAACATA
Organism: Alosa sapidissima; assembly: GCF_018492685.1. Classification (NCBI taxonomy): domain Eukaryota; kingdom Metazoa; phylum Chordata; class Actinopteri; order Clupeiformes; family Clupeidae; genus Alosa; species Alosa sapidissima. The sequence goes on from NC_055976.1 coordinate 5,692,415, forward strand.
ATAATATTACCAACCATGGGGGCCTGATTTATGGGTAGGATCATATCAGCAACATTATCACTGCATTAAAGTCCGAAAAGTTATGTTGGTACAAATTATTGTAAAACTTCAAATTATGCACAAATAAAAACTCCTTTTCAGAGAATGATGTTAATTTGCAATACATTCAGAGTAATATAGTCCTAATTTGTTCTGCATCCTGGATTGATTAACAAAGCATAACAATGCCTATTATTGTTGTAGCATTGTCAAATGCCTATTATTATTATTATTATTGTTATTACAACAAAAGAAAAAGGAAATAGATGCTCTGAACTGAGTAAGCTTGTGTGTCATGATCAACAATCCAGTTGGAGAATAACAACACTTGTGAAGACTGAAAACAGACAAATTAAACATGCAACTAATTTTTATGTCGGAGCAAAATTGCTTACAGATGACTGAATATACAATATAGTTTCTCTGGGATATTATATTGGATATTTCATTTATTAATTCAGTAATTTAAAATGTAAAATTTTGATACTGATGTACTTGTTGAGCCAATGGTGAAAATGAACCCTACTAATTCCTGGTAGCCAGTCAGCAGGTCAATTGATGGATCTTCAGGGCCGTTTTCACTAACGAATTTACCTGGGAAATGTACCTGTTTGTGTGCAACTCCCTTCACAGAACCCGCCCGCTTTTTCCGAGGCTTTTTCAGGGCCAAAAGAGTACCTACCCCGGAGTAGGTGCTCTTTTGGTCGCAAAAAAGTCCTCGATGCTGATTGGATATGACTAAATACAGAAACGTAGGGTAGCCTACAGTACGTGTGCTTCAACGGGTGAAACTAACTAGACTCCACCACCTTATTTGATTAACTTCAAAAGCAACTGTCAGTCAGTGGGTATGCCTTTTTCTAATGTAGACATGACGGCTAAGAGAGCCAAGGAAGGGCGTTGCCATTTTCCCACTTCCTACATGTGCCCTCAATGGAGGCCTTTTTTTGCCCCGAGGAGACATGTTTTACTTCTTTTTTTTTTACAGCTGCACAAAATTCTTTTGTAACTATAGGAATCATCCCATTCTAGCTTTTGACTAATTTCTAGCTATCGACTCAGCATCTTTTGTTTAATGCATGTTTTACTTTTTTAAATGATGTCAAAACTTGTAATGGTGTTTCAAATGGATATTCGACAGGAGACTTTGCCATGCCCCTCATATTAATCACCCACATTTAAACTCGCTTCTCATCAGCTACCAACCTTCCTTTGGTGTTCACTCTCAACCCACCACCCCTTCTTACATCACCTCTCTGCCTTTGGTAAAGCATGCGGCTGTTTGCATGGATCCTGCTTGACTGGTACGTCTCCTGCACAATCCCTGCAATTCTACCAGAAAGACTCAGTAGACAGAATAGAATCAGTTAACAATTTAATGAGTAAAGGAACAGCTTGGATACAAGCATGATAGAGTCCTGAATAGGTAACAGTCTTTGGTGTAGGCCCCGTCTCGGATCCGTCCAGCGATGAGCGGATCTCGTCTCCTGCCGATGGATGAAGGCAGGGGCGGGGAGCCTATCCCCCATGACGAGACGGGGACCAACTGGTGGCGGTGGCTGAAGGAAGATGATGTGGTAGGCAGACCGTGCCCGATGGACGTGGATTGCTGGCAGAGGTGGCTGGAGGGGAGGTGGAGGGGACGTCAAAGTCAGCGTACTGAGAAGCAGAAGCAGTGTTAGGTGGAACATATTTAAGGAGCCCACTGAATTCCTATAGGCTAGCGCTGATTGAATGAGTGAATGATCAGATTGCGGGGCTTTCCCGAAAGTAGGCAGTTAAGATTGGCTCCGTGTAAGCATGGGAGGAGTAAGGCTACACTACGAGTCTTCCTAGTAGAACTTTCGCTGAAGCTATCATGGTGTTTTGTGGCTAGAGACCACCCCAAACATGCTCATCTGCTTACAAGCTCTAATTGTGCTTATACAACAGGTCTGATTTTGCACTGTCCTATAAAGATGATTAAGGTGAAAGAAACATGGTAATATCTTTGGATATGGCTCCAATGCTGTGGTCCTATACCACACTGTGAGAGGTTCAAAGATGGCCATCATCTTGGACTTGCAACCAAAAACAGCCAGGGACAAAATTTAGATAGTGTCAGAAATTAAGGATAATCATCTCACAATGTAACTGCTACTACAACATTTGTCTACTAACCAACAAATAGGAATGTACCATGATCCATTTCTAAACGCAAAACCTGCAGTTGAGCCTCAGCACTTTCATAGGCAGCTTAACCAGAGCAGCGGATGTTGTTGATGCAAGCAGGTGGACACAAACATGATGGACGTTAATCACAAGCAGTGCTGTGTCCTCTTATGTGGTAGCGTCTCCCCTTTGAACCTGCTCATTTGGACAGGCAAAATTTATGTTTTCTTCCCAGAGAAAAGTTACTTTATTAATTACTTGATCAGTTAAGCTTGTGAAAGATGAATATGTTCTGTGAATTAATGGCAGTGCCTGACTTATCAGTTGAATAAATTGGGTGATTTTCGCTCAGTTAATACATCGTTCAAGGCAAACTCATTTTTAATACATCTTCTATCGCCTTGGGCAAACTAGGTGCTTTGATCCTTAGCAAGCCTGTGCATAAAGGATCATAAGGAATTGTGTCATTAGGGTGAGGGTAACAGCTTCTTTTATCAATTACATCAAAGTCCAGTTGGTGCCTATTAAACATACACATCGAGGTCTCTGGACACTAGATATGACGGGGAAAATAAGACTTTTTCTTACTGTGAGGGTCAACTCCAAAGGTCTTCCAGTACTTCATTAACAGTATAGATCCAGAGTTTAAAACCTTTCACGGAGTCATGTAAATGAAAGAGTCAGGACTGAGAAGAAGTATGGACTGCCAGAGGACTTGGATGACCTGAGATAAGGAACCAGAGTTAGTTTTAGAAGTATTCATTGTGGTTTAGAAAGTCCTAATATATTATGGCTTAAAACTGTCCCTTCCCCATGAGGCTTTATTGCTAGTCTTCTTGAATGCAGTTTTGTTAAGCAAATTGAAAATACTATTGTCAGCACCTGCCACCAAATGTGGCAATGTGGATTTTTTTTAGGAAAAATAAAACCCCGCCTAGCCTATTATATTTTTCCTGAAAATGAAGTGACAGACTTATGTGACAGACTTATGTTACCAAATGAGACATATTATCAAACCAATTACCATTCAGTCCATCAATTCAGAAAGCCTCACTGACATCACACCCAAACTCATTTCCACTGGTTAGACCTCTCTTGCTATATTTAGTGTGCAAGTCCTCCATGATGGAGCCAAAGCACATGGCCTTCAGAGAGATGCATTGCTTTGAGGAAGATCAACATGTTGAAAACTCATTGAGTCAAATCCCTCATGCCTTGTTAAATGGCACCGTGGCTCTAAAGAGACATGCCCTGTGCTCACAAGGCAGATGTTGGTGCTGTCAGCAATAGGGCCCTCTGAAGCCATATGATCCTCCAGGACCAACCAAAAGCAAACACACAGCGGTGTCTCATTGGGGGTTTCGTGTTGTTTGGCTGTGTGGTGTGTAGTCTCTCTGTGGCCGATTGGAAGTCCCTAAGTGAAATAACACGACGGTATCATGCAGCAAATCCAGGCAATGGCGGATTAAGGCGCAGAGCTCTTTTTTCTCGCAGCCACCTGGATAATTAGACTGCAGGTACTCACAACACCTGTGGATATTCACCTTAAAAGGAAAAGTAGCTGTCAGTCAGAGCAGAATTCCTGGGAGGAAAAGTGTCTTCTGATGTTCTGCTTGCTGTGATGTGTTTTTGCTTATGTTTTGTTTTGAAATAGTTTTTGGAAGTGATGTTACAGTATCTCTTTGAAGCTGACCTTAGCTGTGTCCGTCCCAGCAGATTAGCCAATCTTTTGACTTTGTGATCACTTACAAATATCATTTTAAACTACACTGCTTACCTACATATTTTCCAAGTCTCAGTCTGTAAAACAAATTGATATTATCAAGTCTGAACAGAGTATCTTCCTGGAAGTGTGAGAGCTCATCTAGTTTTATTTCCTGGACATCAGACCACAAGGGGAAACAGAATGATTGGACCATCTTGATTAATTTTAAGTTTTGCTTTTCTGAAAAATTAACCCTATCTTGCACCTCATCTTTACCCCCATTTTTTTCATTGGAGAGACCAAGATTTACATGTGCTTAAGTCAGTTGTTTATTAACATGACATCAAAACCATGGATTATTTTAATAACTGCTGGAGGTCAACCAGTTTGGCTACATCATACAATAGCTATACACTAGTTATCCTCAAAATAATCTGACTGAAATGAACAAAAAACCTGACAGATGAGACTTCTATATTTTGAAGGAATTGTCTGTGTGTTGTTCAATCTGTATCACATGGACAAATTGTAACTATCCTCAGTTATTGTCTCTTTTGCATGATATTTTAGCAGGAGACAATTTGCATTATGTGACATTAGTGGAGGGATTAGGGAACATGATTTATGCTCACAAGACATTGTTCATTTTAGCAAATGAGTTTCTGTTCCCAGATGAACAAAAGAGCACTGGTCTAATCTTTATGAACAAAGCCCATGATTAAACCATTGCTCCCAAATTAACATTAGGTTGGGTCTTTATTAATTCGTTGTGTTATCAGATTTAATCAGACGGTAAGAGCCAATCAGTGACCAATGGCTTGAACTACTGTAGCTTTGACTGGTAGAAAGTGTGAAAGTGACCACCTTTGAATTCACCATTCATGATTTTATTTGTCTTTCGTCTTATTATGACTTTTCCATCTTCCGTCTTCATCAACTTTGAAACGTATCTTCAGATTAGCTTGGATTAAAACATCATGTGTCCTTGGTGTGTCCTTGAACTATCTCCTAACTCAGTTGCAAGTGATTCACCTGTTTTTTTCACTTGAAAGCAGTCATTATGAAAGCACAAGAGCAAATGTGATAATGTACTGGGAATGGAATTGGAACTCTTAACCCCTGTCAATCAATGGTGGGGAAACCACACGGTATTAGGCTACATCTACACTATGACGGATACAAATGTATCCAACGCACTTTCGTCACGATTCGCCCTCCCTTCCACATTAGACCATTGTATCAGCGTATCCGAAGTGGAACAATTTGGATCCGCTGGAGACCCCGAACTCATTTTGCTCCGCAGTGTTATCGGACAAATGTGGACTGTGTGTCTTGTGGTGTGTTGTGGAACCATCTGGAAAGAGATGACGTACGAGCCCATGTTCCCTTCCCTGATTCGTTGTGCTTGTTTCACGTGATGATGGCCATACTGCTTTTTGAGAAGTACATTTATTCATTTGACAGCCATACAGTAAATGGCTTATGTGCAACTTTAAGGCACTGTAGGTATTATAGCCTACTGTAACTGTGTATGTGACAAATAAATCCCTCTTGATCATTAAAAGCACAGTGTATGTTCTATAATCTCCATCACACGAGGTAGGCTATTTTATTCGTTTGTCGTTCGTCAACAAAGCTACCTGGCATTCTGTGTAAACTGGAGTAGGCCTATTCCACTGCAAGAGCGATCAATAGGCACAGTTGATTTTGTTGTTGCATGTTCTTCAAAACTCAAGTGAAAAAAATGTGGGCATGATGATAACCTGCTGGAAACAGTGTCTGATGACATGCAAACAATCACCTACGATGGAGTGGGAGCAATAACTTCTAACACAGTAATATGTTCGTGCAGCGCGGGCACATGAAAATTGCAACCAACCCAATTATCCTACAGATTTTAATACTATGCAATAGCCTAGCTGACTGGGGTACATTCTGGCTTGTAGCACTTAGCATTCCAGTTTGTCTTTGTGGGAAAGAACATGGACGCCACCAGGGCAGCAGCTGTCTCTATAGTGCTGGGCGCTTGCCTAGAACATGAGAGCAAGCTTGTAGCTCATCTAAATAAGCTACGGGATGATTTACACTTGCATTCATATTCCAGCTTCATCACATTTACAATTTTAATTTCAACAAGTGTTGTGCATTTTTGTCAAGCCACAAGGGGGGTAGTAGCTATTGTCAAGTCAAGTCAAGTTTATTTATGTAGCGCATTTCATACACAGAGGTCATTCAATGTGCTTTACATAAACAAAACCAAACAATAATAACAAATAAAAGCATAGAAGGGCAATATAGTCAAAGAATAGTTCAAAAGGTAAAGATCATAATAAAAAGAAAACATAAAATACAAGGTAAAATCTATTAAAAATAAAGAATAATTAGTAAGCAAAAACAAAGGCAAAAGTAGTAAAAAAGTAATAAAAAAAAAGTAATAAAGATTGTTATCGTTAGCTAATAGCATCTTTAGCAAACCAGCTTGAAAACAAAACTTTACATTGTATTGCACGCACATCAAGACCGGGCAATGCATAAATTGGTGACCGGATTAAAGCAGCAATGTAATCAAGTGTGTGAGAACATTTAAAATTAACTTTAAATCGACCAACGTAGTACAAATACAAAGAAAATACATCTCAACTTCATCAATTACAGGTGCAGCCATCTTTGTTTGTCAACTCCTACAGTTCTCCTCGTTCACCTCGGTGTACTCTCAGGAGCCCCGAGGTGGACAGTGGAACTTATGACCAAAAGGGGGAGTGTCTTGGTGAAATGTCGCGATACATTTACACTTTCCAACTCGTAAAGGTGATACTGGAACGCAGCAATAGCCTTCTTGGAATTTCCGAGAAGCTAACTTTAAACATTTCGTTTGTCGTTCGTCGACAAAGCTACCTGGCATTATAATGTGAATTCCTATAAAGTAGCATACGAGCAAGCTATCTATTGCACCCAGGCCAAACGTTGCCCATTTCCCCCTAGTTTTCAGATTTTATCTGATGGTTATTTATTCCCTTGTAGCCTACCCATAGGCCTACTTATTGACTGTGCGTTTGTCATGATTTTCAAGAATCAGAATTATGAATTTTAATGCAGGTTTTTAAAGCTTCCCAAACTGATATAGTGTTTGTGGACGCAGATCTGATTTGATCCGAAAACCCGTATCGAAACTGATGCGGTGTAGTGTAGCATGGGCCTTATTTTGTCCAAGGAACCTGCACTTTGTGAAGTTTGCTATTGCATACAAAACACAGACAAAAAAACATTTTAGTTGTTTGGGTCATGTTGCTTTGTAATTTGCAAAATCCATCTCCTCCTTCCAAATCTCTTCAATATCACTTAATTTAGCTTGTCCCTTTCCTTCAGGGCGTGAGAATCACAGTGTTCAATTTTTCCCCCTGTGCTGGCGTGACTACACTGTCTGACACCTTACCACCATTAACACATTCACACTCACTCAGTTCCCTGGAAGATTAAGTAACAGCAAGCTAGGACTCCATCACCCACCCCCTGCAATAACTGACCTCGGATGCAGTTCATAGGGCATCTTCGGTGTAACTTTAGTTTTAGGGTATTTTGTCCAAAGAAACTTACAAAACAAGAACTTGAAAAAAAGAATGTTGATAACATTGAGAAAGCATTTAGCATATTACAATAACAAGAAAATGAAATACTATATTTGATTATACTAAAGATAACAACAATAACATCAATAATATAGACAACAATACTCTAAAAAACGAAGGGATTGTACCAAATAAGCATGCCCAGCCCAATTAAGTTTTTTTCTTCATAAATGTACCGCAGCTGTCACTAGAATGGAAAGTGCTTGGTAGGTCATTCTTCCACTGAGGTGCCACTAATCTGGATTGTGATCTCTCGCTGTGGGGAGGGCAAAGACATCGGATGTTTGTTAAAGGAATGAAGTTGTTGAAGAGAGGGAATGTGAATGCACAGATGCACACATACACACAACCTAAAGCCTGACAGACACTGTGTTCTTTTTTTTCAGTAGCTTACAATATGGTAACGCACACTGTATGTCTCAATTGGATGCGTGCGCTGTGCTCACAGTGTGCGTTCGACTGCTCACTGTGCAAGACATCCGACCACAAATTCTGACATGCCAGAAAATCCAATTGCATCAGCCCAGAGTTGGAACGTTCGCTGTTGCGTCTTCTAATTGGGCATTGTCAGCCTGCTCAAACTACATGACAAATCTGACAGGGATTCGGCCCAAGTCAAAAGTTTGTCAGATCTGATTGATTCGAGGTTAGAATTGTGTCAAAATCGACTCTGTTTGGCTGAAAATGTGAAAATGCACAAATCTTTTGATATTTTTAATTTTATAAATATTTATGGGTAAGGTTTTGGAGTGTCAGCTGGGGTACAAAATTGATATACGCATAGTCCGAGAGAGAGAGGGATGTGCAACAGTTAGACTGGCTGGTGAGACCTCTCTTCTGTTGGCCAGGTGCAGTGTGATCTGGGACCTCCCTGTTAACACACCTCCCAGTCCTCAGGCAGCCAGATTAATGGGTTTGACTGCATGGCTGTGGAGTGGCCAGGGATCAGTGAGTATAATTGGTTTAGGGCACGTATGAGCATTGACAGCTGCTCATAGCAGGAGCCAATCACACTTCTTCATCCCTGCCATGCTTCCAGTTGTTCAATTCAAGTTTGAATCCTCCATCTGATGAGGTGGTGCCAAGATTTGCCCTTGGGGCAATAAGGAGATGGTTTAATTGCTGTGAGGTCAGCTGTTTGTTGGGGGTGTTATTTACTAGTGGTGTCAGGTTTTCATCATTTAACTGACAGGATTTATAGAAATCTGACCCTTTGTTGTGATGCTGAGCTATGTTCCATTTTTTTCTTTGAAACATAAACAAAATAAATATTTTATATAAAAATAATGTGATACTATAAACATCCAAATATCCAGACTGGATATAATGTGCAAAATTGCTTTGGATATTTTTTTTTTCCTTGAACATTTTCTTATAATATGGTATTCTGCCATCAGAATCCTCTGCTGCCTAAACTTTCTTGACATCTTCTGATTTTCACCAAAGGCACAGATCTTCTAGGCAGATGTACAAGACAATGCAAATTTATTGGTGACATTGAGGCAGTATTTTGCTATTCAGATGAGCCCCGTCTTATTCGGTGTTCTATGGCTCATGCCTTCGTTTGGCTATCAGTCTCTCTATAAACAGCTGTGACCCCGAGTAGGAAGTCAGACATCCCACTTCCTGTGGCAAGCTGTGCCGCTGGCTCTCCTGGCCAGGGATGGCTTTCTAATTGGTGTCCTCTCACCTCTTTATACTGAGATGCTCCTGTTTGACAGTTCTTGGCAGCAGGTGGAATGTCCTTGAAGAACAAAAAAAGTCAGTTGTGAAAATCGCTCGGGTAGAACACTTCACTACAAAGTTCTTTTTTCCTCCTCTATGAAGAAGGTAAAAGTGAAACACAATCAAGGCAAGCAAACAGATGGCACATACAGCGCCTGCCATGCACCCCTTAAGGCAAGTTAAGTTGTATGGGAGTTTCTTTCAAATTGGTTAGGTTGACCTCCGCTAGTTACCTGGCAACTTGGCTGGAACTTAAATGGAACTTAACTTCTTACACTCCAGGTATCAGTGTAAGCTGTCATAAAACAATTATGTGTCAAAGAACATAATATTCTTAGTTAAGTACAATAATTTAACATATTTATCTGCATGCATTCATGTATACATATACGTAATATATAGATGATGCACGTGTGAAATACGAAACCAAGAGATGCTAATGAGGTTTCAATTTGAAGCTTCAAAAATGTATCACTTCATGCCTCAGCTTCATTTGACAAGCCTTGTTTTTTAAATGAATGGCAAAAAAATCAAAGGGCTCTGAAAGCTTTTTCATTCTCAAGAGAGTGCAACGCTTTCTTGATATGAAATAGCTTTGCATGACATTGTAGCTGAGCAAGAAATCTCAATATATACCGCATGAAAAAAGTGTTACAGAGTGCATTCTGTAGTTTCAGGGAAAGGCTCTCTCTGTATGCTTTTGTCATTCTCCGATAAAACACAGGGGGAGTGGATAGTGTTTAGAAGAAGCCCCCTGGGGGCATCAAGCATTTACATGTCACAGTCAGGCTAACGCCACAATAAATTATTCATGTGACCCCGGCAAAGGCAATGTGGAAGGTCATCATACAGCTTCATAGGCAATGAAAGAATTGACAGCACGCAGCATAAGACTTGTCCTCAAAACCTTGTTTTTTGAAAGGGGTCGGCTTTGAAGCAGCTGTTCAAGCAAGCAGTGAAGTGACCTGCTCAGTAAACCATAAATAACTTGGGCAGATATGCAAAGACTTTGTTGAAATGGCCGCTTAGTTTATTCACCTTGGGAAATGATGAATGTGTGATGGACAGAAGGCGCCAGAGCAATTCTCTCTCGCCAGAGCTATTGACGTGATGGTTGCCATGTTTGGTATAGGCCTAGCTCAGGGATGAGTCTGAGAGATGCTTCCTATTTGGTGAGGATCTAATATACTGCCAGTGTAAGCGCCCAGCCCCTATTCCGTGATTGTAAGCTGTTCTCTCTCTGGTATAATTATGCATTTTAAGGTTTGGAAGAGGATTCACATGTAGTGAACAGCTCCAACAATTATGCTGGAAACTTCAGTGCCAGGACTTCTGGACATTTTTTCTTTCTTTCTTGTTCAGACCCCCCCCTCCCCTCTTTGCCTCCCCATTTGCACCATGCCGACTACCAACTGCTGTTTCTGTCCTTGTCTGCTGCGCCAGATTTCCCCCCGTGGAAAGCCCATTTGCTCTCATGCTAACGCTCTCATGTGTTTTTGGCTTGGGCTTACTGTGGATTCTCCTCCTCATTGATCCCCCTATTTTTGATATTAGCGTTGGTCTCTGAGGGCATGAAACACTTCTGCACATCCTCAATACCCCTCTTGGGGAGTGGAGTGTATCGCTCTGCTGAGACGGCCAGTGTTTTGGCTCAGGCTGTTTCTCCCAGCTCATTCCACATGCCACTTCATGGTTGGTGGTATTTCTTCTGGCCATGCCTCGTAGCAGGTTCTGCGCTTATCGGCCATCCCCTGATGTCATGCTCTCATATCAAAAAGACTGTTTATTTTTTGCAGGCACATGACGGACTATTGTGATGACACTAACCGGGCGATATGGGGTGATCATTTTGGTGTGTGGTTTATGGAAGGCACTTTAAATTAATCTAGTTAAATATTATGAGAATACTCTCTTCTTGTAATGTTCTTTTTTTTTAACAAAATGTAATATTTCCCCCCACTGATATCTTAAAATGAAATTAATATTTCTTACAAGAAAGAAGAATGTAGGCTGTAGAGATTGCAGTAGAACCAGAAGAGTCAGTCTCGAAACTGACTGAAAATGTGACTAGATGACAACATTCAGATACATGATAACATTACTATTTTCCCCACTAGTGTGGCCCCATACACATTGTGTGGAGGTGGAATGCTTAAAAATAAAGTGCTTTATTTTGTTCTCGGCCAAACCGAGGAAGCACTCTGACAAGGAAACCTACACTGACCTTCAATTAGACTGTGGAATGACAATGCTGTGGGGGGGTGGGGGGGAGGGGGTGGGAGGAAGCACAGAAAATCAATACCTCATTTTCTTCTTTTTTGTATAAGGATTTTGATGTTTGCTAAGATAAAGGCTGACAAGACTAAGCAATGGACTAACCTCAACTTGGAAAACATTGAACTTCTGTCTCTGCCACCATCCTCGCGCAGCCTATTTATTCAGCTTGTTTTCTGCCTGGTGCTTTACTTTATGAAAAGGAATAATACATGTATCAAGAGAGAGTCAGATGAGCCGTATCAGTGCCATATCATGCATGTACCCTGTTTAGTGAGCAAAATCTGTCAAACTCACACCCACCGCTATGGCGCGGTAGGAAGATAGCAACAGTCTTGCTGGATACGGGATGGGAATGCATGTCAGATATGTAAAAGAGGAGGACATGCTCTAGTTGCAGACTGCCTTGTCTCAATGCATTCGATTTGCATGCAGCATGATGACATTTGTTCATACAAATCTTCCTGCCTTTCGTGGAACTACTAGCTCAAACTGACACATTTCAGTAGATTTCAATGAAAACCTTGCTCTATGCAAGAATATGTTAATATTTAATAAACCAGTATTCTCTTAACTCTAGATAATATTCTTGCTTCACATGAAATCAGATTTAAAGCAGATGTACATTGAAAAACACAGAAAATAAGGAGACAAGATATTCTCTTCCATTATTATGAAAACCCTTGCTGTGAAAGGTTTCTAGTAATATGAGTTCAGACAATTTGTATTCAGAGAGGGATCCTTGAATGAGAATACTGGCAGCCGAGCATATACAGTATGTAAAGACAAGCGTGGTCTTTCAGCCAAGCCTTCCCCCATCTCCCAGACGTGTCTATCTCACCGGGTCGTATGACAGCAGCTCCGTGCGCACAGCCTGCTACCCCTCTTCCCCACAAGAGCCGGGGGAGAGCCTAGTGCTCGTCAGCAGGCAAGCCCCTGATGCATCAAGCGCCATGCGCAGCGAGGAGCATCAACTGTGTGTGTGTGTGTGTGTGTGTGTTTGTGTGTGTGACTGAGTGACTGAGTGAGTGTGTGTGTGACTAAGTGTTTGAGCGACTGAGTGAGTGTGTGTGCGTGTGCATGCATGTGTGTGTGCTGTAGCATTTTCAGGATCCCGTTTGTTTTAAGCTGTCGCGTCACTGGCATCGATTGAATGCAAACCGTCGACTGTGAGCAGTGAATGGGATCTCCATGTGTCACACGCAAGCTCCTTTTGATTTAAGGGTGCGAGAGGCGCACGCTGGTTCTAAACAACAGAAAACACCTGTGGTATCTGATTAGGGACATTGATGACATAAAGATTAGAATCTTGCAACAGATGCTTCCAGCTTTACCCAGTCTGGTGGACCCCTAATGAATCATGAACTCTGTGAATACTAAGTGGAATATGTAAGGTCCCAGGGTACAGTTGTTTGCAGTCAGAGGAATAGAGTTGAACTCCCTAAACACCTGCTCCATGACAGTTATGGGCCTCCTTTCCAACTGGAGATGGCTGTCTTGTGTGTTGCCAGGGTAGCAGATTGCAGCCTGCACAACATCTTAAAATAAAACCTGCTGCAGCTACAGTGCAATTAAATTGATGCAGATTATATAGTGTAGCAGACCATGATTAAAAACTGATATCTATAGATGGGGAGGGATTCAACTCTCAATTACTTGGCATCTTAAAGCGAAATTGCACAGGTATTGACTTATTAAGGGATGTTTTTTGTTTGTTAGCCAGTTTTTGTAACATCGTAACATTGTGATTGTTGAACAGTTGGTAGACAAAATCACCTGTCTTCCATTGCTTCCAAGCTAGTTTACTTTGTTGTGTACAAAAATGTGAAAACAGCTCTTACAGCAAGTCAACAAATATCAGTGAAATGAATCCATTTGCAAGTCGGCTAGCATTCATCACTCAGTTGTACTGTGTTTGGTCTTGGCTTGACACGTCTATTGGCTGTTTGTTGACTCTGTTTTAGATTCCGACTCCATGCTTGGCTAAGCATCTTTAGCTCATGAGTAAATGTCTTAATTTGGATTATCGCATGCTTGTCTTAGCGTGTCTTAAGGCATGTGTTTTGGCTGTTGAATGAAAAGTGACTTGTGGTAAAAAACATGCTGAGTCAATTGTGCACAACCCCAGTCTATATGGATGCGATGTAGCTCTTGTTCTATGATTGACTTGTCTTGTCTGTATTTCTCTGTGATCAATAGTATTTGACAGATGTGTCCATGGCATCCTACAGAAAGCCATTTTACGCCGCTCCCCAGGGAGAAGGCTCTGTTAGCGATATATTTTTGAATTTGTGGTTCACAGGCGTGACACATGCCAAAACAGTTATAGAAATGTGACTACAGCATGAAGGAGGGGTGTCAGTTATTGAATGACCTCCCCCATATTGGTGGGAAAACATGAGGTGTCAGTGAGAGAAGCTGTAAGAACCCAGAATACATTAAATAAAATACATTAAATACATTAAATACATTAAATAATGGGAAGTGTCCAGTGAGGTGGAACCAATCTGTTCTTTCGTCAAGGCTCAGGTACCCCAAAACATGGATGATTGCAAATTTGTGTGGAAAGCTCTTCCAAAATTGATAGATTCAAGAATTGCAGTCTAGATGTGATTTTTATATTGATTTTAATTTTGAATATGGTTATCAAAGGCTCCCTGTGTCCTTAGAAAGACAAGCCTATCTAAAATTGAATGAGCTGCAAAACCAGTTTTCATAAGGAAAAGGCCGTTTTCTTCATATGTCATCTTTAGTGATATTTCAAAAAACATTGAAACAAATAATTTTCAAAACAGGACTACAGAGCTTTTGAAGCTTAAATTATGTTCAGTATTTTCTCAGTTGTCTGAAGGTCAGTAAATTCATCCTCGAAAGTGAATGAAAACTAGTCACTGTTTTATGTCTTTGGTACGGGTACAGCATAGATTTAATGGTGAGTCGGTTTGTATTTGAATACAGAAAGCAGATATTCCAAACACTCTGTGAAATGTATTTTATTTCATTTTAATTTTAAACTTTTAGATCATTTTAAAGACTTTAATTATGTATGGTTTGGGGCATTTCTTGACATTATTTACATAATTCACTTTTTTCATTATCCTGATTAATATACAATACATAATGCAAAGTTCATCGTTGCTGATGAGCATGTGATCTGACATCTCGTGCTTCTGAATATCTGACCAACATGAAATTTCCATTTCCAGTGATATAAATATTTAATGGAACCAGGTCCTAATTTACTCTTAATCAGAGGTCTCCAGTGGGAGGCATCATTTACAAGCTGCACGATGAGAGAAGTCTACATTGCCATGTCAGTATAATACTGTATATATTTCAGATAGTTTATTACCTTTGAAAATAGTAGGCAGTCCAGTAACTTGCATTTGAACAGTGTGGAATATGTAAATGCCTTTTGTTACACTTTATGACTATAAAATAGATAAACAATAATATATTAAACCAATATAATTATATTATTACTACCAACATAAACATATTGTTTTAAATGAAAAACTTTTCATGTTATTTCTGTCACCACCATCATGTCATTTTTGGCACAGACACTAACCATCAACCCCACCAACTGAAGGATGCAAGAGTCTGAGGCACACAGGGGAATTACTTCATCATTTCAAAAACATTACTACCTCCTCGTCGTGGCCTCTTGCGAGGATTTGTCTGACATTTCAAAGGCTTTCCTCCGAGTACTGCTCACTGTCTTTTCCTTAGTCATCTTAAACAGCAAATCTCAGAGCATCAGCTCACAAAGCTGCCTGCTTCTCCTGTTGTGTCCTCTTTGGAATTGATGTTTCTGTTCCGCGATCCAAGAAGTCAGTTTGGGGAGAGAGTCAAACAAAGGTGCATGTGTTGCCAAAAAGTCCATTGTACTACAAGAGCAAAGGACACCAAGCTTGATATACAGAACCACTTTTCAAAAAAGCCTATCTCAATTTATAGACACATTCATATATCACAGACTGACAGGAGGCTTTCTAACACTTGAAGGCTTTGGCTGATAATTGCAAACGGCTGCTCTGGCTGAGTCTTAAAGACACTGTGGCTCTGTGCAGAATCTTTACTATGTTATTATTCACCCAATCTCAAATGCATGTAATTCAGTATACTGGAGAGGTCATTTCAGTGGCTAGAAAGAAACAGTGATTGTCCCTTCATTTTCTAAACCAATATCTGCAGATGGTAAATCTGTAGTGAATTTTCAAGACCACAAAATGTTTGTTTACAGACTGTCTATGGCATCTAATCCATAGCAACACACTGACAATAGACAATGTCAATAGAAACATTATTGTCATTTACCCAACCACCGTGTCTCGCACTGTGTCATGCCAGTTGAAACCACTAAATCTGTATTTCTTAAGATTGGCTCTGTGTCGGGCTGCGAGTTGATTGGATAGATGGCACAGGCGCAGGCGTGTTGTCTGTTGTGGGGGAAACAGGCCAGTCCAGGCCTCATCAAGGTTATTGCAAATGACGATTTGATCTGTGCTGGACTGTAGAGATGAACTTGACTTGAGGCCTTATACTGGACCTTCGTGATTGACCATCAGCTAAGCTCCAGGGAACTGATTGGGGGAACAGATGAATCATTACCTCGAGCTTTGTTTCCTTATCACCCACTCCCTGGCCCACATTTGACTAGATGGGGAGGGCACTGACTTTTTTGTTTCAGTTAATTGACTGACTGAATTGATGCTCACTTGGCAGCTCAAATAAGTGAGAACACTGTTTAAATATCTGTTTGCGCAGTTGTCTTGTCTTCTGTCTTGTCTGACACAGAATGCAGCTACTGGTACCGTGAGGTAGAATGGATTGAAATGAAAATTGTGCAGAATTTCTATGCATTGCATATCAATGTCGACAGAATGCTCTGCAGAGTTGAATGTTTCCAATAAACACATGATATTTGAATATGCATCAATATGCAAGTGTCTGTTTTTTCTATTACAGTTTTTTTTAATAACGTTTAGGTTAATGACATTTTAAACTGTGTATTAGTGTGGCATCGTGCAATCAATATATATTTACAGGTATATTGAAGAAAGTATTTTTTCCCTTGGTATAATTAAGATACAGCCTCCCTTAACTTTTTAGGCCTCTTCACTCCTCATTGACTTTCTCAGTAGGGAACATCTGAAATTATCATTTCACAGGTAAAATCGGTGGAAAAATAATTATCCCTCTTCATCAACCATGGCCCTTATTGAATCTGTTTATTTCTTTAATAAAGGAGCAAATCAATTAGGCAGGACAGTTCCACCGCTCTCTCCTCTGCATATTTAACTCTGCGATATGGAGTAGAACGTGAAAACCGCGCAATGTTAAATGCATGAATTGTAGCTACTAAATGGACTATGATGGGTTGGGTTATTTCACCCTCTAAATTCAGTGTTGATTGTGGAACTTAAATGATAATTAAACAAGTCTTGCAGAGCTACGATTACCAGACTTATTTTCCATGTACTTTTCCCATTTGTCTCCACAACACCTCTCTAGCCCTGCGGCTTCCTCTCCATGTTTAGCAGTTCAGTCTCATCCGCATTTGTCTTCAGACCTTTCCTCACTGTCATGAAAGAGGTCTAATATTCCAGTGGGCTAACACTATTTTCTCCAAAGAATTCAATGAGGTTGTCTATCAGAAGAAGCATGGTCTGCATAGTGCCATGGCAACAGTCCAAGGGCCTACACAGCAAGTTATGTGTTCCTCAAAGGTTATTCAAGAGGTTCATCCTGCTGTGGGGGCCCGAGAGACAAGACTGCAATATCAAAGCTGTCTACCTTTTCCTGAACTCGCCCAACAAGTAAGTGATATACAAGGTGGCATTAGAATGGTAATATTGTTGGAGGTCACAGAGTGTGTCGTGGCTCCTCTATCTTTTGATGAAACTCTTGGTTCCATATAATAACATAATGTCAGGATGTGGACAGTGGCTGAATGGCCCAATGGTACAATACTATGTGTGTACAGTGATTCCAGAGCTAACTATATTTGTTTATGAGTAAAAGTTAGATATAAAGATAAAGCACACAATGAGGCCACAGAAGGCTGAGAATGCCGTTGGCGGGTTTTGCATTCACTGGGCACAGTTGAGGACACAGAGATAAGACTGTGACTATGTAATGTTTGTTTAGGCATTTGGTTTATTTGTTTGCTTGGGACTGAAGGGACTGTATCTGCACACCAAAGATGAAGGCAAAAAATGAAATGAAAAACACCTGCAACAACTATTCAACAACAACTGTGGCTAATGAATCTCTAAAAAGTTTAGTTTTCTGACCTGAAATAAACATTGATATATGACAGTGGTGGCACATACTATAGACTTGGGTCCTATTGTGATTTTACTCTATATGTCATCCAATGATGTGCTAAGTCTATCCAGCCAACAAGTGCAGGCACATGATAGAGCTTTGATGTACAGTAAGCTACACAAATATGTGGCTTTGAAGCTTAGATAGATTAATGTTTCATTCAGAGTCTTGCTTTATGCATTATGGAATACAAATATCTTATACTGAGCATGAAACACTTCAGTGCACTCACAACAATCACTATGAATGAATATATATATATATATATATATATAAATAAAATAATTTAAACAATTGACAACTATCTAAAAAGAAAAAAAGAGTCAGAAGCTACCCACATTAAACTTCATTACATTCCCAATCCACATCTGCTGTGGGTTAGCAGCTGGAAGCAGATGCTGGAAAGGTCTACTATCTTTACAGCTTTATAGCTTATTACGCATGCCATATGCTTATTGTCTTCCAAATGTCACGGGAAGTTAACGGCAATAGAGTAAGATGGGTAGTTCCTCCCTCTGTCATTTTTTTCTGTCTGTCCGTGTGTATCATCTACCTCTGTCACCATTAGTTCAAATGTATCAGTTAGCTAGTCCAGAGTACTGCAAATCCTCATGCACAGGTTAACAGCTATTGTGTGGCAAATTCCTGTTTCGGAGGCACAATACATGCTCCCTTCCCCCATATTCCTGGCAGCGTCCAATTAGAGGATATATAAGGATCATTATCCAGTTGTTAGATTTGCATTATTTAAATGAGGCACTGGAGTTGTCAGTCATTAATCAGGTCTCAATGAGGGCCTGTCAGAGTGTTGTCATGCTTGTCAACTCATTACTCCCGGATTCATTTCCTCTTATCACTAAGATCCCTAACTTATTGTCTTTGGTCTGAAGGTCTAAAGGTGAACCTTTCAGAACCTTTCAGACTGTTCCAGATAGTGGACTCATTTTTCATTGTTTTAATCAATTCAGCTATTACCTTGACTTTGAAAATAGCTTTTGTCTGAAAGGGAGCTTTTGTTTAGTGTTAGTGCAATAATAGATAGCCCCACTGAACCCATGTCAATTTGCCCCTGCATGTGTGCAAGGCTCTTCTAGCCAAATATATACTGTCTCCAAAGTTCACATAGAGGCCATAAAAAAACTCCTGTCTTCTGTCCTGGAGACATTAAATCAGTGCAAAAGTAGCATCACACACATTGTAATGTTTGCCCACTTTGCATTGGCTTTATGTCAAGTCTATTTTTGGCAGCCCAAACACCTTGATGTCCATTATCAGCAAACATAATTGCAATTGATTTTTTTTTCTTTTTCACAACCTCTTTTTCTTTGTTGTCTCTAGTTGTTATAAGGATTGGGTGTTTCACTTTGTGTGTGTGTGTGCGTGTGTGTGTGTGTGTGTGTGTGCGTGTGTGTATGTATGTATGTATGTGTTTAAGTATGACTGTGACAATATAATTGCAGGGAATTGAAAAAAGAATCGTTAAGACAGGATAGGAATATAGGAAGAGATGTTTTGAATCAAAGACCCACAAAATGGAAAACAATACATCAAGATAAGCACTGTAACTGTTCACATTTAGCAATCAAAAGAAATGGTTGAGAAATAATTTTAGCGTGTCTGGTAACACCTAGGCATTGGACTTGTCATTGCTGCAGTTTCTTTGACTATTTTCCCATTCCTTGTAGAAATGAATTGGCCTGTGGCAAAACATGGCAAATTGAATCCATCCTGTGAGGTGAGGCCGACCGGACAGCATAATGCCATTACTGTAGCAGGGCATGCACACCGGTGTGGCTGGGCTGTGATTAATAACTGAATTAACTGACCCCTGCTTTAAAAAGATTTGAACAGACGCTAGCCAGACCTAAAAACAACCCCCTTTTGCAGTTGTTACAAACATCAGGTGGTTGGGATAAAGGAGAACCATATTTAAAGTGTTGCATGGTGGGTCAGATCTGTCTGATTTCCTGATTGCATTGCATATTGCATGGCATATACTATTCAAGTAAAATCTGTTTCTGAAGTTTTTGTAATGTCATTATAATTGTTTTAAATGTTAAATTTCAAATAAAGAATAAAGAGCCCACTAGTACAAGTCAAGAGGGATTACAATACACACCCCCACGGAGCATATCTAACTCAACTGTGTCTCTCCAAACATGATGAAGAAAAAAGAATGCAATCTCCTCTCTTGAGGAGGAAAGTCAGGATTCAGTCCTCAAACAAAGTGATCACCTTCCATTCAAAGCCCTGCATGTCATGATGACAGTGTGATGTTAATTTGGGATAGACTTAGAACTTAGAGCCAGTTTTGGACATTAGTGATTTAATCTTAAAGCATAAAACCATACCATCCTTATAAACAAAGCATGGACATTGCAGTGATGTTCACCAGCAGCTCCAACATCAAATGTTATTTAGTGTTGGTCATGTCTTGAGATTTGTTATTTTGTAAAATAACATATTTCCTATACAATGGTAATGCTTGCTTAAGGTCTCTGTAACCATTTGATAACATCCATTGACATTTAGCAGTTACCTATGATAGGTTAGTTTCTTTGGACAATCTGCACTTTTTGCAGACTCTATCAGAAAATGCCATAATCCATCAGAAATGATTGTGCTAACCATGGTTGGGAGCAGCATTAAATGAATAAAGTCAGGGGCAAAGGATTAGAGACAGCATAATGACTGGTTGGGATAAGAGCTGGCTAGCCAGTCAGCCCAGCGCTAAGAGGTGAGATTTGGGATGTGCTCTGATTACTGCACATATTCTACAGTGCCGATTGTGACTGCTCAATTTGACTCATTTAATTTAACAGTGTTAAATGATTTCAGTAGCTGCTTATTTGCAAGGGATTTGAGACTGTTTGGAAACGTACATGGGATCTGTTTTCTAATTGTTTTCAGGTTGTTTATTTGATCTGATGTAATGTATTTGAAATGATACCCTTTCCCCACCCTCCTCTCTCTGTAACACACACACACACGCACACACACACACACACTCACACACACACGCACACACACACACACACACATGCACGCACGCACACACACGCACACACGCACACACGCGCATGCACACGCACGCACACGCACGCGCACACGCACACGCACACGCACGCACACGCACAGGCATTGTCACAACACCTCTCCCGTGTCTTGCACTGGTGATGTTCACACTTGGAACATGTGAGTGAAAAACATGCAATTATATTTGATGCCCATGGACATGTATTATCATCAGAACATAATGGAATTGTTGAATTTTTTGGACTATAACACAAACCATTTTGAAATTCCACTGAGTTGGTTTTGTATCAGTAAAGTTTCCTCAGATGAACATCTCTGAAGCAATCTCTTCAATTATGAATTATTCACCAGATATTATTTCAAAGGTCATTTCATAGTAATTAGTATCCTGCTGTTGACCAAACAGCCTCAAGGTACCTGATGGCCAGTTTAATTACAATTTAAAATGAGCATGCTATTTGACACACTCTATATGTTTGACCACAGCTTCTCAAAGATTGTACTTTGAAAACTAAGTGGCCTGGCTCAAGAGACCGATAAGCAAAGTTAACTTGATGGCTGAGAATTCATAATGTGATTGTTGAAACATTTTTTTCTTCTTTTGGTGCACAACCCAGATCATTCTATCCAATACAAATGGAGTGACATATTGCCATGAATAATGTTCTTGGCCAGTGTTTTTATAAATTAGTATATAGAACACATACACCAAAAGAGGTTTGAATTCCAGGTCCTGATTCTTCCAGGATTTCAAGGACTGTATGCAGTGTGCCCTCCAGAACATGAACTAGCGTGGACGTTTAAGAAATATGTAGACAACCCGCTGGTTACAGTGTTGTTGAAAAGAATCGACATGAAAAGACCCTCTAGTTCAAATTCCTAGCCACCCTTCTGAATTGATCAAGACAAAATAGGGTTGATTAGCTCTGTACACTGTTAAGGGAAGCAGTCACGTCTAATATAGCTGACATAATACCCACAAGCTAGACTCAGTGACAGTGAGTAGAGTAGCTACTCTGCCAGCTTGCTGCCAAGGCCTTGTGTGCTAGTAGATCTGGAGCTTTCTCTCTGTTGACGTTGGCTCTTGCCTCTCTGCATATTGCCCTTTTGTCAGAGCGAGTCAACATCTGCATTTTTATCTTGCCCTTGTTTTTTGTCTTGACTGGCTGTAACTTATTTGACTTCATGTCCTGTCATTTTGGGAGATTATGGGGTTGGTATTAGTAAGGTTCTGTGTCCAAGGGTTTTATGTGCAAAAATGTTCCAAAAATCGGCATCCCATCTATAGAGATTAAGGCATAAAAAATGAAAAGTGGTGCTTTGTATGTTTCGCTCCACGAACACACCCTTTGCAGTTGCAACAGATATTGGGATGCCCTGGCTTATTCATCCTGACAAGAGCCAAACCCTCTCTTTTACCTTTGATAAGCACTCTCAAGTGCCATGGCCACATCAGTGGCTCTGCCAAGTTGATGTAAAGTACAAAGCTGAACGTGAGACCAAATGCTGCTTTGTGCACAATGATTTTGCATTGGTCATGGTCGGTGTGAGAAATAAATTCAGGCTTTTGCTGAATCAATTCTTCTTTTTTTCTGAACTCTCCACTCTTGGTTCAGAGGAAAGCACTGTTATAATATGACAGACTATATAAAGTAAATTGAGATAATAAGCAATATAACAACACAATACTGCATGTTACTTCACTATAGTTATCTATTACTAGCACTATGTCTAAATGAGATATTTTGACTATTTGAAAATAACTAGCAAACATTATTTTGTCAGGATTATGAGAAAAGCAATCCCTGTTGTCAGCAGTTACATGTCTACTGAATATCATTGATTCTAAAATGTCATTCTTCCAACAGTATCAAACTGAGTATGAAAAAAAATCCTACAGCACACAACACAATGTTAAAGATACACAATATTTAATAGTTCAAGTAAAATTTCAAGACAGGAAAAATCATTACAACAAATGTAAATGTTTCTTTTCTTAGATTTTGATGACATATTTTACAGGGGCATATACCTTTAATTAATCAATTGTATATATCTGGCACATACAGTATGAAAGCTATTTGAAAGCAATAGTGAATTACAACAAATTATTTACTTACAAGCAGTTGTATTATAGCAACTATGCAATATTGTTGAGTCTATACAAGATAATTGGTGTGTACTTACAATATTCTGGCAATGTCTAAACCAGTATAGATACATGCACACACACAAACACACCCACACACACATCTACATATGCATATGTGTTCATATACAGTATAACAGAGATTGTCTTCTCATAAATTCTTTACTCCATTACTGTCATAGGACAACTCAAATAGAAACCAGTCTTGCTGCTGCTATACATACATACATTTGTTGGTCAGCAATTTTCTCGGGATACTGCTACTGCAAGTAGATATGTACACATCCATTTATTGTGTTGATTGTTTCTTTTTTTACTCCAATTTTTTCAAAAGGTCTTATGTAATATCTCTGTTTATGCCTCCTATGAGTTAACTAAGGCATTCTCCCCACGTATCCTACAGTAAGTGGGAGCAGCGTCTGAGCTGAGGATCATGACCAGACCAGCTCTCAGTCTGACGGAGATGATGGGCGTCTGACAGCAGACACCACCTGCAGGCTTTACTACACTTACTGAGCAGTAATCATCACAGTCATCTATGGGGAGGTGAATTATTACTACATGCAGATGGGGATGGGAGACAACTGCTGGGGTTGAGAACAGCTTAGTCAATGCCATATGTTCAAGTGGAATGAAACCGCAAATACATTTGAAAAAATACTTTCTCTATTCAGCAGTTAGTAAAATAAATACAGATGATCAACATTTACACTGTTTCTTGAAATTAAATTGAGGACAGTATTTGATACGTGTCTATCTCAATCTATTTTTTATCAGACATTTTTATTCATTTTGCAAATATTTTTTTTTTTTAGAAAAGTATAAAAGAAGTAGGAGAAACAGGCATGCAAATCGTAAAGGCATTATATTACCACAGATGTGTCGACTCCTGCTGCTCCCACTCTGTTTTGAGTTTTGATCCACTTGGGAAACCTTTGGCACAAAGTACACCTGCCATGTTATAGTGACACCTATTCAATTGTGACATGTATTCATATAGGATCCTTAAGTGTGGGTTTTCTTAATCGGATACAAAAATTGATAGTTTATAGGATTTAGGCAGGTGTAAGAATTAGTAGTGGACTTGGACTTGTTGAAAGCAGATGAAACATTCGGACTCACATGCAAGATTTTAGAATGGAAACTTAAGAGTGAAATTAGACTTTATGCACACTTTAAAGGGTTTCACAGACTGCTGTCACCAGACCCTACATGTTGCTCTTAAATGCTCCAAGACTTAGCAATTATACTATTAGTTACCAAATGAAAAGAAAAAATAACTGTGTCTCAATGCTTAACAATCAAGTTTATTGATTAAAATCTGTCGTCTTCGACCTTTTCTTACTATCCTGGACATGCTCTCCTGCCATGAGACGGAAGCCAAAAGCTACACCACACACCAACATCAATTTACAAGATGCTCTCCCTGTCCTGTAATTATTCTCCTCGATTAAACGTATTAGACAGTTATTAAGTTTGTTCAGGGACTGCCCACCAATGTAACCAATGTAAGCCCTCATTTAGGTCAACAAAATGACAGACTGGTCATGGTCGTCATAGCATTCTTGTGGCACATATTAGTCTGTGCCGCCCTCAGCTGATTCAGTGCAAAGTAATTTTTTGGCTCAGTGACCCATGGGCTTGGGTGTCATTAATGTACAC
Source organism: Alosa sapidissima (assembly GCF_018492685.1). Lineage (NCBI taxonomy): Eukaryota > Metazoa > Chordata > Actinopteri > Clupeiformes > Clupeidae > Alosa > Alosa sapidissima. The sequence goes on from NC_055976.1 coordinate 5,717,115, forward strand.
AAGGCAGAGTAGCCACTAAATTAAGAGGTAAATGCCCTCGGAAAATGTCAGCTTTGTTATTCTGCCAGTGCACCATGAGTGCAGGATCAACCACACTGCCAGGAATGTGGATATGAGCCAAAACATTCCTTGAATAAATTGCAATTGTTCTTTTTTTATCATTCTTTTTGTTTATGAATTTATGAATACATTTGAACTATTTGCGTATATCTCTGTAAATGTCATTTGCTTTTTTATCATGCCTTGCCAGCTTTCAGCAGGTAACCCATCAGCAGTAGAAATGAGCAAAATAGTTACTTAAATATTTGAAACTTTTTTTTTTTTAACTTTAAGTGAAAACGTAATGTCTCACATTCCCATCTAAAGCTATTACACCTTACACAAAATCATTACACCAGCAGTGATTTTAAGGAGCGGTAGCTTTTGGAGCATTGTGGCATGCTTATCTAATAAGGCTGTGTTTGATTCTATTTCATCTAATGAGGTCTAAGGACAAACAGTACATCAACACAGAGCATAGACATGGAAATCTTACTGTCAATGCCCATATGGTGCTTGAAAAAATGCTTTTGAAATAAAATGGCAGTTTTTCGGCTTTATTCATAGGTATAGCCGAGGCCTCGGTGGTTTAACAGAGGAGTGTTACATAGGTGAAAAAAAAACTAAGCCAATTAAAGTATAACAGTGCAGTCTTCCATAACTATGACTGCTATGGTGATTACAGATCAAAGTAATTATACTATAGGGAAACACTCATAATTGGTTCCATTGCACTATGGTGCATAAATTGTATATTTTAGAGGGGGAAGTTGATGCAAAAAGAGGAGAAAAACAAAGGATGTCTCTTTAGCACATCTGTCTGTGGCTTCCAAGACTGTGGTAATGAGATAATTTTGAAAATGAGTAGTTTCTTAATAACCGTAGAAAGGGCTCATCAAATGTGTGAACACCAGAGGACAGTTACCTAGGCTCTCTGTGGTGAAAACAAGACAATGCTGAAGAAGCGCAAGGTAAACTGAGGCAAACGATTTTTTTTTTAAAGTCTTAATCAAAGCAAGACCAATTTTTGCATTGAGGCTTAATCACATGTCCGCACAGTCTTTGATAGGGACACAATATCAGCAGCACATTCAGGAGAGGGTTGAAGTTACATTGTCTGGGATTCACAGGGGAAGTGGATGGTTCCAGAAAACGCATTGCAAATGTTACTCTAGCACACCCTAACACATCCAGCAGTCATACAAGACTCACACTGACATTAGCCGAACTGACCGCATACGTCTCCACTCTACTTGTTACTTGGATACCTAGGCTGCATATCAAAAACTCAAACAAACATATTATACATCCTTGTTAATCACCAGCAAATCTCTGAAGCTTTGTTTAATGTACGGTACGTGCCACTATCTACCAAACACATACTCATTCCATTGCAGTTTTTTTGTTCTTTTTTTTTTAAGCTGCTACTTTGGTTTAGAACTAACATTTACTTTCTGTACACTGACTTAATTTAAAATATTTTTTTCTAACATTTCTATCGTTTCTTGTTTTATGACATCATATTTCTTTTATCATTATTAATGTATTCACAGTTATATTCACAATTGTTGAAATATCCTTTAATGTGTGATTACCATTTTGAAAACCGATTTTGTCTCTCTTTTACTCATGTTGATTTGACTGCAATTGATAACGGGGCTTGTATCTTTCAGCCGAAGTTGTGTGTTGGGTGGACCTCTGCTGTATGCTCCTACAGCTGATGCTCATGCAAGAACCCCGACGATCCCATGTTGGCAGGAGTCTGCTGCCCCGACGGCGATGAAGAGAAGCTGGCTAAAGGAATGACCTTCACCGGGTCCTCCTTCTTGCTCGAGTGTCTCTCCAGCGTGTTGTAGAACTGTGGCCGGTTGCTCCCTTTGTCGAGATCGTCTTTGGGCACTGACCTGCAGAGGGTGTGGCGGCCGTCGGGCTTGGCGCCCTGGGCCCAGGTCTGTTGGAAACCAAAGGAGGGCAGCGTGGTGCTGGTGGACGTCTGGAACTGGGTCAGGGCCGGGGGCATCCAGCAGCTGTCCGAGTGGCCGAGGATCAGGCACTCTTGGGTGCACGTCTCGGACGCCTCTGCCAGGGCCTTCTGCAGGTTCACTTCAATGGCTGCAGACGAGACAAGACACAGAAAAAAAGGCAAAACCATAAGCACTACTAAGTAGAGCAGCAGAGCACTCCCCGTCTCTCAGCAATAAAGTCTTTTAAGGATTACAAAATTGCAGAGGGATGAGACCGTATAAAAAAGAACAAACCAAATAGAATAAGCTGCACTTTCTTGTGAAGTTGACCTGCAAATGTCAGCCATAACCGAAGAATGAAAAGGCAGAGATAAATGTTTAATTCATATCATAATGAGAAAAACACCATCAGTACGTTTAATTTCCAGTGGAATTCCCACGGTTCCAAGTGTTTACCTCCAATATGCACTGAATTCCCAGTAGCTTAATTAAATCTTTAAAAAATGGTCTCTCTTGTTTGTGTCTCATATTCACTTTACCATATTAAAAAATTAATGAACAGCCCAACAAACCATTGTTTATTCCAATTGTTGTCACTAAACACCTTGTTTCCCCTGATCTGCTCAACTCCTGATTAGTCTGGTCTGTTTAGATGAATCAAGCATGTGTCACTCGCAGAATCTCCGGAATCCCCGCCTCCTCGGCATGCTGCTTTGCATATCTGACAACCCGCGTGGCTCCGTGAGTGTGGCTACAAGCAGCTGCGCATGATTTGCATGGGGGGTGGAAAAAACGAAAAGAAAAAAAAAAAGTCGAGGCACTCCCGACTATCCAATCTCATTAGGCTTTCACTGACATCGCGTGTGAGATGTGTCTAGGAAAAAGGCCTCACTGTTGAGCCCTGGCAATAAAGCCTGTCAACGTAGATAATTAGAATGTAAAACAGTATGCAGAGAGGCAACCAGGAGCCCGGAGTGCTATGTTTCTTAACCCACTAAGAAAAGGAGGGCCTTGTTTGAACAGCACATCAGTCCTGCAGGCATCAGCTTCAAGCTGTCACATAGAAATAATTTAGCATATTTGCATAAGTAAGAATGCTATCAATAATTGAGAGGGACGAGGGTCTATGACTCTCTCCCTCCACATTCGGTTGTTTTGCACGCTACGGATCTCTTCATTTCCTTAAAAGTTGGCATGCTCATGTCAGGCTTCAGCTCATCCCAGAAATGTACACAAGCTATACACACATGCTACAAAGGTAGCATTCATTCACATCATTTCAGCGATATGAGCTCATGTTCCCTCAGTAATATTCATATGATGTGAGCCGCATGGGCTGTGGTGAGATATTGGGGGGGGGGGGGGGGTAGTGCTGGCAGTCCTACACCTTCTACACCCCCCTCGGCAGATCTGCCCTGCCTTTGAGCGCAGTGAGTAAATCAGCGGAGCAGTAAACGTGTCACCTTTCACTGGGTCACTAACTTCATTAAGGGAGGGAGAACGAGAGAGTGGGGGGAAAAAAAAGATCCTGCTCACTCATTTTTTCAGCAGGCACCGATTGAGACTCCCAGCCAGGTCTGCCACCTAGGCGGCCCCCTTAATCGTCTCTTCCGTATTTGTGAGTGTCCACAAAAGGGAGGGGCTTGCTCCGGTAATGAGCCGAGCACGTGAGAATCACACACACATCTAACAGCAACATATCACCACACAAAACATCCTGCTGCTCGGTGTTTTTTTTGCACCTGACTCACACAATCAAAGAAGTGTGCAAAATGTTGGTGCTTGAGACAGAAAAAAACAAAACAAGAGGGGAGTGTGATGAACGTGTGTAATTACATAATGTTTGATGGTGAAGGGCTTTCCAGGATGCAATCTGTATGACTGCACAGCATGAGCTGTCAGCAGGGCTATGTCAACATCCAGGTGTGCAACCTTCTCACTTTTTTTTTCCGTGCATGGAAAATTTTATATTAAACAGCTCAAAAGATTGTAGTTGCTATCGGTTTCCACTCGACAGGGACTAGTACTGCTTGACTGATGTCGGTGACAGCTCTGGCTGCAGTCGTCAGCCGGAGGCGAGCCTCCTCTTCTGAAGCTGTTTAAGTGCCTTTTGTATTCAGGGGAAACAGTAACACTCCCATGGAGCTTTCAAAAGGAATCACACACACACACGCACACACACACACGCATGCACACACACGCACGCACACACACACACACTGTGGACTTGCTTGGGTTTTTCCACTTCTCCAGGATTATTCTGCTTTTTGGAGCATTGGCGCATTGGCCGTGTTGCACTAAAACATTCCCCCACCAAATCACTGGGCAAAACATGTTCATCATTAATGGTGCCATGTCTCCTCCGGTCAGACCTGCTGGTGCCTTGCAACATCGCTCTCAGAAATGGGGGAGAACCGAGACAGCCTCTGTAAGCACACCCTCCCAGTTTCAACAACACTAAACCTGTGATTCACAGCACCACCATAAAACCAGTTTATGCCTTTAAGATATCATCTATATATAAACATTGTCAGCGTTCCTATACAATGAATGTTGCTAGTATATCTCTATGACTGTCAACACCATCACTAGCACCAAGCCATGAGTCAGAGAGTAGCTACTTGTTCCCCACAACAAAGTCATTTTTGAAAAGTTTTCTGTAAAAAGGCCACAGAGATTAAATATCATACTGCATGCTCTCTATTGCTGAAGGGATGTGTCTTGACACTTTTAGTATCTTCTTTAAAAAGATGTCCAACCGAATGACATGGATGGGCATTCAAACAAAGTTGGTGAGGAAATGATTACTTTAGTCATTATGTCAGCATGTGCAAATGCATTACGGTCAATTAAATGGCTAATTTCATAAAAGTAATAACATTATCTTCACTCTCTAAACAGCCTTTGATTGGCTGGAGTGCCTTTTAACATGCGTGTAATTTCACACAATACTATCGACTGGCTGAAAATTTAGCTGGGCATTCGCTACAAGGAAATAAATAAAAAATAAAAAAATAAAATAAATAAATAAACATTTTAAGGTCTCCTAAGCTTAATGCCAAAACGTCACGCTTAGTTTGTGCCACTGAGTTGTCCTTCACCAGAGTTATTTTTATAGTTCTAAACTCTTGTGAAAAGTTTGCTTTTAAATGGCTTTCTCAATGTCAGTACAGTCTGGGCCGGAGAACTGGGTAAAATACCAAATAAAACTAGACATATTGCTATTCATAGAAGTTCCTAAACTAATTCTAACAGTGTTGTCCCCTAAAGAGTCAAATGATATTAAATTTTGTTCATAGAGAAATACTGCATGAGTGTTTCTGTGTGTGTGTGTGTGTGTGTGTGTGTGTGTGTGTGTGTGTGTGTGTGTCTGTGTGTGTGTGTTGTGTGTATGTGTGTCTGTGTGTGTCTGTGTGTGGTCCCATGTGCATGTGGGTCATGATTGTGCATAAAAATGGATGGAGCATGTGTGTATTGAATGTGCAATTTCTATGTCCAGCCTGTGTGCATGCTGTGTGCACATGTCATTTGTCTGTACATACAGGTGTGTGTGTGTGTGTGTGTGTGTGTGTGTATGTGTGTGTGCAAGCGCGTTTATAAGAGGTTGTATATCTATTAGTTGTTCACGTCTATATTCTGGCTGGCATGCACAGGCGTTGGTGTATGTGTGAGTGAACCACAGATGAGGGCAGAAAGAAGTGCATGTGATTAACAAGATCTCATGCTGTCAAACAAATGAAATTTGAAAGGAAATAATTAGGTTTGTAATTACTTTGACTTTATCATTTTCCAGCACACACACCCACTCCGACTTTACATCTGGATTGGCAAATGGACGGCCATTAATAATAATGAAGCTGTTTAACCCCGTGGGCTTTTTACAAGGGGAAAGATGTCATTTCTCTTCCCGAGGTTAGACACAAGCATCAGCTGAAATAAGGAGCCCACAATTCATTGTGGTGCACCAGTGAAAGGCCACTTACTGTGCTCGGGATGCATTTCATCACCATTCATTCTCTACTTCACCCTAATAACTCATCGCTGTTTATGAGTGATTTATACTTTTACTTTTGTCAGGGGGATCCATATGATTTCATGCTGCATTTTGCCATTATGTATTCATGGAGTCACCAATGTACAAATGTACAGTGTGATATACACAACGCCATGACAAGCATTGCACACATAAATTATGGGTGCCGGGGACCAAGGGCAGTCCACACCCCCTGCCTGCCTATATTTTATGGAAATACAAGGGGCGCAGGGCTTGTGTTCCACTGGCCGGGCAAGTTTTGCACTATTATAGAGCACAGATTTTCCTCCTCATGGTCTGAGCAGCAGCATTTCTCTCAAGGTAATATACATGGCCGTGCCTAAGACTGAGGACGGACTATTTGTGCCGTGACCACTGTGGTCAAGGTGCGTTCATGTCGCTCCCACAAGGATGTGCAGATTCCATGACATTCTCATTTACCAAGTTTGAATCTTTACTCAGTGTTGGTATATGTGTTATGTTGCCATGGTGATGGAATCTCCACATGATTGAACAGAACTTGATTTAGATTCTTGAGCTTTCTTAGAGTACCGAAGCCATGTCATACACATTATTGTTCTACTACAGCAGAAAGATAATTGTGTAAACTTTGTAATTAAGAGTGTGGAGTTATTACACCTGGCCACAGTAAAGGCAAATAAAGCTAAACAAGGAGATTCCTTTAATATCTAGAAGCAGTGAATCCAAATTTCACTTTGCAGTTACAAGGATGTAAAATCTAATGTAAACAATAACCACAGTCCACTGGAGCAGCATAACAAACAAGTGTGGTGAGGGAGGAACGTCACTTGATGATCTGTAAAAGTGCTCATCAAGGTAGCGTAATCATGCAAACTGAATAGCCATCCGGATATTTTAAGAGATCCCATAACAGCATATCATTTAAGTCATGTCTTAATTTTAATATAATTTCCTGTTAGATAGAGACAATCCTATTGAAGGTGAAGTTAAAGTTGACTGCTGTATAGCAGATGCTTTAATTCAAAGCGACATAGACAGAAGTTCGTGAAATCAACCCCAAGCTGATCCATTGTCTGGTGGTGATGATACAGCTGCTCCAAGCCCACATTATTCAGCGTTGGGCTGACCAAATGTATTAGGCTTATTGCAAATGATATTGTATAAACGCATACGTGCTGGTGGCTGGCTCTACTTGGAGACTAGTGAGTTTAAAATGTATGAGATTATGACCCTAGGCTCTAATAACAGCTTGATAACAGGAATTGAACAAATTCCCATTCCCTCCCTATTCTGACTTGACTGGGTCAAACAAACATCCATTGCCCAAAGGAAACACTGCTTAGATTCATTTTTAGCTGACAAAACAAATAAAACTTTTATACTCCCTGCTTACATATTTCTGAACAAGAAAAGCAAATCCACTAAGCTGCTGCTTTGTATTTAAGGTTCAATTTGTTACTATACCTGTGGCCATAACATCATAGTACTTCTGACACACAAATTGAGATGAATGATAATGTTTCCACTAATTGATCAGTGTTTTTGTTTTGTCTTGTTTTGAAAAAGCCTGAAAGACATAAGCGTTGCAAATGTAATTAAAAGATAATGGACGTGGATAGGGAAATCTGCTTGTTGCAATGATGTCATCAGGCAGAGTGGCTGTTCTAATAGTGTTAATTGCACGGCTATTCTAGGGTTAGACTCCTTGTCAGTGTTTGGGTTTCATGTGCCATGCATTCACTTAAATCAGATAACGTTCTGCTTTTGTGTTTGCTATGTACATAAACATAATAGCATTCGACTTCAACTCAGGCCATGTCAGACCAATTAAAACATGCTGGTGTAAATGCCTTCATCGCATTCTTTTAAAAACTCTCTCATTAATTATCACTGGATACAAATGTCATTTACTTCTAAACTTATTAAACAAAAGGAGTTAGCTAAAGTTCCTCAATCAGCACCTATAAGGCATGTTGGGTAAGAATAGATGCTTCATTCTAGCAATAGTGACAATATTCATCCTTGCCATAAACTGATTGCTGTAGTCCTTAGTCAGCTCAGTGTAGCTATATTTCTCAAAGAGGTGTAAAGGGAATGTTACCTTTAGTAACCAAACTGCTGCTAACCCAGAAATAAAAAAAAATCTTCTTTATCTCATGGGTAAACAATTTGCTAAACATTAAGTCAAACTGTATACTGTAGCAGCGGGTTATCCCAAGCAAAAACTGAGGTACGCTAAACTCATTTTGACGTATTGACATTTCTGTTTGTGGGATGTTTATTTACATTGTGTTTGTCTTGCTTTGTGTCTCTTAAACATCCCAAAATAATGTTTCTTAATATTTCACTGCACTGGGTTTCTTGCTGCATCCAACTACTGAGGACACGCTTGTCCAGGACCCATGAGAATGCAAGAAAGCATCTGGGTACATTAAAGGATGCAGATCTGACCATACAAAATGTCTTCTCTTCTGATGGACTGCACCACACATTTGAACATAATGACATGTGGGATTCAATTGTGCACATTCTACCTTTTCAATTGCACACTTAGCTGTTTGTTTGTAGCAGCACTGCTGTTGCACACCCCTTGCCTCTTCCCAGGACTATTTTGTCCCCCTCTTCCCTACAACCCCCCAAGCCGCCACTCTCTACTCTGTTGTTTGACCCAATGCAACTGAAAGTAATTGCACCCAGAAAACAACATCTAATGATTACTTTATCTGAGAGTCCTAGAAAGAGAAGTCAGAGACAGGTACTTTCAACAAAAGAGCAGGACTTTTCACTCCGACACACAATTTCGGACAACAAAGAATATTATTGACTTGGCTAAGATTAAAACACCAAAACAAATAACAGAGCAGAATCAAGGACAAAGCACACGGAGGGAAAAAAGTGTCCCAGTGAACATTATGGGTCAACTGCTTGCTTCTTTTCTTTTTGTTGGCGTTGATTAAAAACACAGTGTAGATAACAGATTACATTTGATTTTGACCCCAAAATAAATAAATAAATCGCGACACACACACACACACACACACACACACACACACACACTCACACACACACACACACACACACACACACTCACACACACACACAGCCTTTTGAATAATAAATTGTTCATTCATTTTCTGTTTGTACATCCAGTCTCTCCCTGGCTTTGTCATTCTCTGTGTCCTTTTTCCTTTGTGACAAAGGCCAGCACCAGCAGCCCCAGCAGCCCCAGCAGCCCCCAAACATGCGCTACAGCCGCCTTGTGTTCTGTTGTGTTGTCCGTCTCTTCGCTACTTGACTTTTTCTGTCCACTTCTTTTATTTGATGGCTCTGATTGTCTGACGTTCATTATGTCTGATGGCCCCCATCTCTCCTCCGGCGGGGCCAGCCCTCCATTAAGAGCCGAGGAGAGAGAGAGAGAGAGAGAGAGAGAGAGAGAGAGAGAGAGAGAGAGAGAGAGAGAGAGAGAGAGAGAGAGAGAGAGAGAGAGCTGGGCAGTGGGAGTGGGGGTGGTGGGTGTGGGGGTGCTGGTGGGTTGAGAGTGTCAGCGTCAACACAATCAACACTGCCCAAACACACAGCGTGTGGCGAGGAGAGGAGGGCAACCCACACCATAACAATCAGCAATCAGCACTGATCATGATAATAACACAGAGTCCTACAAGATCCATGCTGCGCTCTCCTGTCCTGCCAAGACCAGTAATTGTGTGGATAGGTTCAGTGTGAGGGGGAAAAAAGGCAATACATTAATACATTACTTGGATGGCTAGAAGAACACGAATAAAAGAGAATTCTTCTTCTTTTCCTCATAAAACATTTCACAGTGCCATCAAGTGAGAAGTTTCCGTGTATCTCCGCGCGGATTTCTCTCGCTTGTCTGTTTTGAGGTTGGGAGGGTGGTCTAGATTTTTGTCACAGGAGTGAAATATTCTGGGGAAAATGTGTGATGAAATTTAAAGGGAAGGAAACAATTTCATGGGGGTAAAACATCCACCTTGTATACTGAGACGGGGACTCATGCGGAGAGATAACAAAGATGGATGGAGCAATATCTGGGAGAGATTAGGGGGAGCTCTGAAGGTAAGGGCACCAGCAGAGCCATGCTCTATCCACTCTCAAACCAGGCTGCCATTCATATCACTTATTTGTAAAGGTGGATGATCTACATGGTGCCCGATTTTTGACTCAGTGTGGGAGGTAGCCTGCGCCGGAGGAGCTTTCAAAACCATTTCTGTGGATGGAAATGCCAATGTAGAAAACCAAAAAATGATCAAAACAGTACAGACATTCAAACGATGGATGTCAATAATCTAAAAATGAAATGAAATGAATGAATGAATGAATGAATTGGATGAGGTTTGTATTTATATTTTGTTGTTTACCCCAACACATGTATGTACTGTATGTGCAGTTACAAAACTTATTTTTTCCACAAGCAGTCCCAGGTGACCATAGGACCCATGTACTGTACAAGCTGACATGTTGTGATCACACGATAGAGGGCCTGGGAAGATAAGGTGTGAAATGTTCAGAGATTGTGGAATATAAAATAGACTGCAGCCTTTTGAAATGAATAAATCTGGAATGGTGTGTCAGTTCATTCAATGGAAAGGTCAGTCAAATGGAGATAGGCCCATACTGCTGCATGGGAGTTTGGAGTAGACCCAAGATTTCATCAGAGACCTTAAGAAACTGCCTTGCAAAAAAACATCCAAGTATGTTGGTTGAATATTTATTTTGATGTTTTCCTTAATGAACAGCACTGCTGGGTCAATAAATACATGTTGGGATGTTATGAATGTAATGTGAATCCCAAACCTGTTCTTTTAATCTTACAACAGTGTTGCAATGCATTACAATGGCACGGTCTAACTGAAGCAATCGATTACATCAAGCTGAAGCATCTTCAAGAATCTAAGATGTTGCAAGTATTTCCTTTAATGTGACTTACAAAATAGTTATTCCACCTCAAGTGGAAGCTGTAACTTGTAGAGCAAAGTGTCTCCAAAAAGGGACGCCATTGGCATGGAAGGTGGCCCAGAATGATAAAGGAGAAGCCATACCAAACTAGCAGGCAAAATGCTCTTCCAAGACTTAAAGGTTCAAACACTTGAAGCAGAGACCTTTGCCTCCACCTTTTTATACACCATCTCCATTCCAGGTAAGTTTGTAAGAACACGATTTTTCACATTGAATAAAGGTTTCAATTTACCCTTAAAAATAAATTAATACAAATATACAAAGTAGAAGCAAAGTATCAAAAAATAAAAAGCTTTTTTTGCTTTTGTTCACAGTCTCCTTTCAGCGTATTCCAGCGTGTTAGATGGCAATAAAGCAGCCCCCGGATCTGCAATATATCTGTTATTCACATGTGATTTGTTCTGCTTCCCACAGCCATATATTTTTGTTACTGCTTCTATGGTCAGGCAGATAGTAAGTACATGGCATGAAGGGATCCCATCTTTCAACTCCGTACTGCCAGGACAGAGAGCTAGTTGCCACTGATTCATCATTGTCTCCGGGAATTAATGCTCTCGGAAATGATAAAATCTTTTACATTGTGAGGGCAAGAATGACACAGCTAATTAATTAACTGTTGAGAATATTTGATAAACTGTGGTCTACAAGGCTTTTTTCCTAGTGAGAGTCATATATACTTTAGAGTTATACTCTCAGGACTCTGAGAAGCAAGTGTGATCATTTCAGTGAGGTGTCAAGAGCAAAGCAGAGGTAAAAGTTGCTGAAGTAAAAGATGCTGTTGAACTGGGAAGTACACCTAAAAATGCTTCAAATCAGGTACTCAAGGGAATGTCATCTGATAACAACCCACAGAATGTCATGGCGGCCGACACAACATACAGTAATTCTGTCAGTGCCCTACAAACAGAACACTCACACTGTCTAGTACACAACCACATTTTAAGGAATTTAGTGCCATGTAGTGACAAATGATGGGACATAACAACATTTTTTAGTTTTATCCACAAATTCTGATTTTCTCAAAAAATACCCTGAGGGGTTATATTCCTTTCCATTTTTCCAGCACATTTTTTTCTTTATCTAGTAAGTAAGTCCATACCTGCATCTTCCCTCTGACATCCAAGTTTATATGCTAAGAGCGATTTCATCTTCGAAATTCTGTGTGTGTGTGTGTGGTGTGGGGCAAGCTGTGTTTATAATGGATGTGAATGGAGGAAAATGCAGATATGAAAAACAGGAGGAAAAAAAAGACCCAGTAGCACATGAATATGCGAGTGCATATGAGACAGGCCCACCATGAGACAGACGGAGGATGTGTGAGTCGGATGAAGGGCTCGGGGGGAGGAGAAGAAGGACACTCCGCAGTCCAGACGAATGGCAAATAGCCACAGGGCTCGGCTCAATAGACAGCCCGAAACCTATTGACCCCATTGCCTTAAGTTTTTGTGTTTGGCCCGAGGCTATGACCATCAAACATTAACACCGTGCACACTGGATCTGTGGCTCTATACACCCCGTGCTTCACCCTGATTTGCCCGTCCTGTAGCTCCAGAGCAGGGTGGATGGTGTGTGCTATTGGGCTTCAGTCTCTCTCTCTCTCTCTTTATCTCTCTCTTTATCTCTCTCTCTGTCTCTCTCTCTCTCTCTCTCTCTCTCTCGATAACCCCCTTGTCTGTCACATTTTATGGTTGGCATATTGTACAGATGTAATGTCAAGACCCATTAGCACAGCTTGTTGATGCCATGGAAAGGCATAAACTTGCTACACCAAATGTCAGCTCCATGCAGGGTGTATCCTCAGTGCACAGCGGAGTTGGAGTCCTGGCTAATCCTCTATGCTTGTTGTCACAACCTATTCCCTCCGCCCCGCTCCGCAGTCTGTTTAAAGCCACCACGGCCGGACCATGCTGTGTGCACACTGATTCGATGCAGATAATAATGCTCATTTTCTGCATGGCAGCACCAAGACATTATGCATGATACAAATCACTTGGCTGTGCACACCAAAAGGCTTGAGACTGACAATCTTGGACAGATGACTGATTTAAAATTACAACCGCTGACTTTGAATTGAATTTGTAACCCTGCTTAGGGGACACGTTTAATTTCGAGGCAAAAATTACTAGTCATTGGTCAGTAGAAGGGTTGAGAATGCACCATGGCCCATCATAGTCAAGGTGATCCCTCTGTAATTTCTCACTTTCTGGACGCCTGCTCTCCACTCAAATATTTGATAATTAGGCGAACCCATCAGGTAGACAATTTCATTTTCAATTAAAACTTGTGTACCCTAGTGACCTTCATCCTAACAGGGGAATGCTCTATATAGACCAGCGCCATGCACAGACACCTCAGAGTGCTGTTTAAAAATAAAATTTAATTGAACTTGGACCTAGCTATATCTAATCTATATGCATGCACCCCCTTCAAGACAGAGAGGCACAGGGTAGAACAATATCCTTGAAGTGATTATTACTGCTGACCCAATTAACCCCACAGTCTTGATGGTATACCACCTAAATTTATGGCTGGGGCTATTTACTAGCCTGACACATGTTGGCTGTAAATCTTCATTAGGAGCTGTGACTTCATGACTACCATTTATTACAAATCAATATTTGGTGTCTTTATCAAAAAATATACTGCAACATAATAAAACATAATGTAATATATAGTATAATATTATATAATATAAATAATGCAATAGAATATATGATGTTAGGTAGGTTAGGAGAGTTCAAGTGTATTTGTAAATGTATATATGCAGGTGATTAGATGAGGGGATTCAGATGGTGATGATTCAGTGATTCAGATGCACTGTTTCTTCAGACATGAATAAAATAAGGATAATGTCCTACACTGGAGAAGTAAAAGTGCTGCGCAATCAGAGCACCCCGAGACCCAATCTGGTGCCAATCATCTGCATGTTTATTCAGCAAGCTGCTGCTTTTCATTGGGAAATCAGTGACAATGCCATCTCTTTCAGAATTGATGGAAAGAGTAGATTCCCTACAGTTCCCTTCATCTTCTATCAGTAGATCTCACAGGGGGGTAGAAGATGATGATGAGGATGGTGATTACGATGAAGAAGCATAAAAAAGGTAAATGTTTAGGCACATGGTCTTGGTTTAGAGTATACTCAAAATATGTACAATTAAACTGGAACTAGAGAAACTGGGACAATGTATCTATGGAAATGAGAAAAAAAAAACATCCTACTGCACACAGTTCCAACTCCTGATCGCAATCTGTTAATTACCCAATAACACTCCTATGGCCACTCATATTTACTGCCATTTTAGCCAAAATACTCAAATTACCCAACATGTGTTATAGACACTGGCAAAATACTCAAATTACCCAACATGTGTTATAGACACTGGCAAAATACTCAAATAACCCAACATGTGTTATAGACACTGGCAAAATACTCAAATTACCCAACATGTGTTATAGACACTGGCAAAATTGAGTTTAGGAGGTCAAATGAGAGCATGTAAATATGTAAATAAAAGTGTCTGTCCTGATTTCTGTGGGAGGTGCTATAAAACAACTTATTTGTCCTGTGAGCATCTTCATCTCAGCCTTGGCAATCAATACGGTTTGTCCCCCTAAAAGACTTCTCATATTCTGCCCCTCAGATAAGCAGCAACAAGAAGCGATGGCCTCTCAAACTGAGAGTGACATTAATTCCACCTGCCACTGTATTCATCAACATGTGTCACGCCTGGCCCTGAATGACAAACTACTCTATGATTTCCTTGACTGAACTCTGAAAGAGGCAGAGAGGCTAGCCCCCCACAGGCAGGCCATGTACAGCAGTGGTGTTAGCTTTAGCATGGTTCCGTGCATGTATAGGTAGCCTGGTGGAATTCATTGAGTTTGACATTTTCACTTGTTTCTCTCCATTCTCCTCCATCTCCCACTGCACTGTTGCTGTCTTAAACCTGCAACGCGCGGTTCATGACCAGAATAATGGGGTGTGATCACTTGCTGAAAGCACAAATGATCATTTCAGCGGAAACGTGTTAATGTGAATTCATGTGAGGCATGGCCGTGTTGAGCTGTAATAGCCAGTCACTACCCCAGAAATGTCAAGCAAAGGGGAGATTGTTACGACGAAACACAGATTTCCTGCCCAGGCATAATACCGAACAGTCCTCTGTGAATTATCTTGTTTTAATAACGAAAATACCTTCGCCTCCATTTTCAGGAAATAAACTTTCAACAACTGGCAGTGAAATGTCAAGGACACTAATTGCATTTTAAGAACACAAGAGCCCAGAATAAAATGGGTTTCCTCTGACCGGAAATGGAAGAGGCTTACTGAGACTTATAGAGAGAGAGAGCTATTTTCCTCACTGTAACGGTCCACTTAGGTCTTTTATCAAAAAGAAAAAAAAAGAAAAACTTTCGTCATGTTCTGACTCACATCACAGTGCTGTGCGTGAGTTATTAACATCTGAATGGGAGAGAATCAAGCCAAGCATTAGGACTTTGGGTATGTACTGTACAGTAAGTGTGGTCTATCCATCTCCTTGGCAAGCTGCAGGCTAATTTACTAATTTGCTAGTGGGCGACCTGGGTCATCTTTATTTATGATCCATTAGGAAAATATATTCAGACATCAAGCACTGTGTTAAGAGAATGATGGAGAATTATGTTGTGAAACCGACAAAGGAAAGCTTCCACAACATCGGAAACCTTTGAAGGAGGACATCCTGACAGGTCCTCCTTACAGTTAAAAGCAGGGGCTGAATAATTTCTACAAGGGGCTGGTACTGTATGAGCATATGGAGGGTGTATCTGGCAAAAGGTCTCATTTATAAACTGGACTGCTTTCCATACACGGCGCAGCACCAGTGTGGGACAATTACCATTTATAGTGGTTGCACGCCCTTTCCAGGCTTCTTCTCTGGCTTTTTATATGAAAAATAGTATATATTCTGTCATTACCTAACCTATTGAGCAAGGGCATATGGAGAAGGGAGCACTGTGAGGTATCGAACTTCGTAAATGAGCACAGATTGCTCCAATACTTCAACTGTCAACTGCCTAGAAAATGAAAGCAAAGTAAAGCAGAGTCATTAAAAAGGGCTTGGGCAAGGGTTCTATCTTCATTTATATTGGATGCTGCGGCCGGTCGCGTGATCACGCAGTGTTGTGTCGACAGCGTGTTTGCTGTGTGGTCATGGTGTCTGATTCATGGGTCATCTGTAAAACTATCAATCAGCGGGACTTGCCGGCATAATGAAAACAAAACAAACTGTAAAGCACCACAAACGGTATTAGCCTCCTTAAGAACGTCTGCTAAGTGTGTCATGATGCAGCGCTGTTAAACATCTATATTGTGACAGGCCCAAATATGTCAAAATAAAAGTGGATAATACTATAAATATCAGCACACATGCCTCTCCTGTCTGTATTTCTCGACAGGACAACAAACACAGGAATGCAAAATGGCCAGACGTTTGAAAGAAGTAAACACAAAGTAGAGGCATGCACGGTATTATTAGTTTTTCAGAATATTTAGCAACATGTCTGCCTGTCTTTGTGAACCAAAAGCCTCTGAAGTGGATAATTCTCCTTTCTGAGGGAGGAATGTATTTTCTGCCTCCCTGTGTCAATACAACTTCTTCGGAGGTGTGTTGTGCTGTCTGCAGAGCTGTGATAAGTGTCTTATTCCAAATGAATAGTAATTCACAACAGCAGCCTGTTGTACACACATTCACTCCATATTGTTAATTAATTCATGTCGTCCTCAGTTTTGCCTTTGATGTTTTCTCTGTTCTGAATGCGACTCTAGAATGTGAAGAGAAAGGGAATGCTGTCTACCTCTTCATGGAATACCACGCCTTGACAGTGGACAGTGCATCAATTAATAAAATATGAATATATGAACTTTACACCCTGAAAAAAAGGATGTCCTTTGTGAAGTAAATAAAAGTGAAAAAAAAAATCACTGCAACCACTCATTTCTAATTAAATGACAGTAACAAGTGCTGATGCGCCCCTGTTTTTTCTCTGTTAACAAAAGACTTGTTTGCCTTTGTTCCAAAGTCGAACCCTTAAGAGGGGCTTGTAGAGGTCCATTTGAATGTGTCTGTATCAGATTACGCACTGCCTGTGTGCCCGACTTGTTCAGCTGAGGGGGGGTTGGTTGCCTCTCCTGCAGAGGACAAACCCAGACGCCTGTTGACATTGTGGTTTGAGCTCTTTGATCACTCCGCTGCTACTCTGCGTCTCCAGTAGCGAGCTCCCACCACGCTCTCGGTTTGATCAATGAAGATGAGTTCCCCTCCGTAATGAAATCTGCACTGGATCATGGCTTTGTCAATGACCACCTCAAAAGGTCAAGCCATAAACAGTGCCTTTTTTTTTTCTTCTCAAGAAAAGGAGCAGAGGTAATGAGTTTACATTACTTTACATGAGAGTCAGAGACTACCAAAGTTACAAGGCCATCCATTCTAATTAGGGTCAATAACTTAATATACCCCCGGTTTGGAAAGCACTGGGCTAATTTATGTTGACCCATGAACTGATCAACTCATTAACACCTAGGATTGAGTATATGGTTGGAGCCAGGCACAGCGGACACATTTCTCCTCATGACCAAAGTGGGGTCAGCAAATGGAGGTGTGGGTGTTTAACTACCGATTCATGTTTGTCTCAACATTTCCTATTTTCATTCACCTTGTTACCACTTGCTGCGGGGGCAAGAGCTCAGAAAGTAATTAAATGTTTTGCTGGGCTAAAGGTCCCGGCTATTTCACTGGCTGTTTTTTTTTGGAAGAAAATGATTGGTTTGGTCACATTAGAGTGTCCATGAAGAGTTAGGGCAAAACTCTGCTGAATCAAAATCATTCTCACTACACTTTTCAAACCAATGTGTTGTCCCTATCTGGACAGAGATGTGTTGAAAAACAGCGCAAGTTATGTTTTCTTCAACGCAAGCTATATTATTTTCAACACATATTTTGTGACAAATAAAAAAGGAAACAACACAAACTGTGTTGTCCCTATCTGGACACAGAGATATGTTAAAAACAACGCAAGTTGTGTTGTTTTCAACACATTCGTTTTAGGAGTGTAGGAACTGTGGAGAACAAACTTGATTTAGTTCTAGAAAAACTGTAGTTCATGTGAAAAAGGTGATTCAAGCGCAAACCTGAATGTCTTCTTTCACCATACACAGAACAATAGACACCCTACACTAGTTTTCTTTAATCTTTTGAAAGATGGCATCTTCAATAGGCTATAAAGAAAATCATTTTGCACATCTAAGAAAAGACCCAGGCTGTGAACTTATGGAGTTTTTAGATGTCTGAGAACACATTTGAGAAAAAAAGCCCACAAGCAAATCTTCCCTTACTGTGACCCTTCAACACATTTTCACTACAGAACTTCATGGGTCTTCTTTTTTTTATAGATTTGGTAACAACGTTGGTGGAAGTGCTAAAGCAAAAGAAGCAGAGAGACGAGAACAGAGCTGATTCTGTCAGGGTGCTAATGTATGTGGTGCAAATGCTGTGTCAACTCTGCCTTGAAATGTACATGAAAGCTGCTGCTTCCTGCTTTGAATTAAGTCATATAGTTATTTGACTAATGTGAACAGAGTCACCCCTAACACACTGTCCTCTGCAGTGTGGCTTTCCAGCACGTGCACAGTGGTCAAGCTCTGCTTTCTCCCAATGAAATCTCCGATACTAATGTGAGGGCATCAGGCCTGAATGAATGGGCTGAATGGGACTTTGGAAAAGTTGAAACTTATTTTTTTACACGTCTCCTTTTATTTTCTCATGGCCAGTAGAGGGCATGTGACATCTCTTGAAAAACACGTGTGCCCCCCCCCCCCCCCCCCCTCCTCCCTTGCAGCTTCAAGGACTCTAAGACACTTTACTGAAGGCACAAGCACTCCTGCCTTTTCTGCTGGGCGCCAGACTCCTTGTGGCATGCAGCTCTACCTTTCTGTTGTTAGTGGGCCTTTGTCCACCAGTGGCCAGACCTGAGAACATAAGCCTACTGAGTTCTGAGAAAGAAGCGTGCGTTATCCTGACCACACTCGACTGAATAATGAATGCCAGAGCGAGGACAGGAAAGGGAATCCAAAGGAGAGAGAGAGAGAGAGAGAGAGAGAGAGAGAGAGAGAATAAGTGAGAGGGAGAGAGAGAATGGGAGAGGGGGAGAGAAGAGAGAGGGGTGGGGGGAGACGAAGCTCTGGTCGTTAGTGAAGTATTAAGGCTGTTAACACTTGTGACAGGCACCGCAAACAAACAGACAGAGAGCATAATCAGAGCAGCGGAGGATGGCTTGCTAAATGAAGACGCCGGCCGGTAACAGGTGCAGGAGAGGCGAGGTGGTGAGAAGCTGTGGGGTTGTGGCTAGCATGTCCTCTACATGTGACAGAGAGGGAAAGAGAGGGGGAAGAGGAGAGGGGGAGGATGAAAGAGAGCTGCCGATCCTGCCTGCACGTCCTCTCGTCGCGCATGGTCCCCCCCCCCCCCCTCTCTCCACGGGGGCCACGGTGCTGTGTATGACAGTGTGGTCTGCAGAAGGACCTAGATTAATGGTTTGTGACAGTCTCACCAGCCAGAATATGAACTGACATCTTGCAGCCATTGTGTAAGGGGAAACAGCTGCTGCGGAGACATTGGCTGATTCTCCTCAGCAGAGAGACAGGGGCTCGCTTCAAAAAATGTCCACCCCCAAAAAAATAGGCAAATGCCACTATGCTTAAATATGTGTGACCACACTCTGGCGCCAATCATAGCGAGGGCATACAGAATGGCATATCAATGAAGGCCTCATACGCTTAGGTTGAGCATGCCGGGAATTCAGTGCCAGGAGCAACAGTAATAATGTCAGCTAAATGACTTGCAAGCCGCAGGATTGGGTGGTGGTACAAGCATGTTGTGAAAGGAACCAACACGTATTGTGCGAGATTATACCCAACATGGAGGACTGTCTTCAAATTAGATACAGCGTCTTTCCCAGCCATTCAGGCAAAACAACAGCTTTGATGCAAAACAATCAGAATTAGATGGTCTATTGTTATGTATTCTTGTTTCAACTCCTCGCTAAATGTACCAACAATGACATAAAAACCTTTGTGCAAAGAGAGACAATAGCATGTATTGCACCAGTCTTCTGGCAATATACATTACAAGCATTTTAAGCCTTTTGTATCTGGGTCATTCATGTGACAAAAAAAAAATACAGCCTTTGTAAGGAGTCACAAATTCCTATTTTAGTGAGGATGAAACACAGAACAATGCTGTGATCATTCCTACTTTCCACTATGTTCCATAGACTCTTAACAAATGCTCTGCAGTAGAACGTACGTAAGTGTTTTCTCATCAATCTGTGTGCTGAGCACAGGATGTATGGCATTACAAAGCAAGCTATTGTGAGCTTAAGGTCTGGCATTGTGCTATACATCTTTGCTGAAGGCCTGTCATAGAACTGGGTAATCTCTGAGCGATGTCCACCCACTGATCAATGTGCCGTAGTCCTTCATAATTGTTCATTCTATCCGGACACACACAAGCCCACACACTCACTTACACACACAAAAAAGAGTACACATACACAACCATTCCTGGAGGTAAAAGAACGTCCTTCATTATCCAGCATGAGAGGGACTGAGTCGAGTGCTTAGTAGTCCTGTCAGGATCGTGAGATTAATAAAACTAATGTGTCTGGACCACCACCAGTTACACATGGTGGGAGTTTGGCACCAAACCACACTGTAATGGTACAAAAAATCCTCCGTTTTTGGAAGAGACGCAACATAAAGACGACCATTTCATCAAGGAGACTCAAAGCAGATGTTTTAGTTATTTATATATATAAAAATAACTAAATATATTATATATATACTGTATATATACACACACACACAAGACACATTTTCAAATTCACACTACCGTGTCTCTACATCTTAGTGGAAGCGCAGGCACCTTAATCTTGATGTTACGACCTGCCAAATGGACGGCAGGACATGAAGGTTATGTTATGATCTGCTGACATCATCCCATCCGCCATGTGGCAAGGTCTTGACAAGCTATCAGGCTGGCAGTGGATCAGCTTCCCAAACAAAATGTAAGGTCAGTGCACGGTTTCATTTCAGGTTCCTGTCATCAGATCGGGGTTTCACGTGTGATCAGGATCACTTGGACAGCCCCCGAGGTGTGAGGAGAAGGGGGGGGTTGGGGTCAGGGAGACGATGTGTGAGGGGAAAACTTAAGAGGGGGCGTTGTGCGGTTTTTAATAACGGTCGCCGTGCCAATTATCACACGGACACATTCTCAATCGGCCAGATTATTGGACTGGATGGAAAACATTCATGGATGTGCTTTCAAAGCCGGTGTTGTGATCCCAAATTGAATTGTTAGGCACCCTTAGAGGAATGGTCGGGAAGATAGGGGATGTGGCGTGTGTGTGTGTGTGTGTGTGTGTGTGTGTGTGTTTCTTTGTGCTGTGTCGATGGGGGGGGGTGTTAAGTTTGGAACTGCACTTGTTCTGCTATTGTCCATCAGATTTGGTGTGATACTGTCTGCATTTCTGAGAATGGTGTCCTTGCTTAGGATTCACCAGATGGAACCAGGGGATGGAGGTTATCAAGCATCCCATCTCCCTCTGGACTCTAATTCAGTGTCGACAATGTGCTATGGACCCTAAAGGCTTGCCATCTGTTGAAGTTTTCCTTATCCGGAGGTGAGAAATCCAGAGCCCTTCCGGAAACTTCTCATGCATGAGTAAAGCACACATGTGCCGGGCACCCTCTTGGTAAACACACACACACACACACACACATACACCTGGAAAAAAAACGGAAATTACCTCATGTCAAACAGGGCACGCACTGCTCTGAATAGCGATGATGCCAATAAACCAGCACTATACCTAATTTCTTCTCAATTAAGTTAATGTATAAAACTGTGTATTAAGCGCAGCAGGTCCTGTGTTGCCCATTATAATTAGATTAAATGGATTGTATTCAGATTGCACCAAATTAATAAGCACAATCAGTGTCCACTAAGTGCCCATTAAGCTCGGCAAGTAACATTTAAGGGTAAACAGAAATCACAATGTCTCTGCGTTCCGAGGGGAGTGGTGACAGTCAAGGGCGATATGGCTGAACCACCGGGGAGGCCCCAGGGCACACAGCGCTGGAGACTGGGGGAGCAGATAACCCAGCGCACATGCCAGAAGGACTCAGGGTGGTGTGGAGCAGTGCTGGGCTTAGAGTTCAGCTCATCAATAGCATCATCTCCCCAAGGAACACATTTGTTGATGATTTTTCATCTCCTCAAGTCAATTTCTTTCCCCCACTTTTCAATATATGCCTCAAATGGATGCATGAAAGTTTGTTGTATCACAGTAACTGAGTTACTGTGCAATAATATGACCTAATTCTATTATTCATGGCATGGAATCAGGTGTCTGTCTGAAAGGAAGACTAATACATTTTAATAATTAAGGGCTAATTGTCAAACAAAATTGCATTTTGTCATTTTATCAGTACTGTTGAGTACACAGTGCCATTAATCCTTGGATGATCCATACAAATACAATTTACAATTGATTCAATAATGTAATTGAGTCATTTTGTATGCTATGTTGTGTTATTAGGCATTAAACTGAATTGACATTTAGCCACTGCTGAATGTTGCTTCAGAGTGGAACACATCATGCGAGTAATTGTATGATTTAAAAAACAGTCCTGCTAAGTCACGCTTTGAGACTTAAGAAACTAATTTTATTTGTTATAGCAAAATAGTTACAGGCCCTAGAAACATTATTATGTACATATATTCATGAGATATTCACTTGATTCACTCTCACTTTTACTTGTACTTTTATGATTTTGTACATCTGAATAAATAATAAATAACAAAAAAAAAACTCTTGTCAAAATACACCTCCTTCCCTTTGCTCTTAGAAGTCAAGTAAATGTTGTTATAAATAGAGACTGACAGCGTGGATACTGTTAAGTTCTGTTTCTCTGTCAGACTCTGACAGTGACATTTAACAGAAAGATTTTTTTAAAGGAAAAAGCCTGGGGGAAAGGCCAGAACTGCTGATATCAGCTGGGATCAGGATAGAGATGCAAACCTCTCTGGCACACTGTACATCACATAATAAGCACCTTCAATGCACATTCAGTGTTTGTATGAGTGCCTTATTGTGGGCTCAGATAGGTTCTGTGTCTAAACGCAAACTGCATAATGTAAGTATGTTTTTCCATCAGGGCTAGTAAAAAAAAAAGCCCAGATGGCATGAAGCATCAAACTTGAGAGATGTCAGTGACAATGAAAGGATATAGCGTCGTATCACCTTATATCAGGCAACAGACACGTTTCCTGTCGCTTCCGAGCAGATAAATAAATCTGACAGCTCTGCAAACATAGTGCAACGAGATCAGAGACAAAGACTAAGCTAAAATTACTATCTGAGCTATGCTTTTTGCCAGATCATGAAACGTACTTTGTGGCTTGCTTTTAAAAAACGAATGTTCTCATAGTAATTTGAGTGACAGATGCACGCGGTTTAATGACATCTGGCAAAGATCACTCTTTTTTGCAGGCAAAGGCTGTATTTAACTTGATTAAGTGTAATGAGTTTCCGGCAAATGTCTCAGCGGTCATGAACTTTGTAGAAAAAGGAACTTCCCACGAACATGATTGTCCATCAGTACGTCTACTGTTTTTAATGGATAAATAGTCTCCATTAGGCTGTTCTGTTGTCATGACAACACAACTAAATCGTTGGACCAGATTTTGAAAAGAAGGGAAGCTTTTCATCCATAGAAGCTTTTAAGAAAAAGAAAAAAAGTGAGTGATTCAACTCGATGTGCCAACATTTGGTACACAACATCTATTATCCATTCCAATGAAGGCTTTAAATAAAAAAAAAAAACGTTTCTCATGTCATGTCATCTACAATTTCATCTGTGGAACTACTATTGTCGATATTTAAAGAAAAAAAACTTCAGATTTACTGTTCAGAATTAGAAATATTGATGTAGGAGATTATTTTACTGTGGGCATGATGTGAATAGTACAATAGTACAGTACTTCAAATTTCCTCTCTTTCATTTGAAAATGCCAAGCCGTTTTTATTATGATTTCATTTTCTTTAGCTCCCAAATCAACACTGATGGCAATGTCAACATCTATGCTCAGAGAGCTGCTGCGCAGGGGAGGATACGCTCGTGTGCTACTTGTTTTATGAGTTGGATAGGCACCATATGGCTGGGGCAGACATGCCTGTAGCAGCTGGAAAGTGATCAACTGGTCCTGATGCAGGGCTCAGGGGCATGGCATGTGGCAAAGTCCTCACTCAGCTCCAAGTGTGAAATCAGGCAAGTCGATGGGGCCCGCTTCCTACTGTCATCCTCCGGTCATGCTTGTTTTTCACAAAGGTACAAAACAACAGCAAGGGCATTAAGTGCTAACGTGGAAACTATTGTAATGGTCGATGCAGTAGAGCCTATAGCAGAGAAATGAAAGTCACATGGACCACACAGAGAATAGATCCGGGACTGAATACAAACTGAATGTTGACTAAGAAGAAAAATCTGCTGCAGTACTGCTAGAAATATGTAAGATAAAAGGCCTATAATGATTGATTATAACAAGTGAAATAGATTTTGAATCCAATAGGATATAATTTAAAAGCTGAATTGAATACATATTAGTTGAAAACACACAGTACATATACGTATGCAGACTATATGGAGAGCTGCATATAGAGGTCCTATGCAGGTAGATGGAATTCATCACTTTCCTCTCAGCAGGGGTGATGCAATCAGATAGCACAGTAATACATCACTGACATCATGGCTATCAAACCCAAGCATTTGGCAGTTTATAATCCAATCAATCATGTCAAAGTGGTGGTGGGAAGCACTTGCTTATGTCTGTTGGATTTAAGTGTAAAAAGAGGGCATTACTGTGGGGCCGCTGTCAGTGCACCCTTAAGACAAGTGTACTCAGTAGACAGGTAGTGATAGAAGGATGCATCCTACTGTATTCTACAAAAAAAAAACACATTTAAAAAATCTGTACATAATAACCAGTGGTGTGTTTTTAGACTTAAAAACATAGCTTTAAAAAAAAATCAAAAATTGCAGGAACATCTGTCTGTCTGTGTGTATGTCTGTATGTGTGCCTTTTATTCGCACATCTCTCGAACCGATGGTCCGATTGATTTCAAACTTGACAGGTGTCTTGCTACGGGCGCGAGTAGGTGCAGTGCCAAGTTTGACGTTGTTTGGATAAGTAGTGCAAAATCTAAAATCTTAAATGTATCTGTAAAATAAGTACACACTGGCTTTCTCCGCTCTACTCCCCCGTTTCTGTGTTTGTGTGCTATTCCCATACTGTATCTGGTTGATTTCAAACTTGTCTTACCACAGGCACAAGTAAGGGCAGTGCCAAGTTTGAGATTGTTTGTATAGGAAATGCAAAAAAATATCATTAAATATTAAATATAAATATAAACATAAATATATCGGTAAAAGAAGCACACGTTGGCTTTCGCCGCTCTACTGTAGCCACTCCCCCTCTCACTCACACAGCACTGTGGGCTACTTAAGAGGATAGGCGGGCCTTTTGGCAGAATTGAATCCACGGGTAAAAAGTTAAGCGAGTGCAAGGTATGTGATTATTATGTCTGACCTCAACAATAAAGACTTCCTAAATGCGGTGTGCCTGCATTAAAATGAGTCAGCGGATTTTGCTAAATGCAGTTCGCTTGCATTACAATGAGTCAGCGAATTTTGCAACAACACGGCAACAAAACAGGTTTGCCACTGCTAGCTATTCAAAACTATGTAAAACATGATGTGCAATAAACTGACACTTTGAATAGCCAGTTAAAAATATCGTTAAAAGAAGCACACGTTGGCTTTCTCCGCTCTAGCGTAGCCACTCCCCCTCTTACACAGCACAGCGCAGGACTAGAGGCAGAGATGATGAGCGGAGTTTTGGCAGCACTGAAATACGGGTTAAGATGCAAGGTGTTTGGATCATTATCATGTCTGACCTCAACAATAAAGACTTCCTGTATTTGCAACAACACGCCAACAAACACAGGTACGTATGTAGTGGCTATTCAAAATTACATGAAAAGTATGTGCAATAAACTGATGCTTCGAATAGCTCAGGCTACTTTGAACTTGAGACTTTGAATAAACAAACGACAATTCCAACTGCAAAGTCCCAAATTAAATAAGCAATAGGCTAATGGTCCCAAATGTAACAATGTTTCAGAAGACATGCCACACAGCTAGACAACGAGTGGCAGACAGAGCGACGTCACTTATGCTACCAAAGACTGTTTTTGAGTCACATGGGATTGCAAATCCCATATGATGATGCATCTTCCTACAAAATGGTTTGTCTTCCATATCGTTAAGCAATTCAATAGGCTAAACATACAGTATAGCCTTCATCATCAAAGCTTTAGGCTTATGTCATTTTGATCAGCTACAGACAAAGAGTGGCAGACAGAGCGTGATGTCACTTATAGGCCTGGCTAGCCTAGGCTACCAGCGATTATGTCACATCAGTGCAAATTTCAAACGGTGATGCATTCTACAAAATGGTTTGTCTTCAGTATCTGGAAGTTATTCAATAAGCTTAACATATAGCCTTAACTCAAATCAGCTGTTAGGCTTATGTTATTCTGATCTGTAGAAATGTCTAATATATAATATAATATAATAATAATATAATTTTCAGTATTTATTATTGAATGCTTAGCTGGAAGGATGGTTTTCCCTATCATCCTATTTTAAAAGCAGGCATACCTGCGGGCAAGTAATTGGGCTACAGGTTTTCTACAGGAATGGCATGTTTGAACAGGCACTGCACTAGTTCATTAAATAGTCCACTAACTGAGCTATTCATGTACAGCAGTCTTCATAACTTTGCAAGAAAAGGGCTTTGCCTTGCCTATGGTAAATAAAAAAAACAAATATGTTGCTAAGATTAGCTTGCAAGCTGGGTTAGCAGCGAGGCTAGCTTCTTTCTCACCATGGACAAACTATGCCTTATAGACATAAGAAACACTGTGTGGGACATTCATAGACTATAACACTGTAATTCATAGTTGGGCACATACACTGTATTCTCTATTTCGATGTAAAGTGTGTTTAGCCTAATAATCTAAACATTGAACACATCTGATACTGTCACCAGCTCTGCAGAGTAACGTTACAGTTGTTGACGAATGATCGTGAGCGTCTATTCACCGCTCTCCCTCACTGAGTGAGCACCTTCTAGGTGAACTGCATACAATTTCAGTACAATGGTTTTATAAGGAAGTGAGCAGGTTCTCATATAGGTTCTGGTGAAAGTGTTCAAATATATTGATCTCAGGATTTTATTCATTCAACTTATACCATTTTTTTGAATATCGATTCAAATCAGAAAATTGAGTTTTTAAACCCACCCCTAATAGCTTAACACCTACACTTTCCAGTGTTAATTTAACTGTCTAAATCAAAAGAGTGTCAAAATGTCAATACACAGCATCTCACACTGATTCCCTCTATAATGTAGGCTTAAATGCTAAATTAATTACTGTCTGAGCAAGCCTTTTTATTTTCAATATTGCAAGTTTTGTGTGATTACTTGGATGTTTTTATTTTGGCTGCCTGCTGTGCCTTTGGGCTTTAATGATGAAAGGGACATGACTTCAAAGAGATTAGTTCATCAGCTGCTGCCAACAGAGAGACAATAAGCCAGCACGTTTTTGTTCAGCTACAATATATCTCAAGGCAAAGCATTTGGTAATTTGATTATGCTCCTCCATTCATTTGTTTGCCACTGAAAAGAGGCACACATTGTGGGGTGAAGGTGTTAACAATTCCAAGGGTGTGGAAAACTAGTGTTCTGTTTTTTTTCAGGAATGCTACCGCAATTATTATGTCATTACAGTTTGCTTCCAGTGCAATAGCATCAGAAAAAAGAGCAATAGCACCAAAAACAGCACATGCTGGGCCAGTCTCATGATCATTTGGGGAAGGAATGGCATGTTGGAATGGATTAACTGTTATGGGTAATGTCAGCGGGGAGCTCCACAACGTATGGTGCTGGAGCTCAGAGTGTGCAGCTGGGGTCCCTCACTCGGCACAACCCTGCACTGAACCCTGTCTCAGAGCTTGTTAAAAAGGCCCGGTCATGCGCTGTGTTATTTTAACGGCCCGATCGCGTAGATTGGCCTCCCCGGTATCATGAGGTGCCCATAAAGGCTGATTCATCGCTCCCATTGTTCGTGGAGGGCACCGGGGTTGCGCTGACGAGAAGGAGCTGCACTCAGGTATTCAAAAGTCATCCGCGGCTAAATCTGTCAACTCAACAAATGTCTGCCTCTCCTCCCCGGCCGCCACCAGCGCTTAATCTCACGCCGCACCGGATGACGGCGACCACACTGGATTCTGACAGTTCTCTGAAATTATTATTCAATCAACGTCATTGATTTGTGTCCAGGCTGCTGTATTCAACTGTAAACCCACCTAATCAATATGATGGACGGTTGTCAAGACAAGTGATAAAGAGCCTGGATTCACTTATAGTTTGGGTCCTTTTTTTCCCCCCTTAACTGCGGCTCTCGTTTCCTCCTCAGGTCATTAACATTTTGCAGGAATTACATTTGTTCTGCTGAGGCTAACACTCAGGGGATTAAGGGACACTATTTTCTATCATTTCCTGCAGCAGAAATTCTTCAAACACAGCAAAATATCCCAAATGGGGAGCAATGTGGGGGCATCTGCAGATCTCACCACGCCGACTACAGACATCACACGATGACTGACAACTGATAAACTGGGCAAGGATGTATTTGTCCATCATCAACATCGTATACATCAGGGAGACCTCTCCTTGAACCCACCAGTTCCTTGAAGGGGGAGTCGGGAGACTGTATGCTTGGTCTACTCAGTTTTCATTGTGCCGTGGCACCACAATTTCATAATTAAATGATTAATTTCACCCTTCCCCCACTAAAACAGAGGGGAGTGGAGATGGGGGTAATATGTATTCAGAGACCATATAACGCTGCATATTTTACTCAGGCCCTATCTGCTTTATACGCCCAATTCCACGGGGAGTGTGAAAATATGTTTCAATATATGTCAAAAAATTAATGTTGACTGCATTTTCATCAGCCTTGGAGATTGCAGGAATGGCCTCAAGTTTCAATTCAGAATAAATTGCCATTTACAACGGAACATGCCATGCACCTTTATTAATATAACACTATCTTGAACACATCGCGGAATACTAATTTCACTGGACACAGGAGTTTTTTTTTTGCAGCTTTTTATACACACAGGTAGGAGAATGTGCAAGGCCAACTCGGTTAAGAAGAAGCAATTCATCTCAGAGCTGACTCAGTATGTGATTGTGCTGAACAGGTTGGTTATAGTAGTGCATCAACCATGACAGATCACATGTAACAATATTTTTTTTTCTTTATATAGGCCAGCCCCCACGCTTCTATGTCCAAAAACAAACTGTATTGTGGCTTCACATTGCTCTCTCCTCGTTGTGCTAACCATGTACAAATCCGTCCCACATTCCACGTTCCTGCAACATGTGGTAAGAATCCTAAAAAAAAATCTCATGATGTCACTTGAGTTTCGCTCACGTTTTTCCTGAACACTGCTCAGTATGCGCTACCCTCAACTCTACAATGTTAGAAGTTTTGTTTTTTACACAATTTTTGATCTTGACAGGTGGAGGCTTTATAAAATGGATTGAGTCCTGGATTTGGGGAAGATGAGTATCAGGCTGTCTCATTCCATTTTTTCATCTGCTCTGCACCAATTTCATATTGATGAGCTCTGCAGCAACTCAAATTGCATGTCTTCTTTAAACATTTAACCAGCAAAGAGAGCAATCATCCTGCATACTCAAATCCTGCTCATATCGAAACACAAATCTGCTGGAATAAAACCAGGATTGCAGTAAAACGCCTTCACAGGTACAGTATATACACTAAAGTGTTAGGTAGGCTTTTTGTGATTATTCACTTCATACTGTACTAATAACGGAATTAACGGTATTGCAACACTACTAAACTAGGTTAATATGGAATAAAGGACGCGCACGCACACACACACACACACACACACACACACACACACCCACACAGACACACTACAGTGAATCACAATAAGTCAGACTCACAAAACTAGATGCTCAAAAACAGAGTCTGCTTTGGGTAGTTTCATGCTCAGTAAACATGAGCATGCAAATAAGAATATGTTTCCTGTCAGGAAAACTTCTCCAAATGCTTTGCAGTCAGAGGCCTGGAGAGAGAGAAACGCTTGTACGGTATTCTTCAAGGCTATTTATAAATATTAATCTAAATTGGGTCATTTCCTATATTTATCCTATTTGCAATCCTATTAAGCCCTCCTGTTCATAATTCCAATCATCTCTCTTGTACAAAGTTACTGTAGAGTGCTGATGCAGACTTTTGTACAAGGTTTCAGCTAAGATACAATAACGAGGCTACTTCCTTTAGTGACATGATGGCGCACATAAAAAATGAGAGGAAATCAGACAAAATTAGTGCCTGTCTGAATCTCCTTATCCAATGTTTGCACCCATGTTTTGCAAGTTGTCAAGATCCTGCATAGGAGTATGTTTGCATATGACATGCAGAGTACAAACTGCAATTCCACATTACAAGAAAACACCATGTGTCAAACTATACCACTGTCAAGTCTTATATAAGAGCGATGGCAGGTTTGCCATGCTGGTGTCTCGGGAGACGAGAGAGACCTGGGTAGAGTGGGTAGTTACTGTAGGTTTCCCACATTACTCAATGAGTCCAGGGTGCCCAGGAGCCTTTCCCATACAAACAACTAAGCTATTTAGTACAACACACATTCAGTTTGTTCCCTTTTCTTCAATGATTTGTCCAATACATAGTTCAATATCAAACAAGGGAAGGGAAAGTAGCAACATTATAATTTTTAATCGATCTCTAGAGATATGTTTCCTTAAAGTCCATATCTTATAATAATGTTATAATATGAATTTGGATGTTTATCTACAGAGAATTGGGGCTGTGGATACAATGTTGCCAGGTAACCGAAAGCTATTTCAAGCAGGGAAGGGAAATCTCATCTGCTCAGTGCAAGTGTCTTGTTCTAGGATTGTTATGAACAACTACACAGCATTTTACATGAGAATACTTGGGACTACTCCTACTTTCTTATGCTGTCTGTGCCAAGAAATCTCAGAATATCATCCCTCTGGAAGCCTTGCTGATATTTATTTCATCTTTCTGCAGTGAGCTGTCGCCCGATAGAATCTTGGTCTTAAGGTCACTGTAAAACTGAGTTGTTCTACACTGAAATGCACCGAGCAAAACCTAAAACAATGTATGCAGAAGTGTGCTGAACTAATTGAAAGAACAGGAACACACACCTGGGAGTTTCTGCCACAATAGGTTGCATTTAATTCCAAAAGAGCACTTTTTAAACCATTAAGATTCACCTTTTGCATGATTTGAGCTGAAAAAGAGACATTAATTAGGTGCAGAAAAAAAACCTAGCCTCTCTGGGAGCAGGCCTACTGCTGCCCCCTCCACCCATACACCACCCCCACACACACCCCAAGTGAATACTTCCTTCATCTGAATCATGTTCTTGTGTCTTCCATGTAAAATTACTCCTTTACACAAATTAGGCCTGAGCAAAAGGAGGAACCTAGGGAAGCTGGGGGAGCTAAAGCCAGTGCCAGTGACTTCACTGTTCACATTCAACAAACTTCACATCCGACAGTTGCTGTTTCAGTGGCTCTCTGGTATTGGAGGAACTAGACCTCCCTCGATATGGCCATTACTGTTAGAAATCCATACGGTTGGAATTGGGGCAAATGCCCTCACCCAGACTGTGTCTAACCCCAGTGCTTTGTCAATATTCATCATCCACCATTACAATGGCACAGCGCTTGAGCTGTATGTGGTCGTCAGACTCTTTTAAGGCTCGCCTCTCCCGTGGCACATATGTCAATTTGTCTGGTGATTTATGATGTTGACTAACTGAGCTGGTATCACCTAACTCATTCTCGGGGAGGTTGTACGGGATACTTGGCGGGCATCCACTTTGTAATGGGAAAAGCAGTAGGCAAGCAAAACCCTCATGAGGAAACCAGGAAAGATGAGAAAATAAGTGGGTCAAGCACCAGGCACAAGGGCAGAGGGAGAGAAGAGGACCTCAGAAATCAATGGAGCTCTCTTCAAGGGGGCTGCTTTTTGTAGGATATCGAACACCATAAAACGTGTTGCAAAGTGGTGTATGACAGGACGGAGGGCGATATCTTTTTATCCTCACCTTTGATTATTCCATATTTTCAGTGCCGCAGTCATTTAAACACATAAAACACAGGCGAGGAGCATCATGTTGCTATGACCTGTGCTGGCCTGTGCTGTGCTGCCTGGGCGAGTCAAGCCTGTCTGTCTTCCTGTTAGTGTCTTCTCGCTGTACACATCGAGTTCTTACCTTACCGTATGCTTTGCTGACTCAGGCCTTTTTTAGCCAAAGCAGCATTTGCTTTTAAACATATGGTCTCTGAAATACGTAAGGGAGAGTGGCCACTGAGGTGTCCTGATATACGGAATTAACGGACAAGGCAGACTCAAAGAATTTCCTCCGCTAGGTTTATTAATTCCGTATATCTGGATACCTCGAAGGCTGTTATCCGCTTATCCCCACAATAGCACACAAAGAAAACATGCAGTTCAGTTTAAAAAGAAGCAGACTTTGTTGCGCTTTCTTTGGTTACTGACGGTGGGTAATTGGCTTGGTTACAGCAGTTGATTCCATTGTTGCAAAACCTGCTTCCCAGTTCGGCCATCATTTACGACAGTTGTTTTTAGTTACCATTGAAAAGAGCATTGATATGGAACAGTGATTAAACTTTTTGCCAGATCAACTTCATAGCCCCCCCCCCCCCCCCCGCTATACCAACCAGAATCAGGGTATTTCTTCCCACCAGGAGATAATTGGTATTATTTGTGCTTTTAACTGCAAACAACAGACACAGCGGTCATTCATGACTACTCCCCTCTGCATAGGGACCATTCTGACAAATGGATTTCTATTTACAGCAGTATACTCACAGTTGCACCATCTGACATGTACATTACGAGCCCCAAAAGGGAAAAAGTGCAACGCACATGGTAGCCTGCGTCACCGAGCTGTATATTCTGCTAGTTTGTGTAGCAGAACCTTCTGATGTTTCACCTTCCTGGCAAGGTGTCACTGTTTCAAAACAGAAGACACACATCAGAGGCATCGCGCACGTTTTTCTCCCGACTAGAAATAATTTATTTATCGCACTCAGGCCTGCGGCATCTTGCCACGGGTATACTCAGCACTAAACACTCTCATAATGTCGCTTAAAACATTCCTCTGCGAATCACAGGTGTGTTTTTACACAGATAAGCTATTTTGCTTTAGGTTAACTCTGTTATCTATCTAACATGGCAGAGGTAGGTTTATCTTGAGTTAGCACTTCCTTTGTTGCCGCAAGGTTTCCCAGCAGCAACAACAAGAATGCTTGGCCCCTGTACTGTTTATTCATTGAATTTCCACGCTGCCTGAACAAAGTACAGCCCTGACTGAAAAAAAAACCTCACAACAATATGCAAGGGCATTTGTGAGAGCAGGCAAAGGTGATCAGTAAGTGACTGTAATATAACAGAGCGGAAACATACATGCTATTGTATTAGTGTGCTTACTGTATGTTCCACCATGGGAAGGACATTTTAAGCACTATAAGATATAAACAATGGTACCAAGTAGGGAACGGATAATCCTGTCACATTCTCGAGTACTCCACTGATGTGGTCAAAACCTATGTTGTGCAATTTTCACTATGTGAATATTTAATACCATTGCACTTCTACAGTTAGCAATGATCCATTTTACTAATTCAGAAGGTTTGGGTGTGGATACTGACAACTGAAAAGTGACTACAATATAAAACATTTAAGGAACTTGGGCTGAGAAATACAACGGGAAAAAAAACAGTCTCAAAATATGTATAACAATCGGGGCATCCTTTTTAGTCTTTAGAGAGCGCAATGGGATTGTGGTAGGAAGGCTGAGGCGCCTCCTTCTCATGATTTGGTAAATGGTTTTAATTTGATATAGCTCATCATAAGCCTAGATGGGAAATATCTCATTTACAAATTGTGTCCTCGTTGTTAGTGGCACAGCACCTCAATTACCCGGCGAGCAGCTTTTTATTTATTCATGCGCACAAAGTCATGTATTCATGAGGATTAACCAGCAACTCTCACAGAGACTGGCAGGCACAGACAGAATATTTTAACAGAAAAGGGAAAAATCTGACACAGATTAAGCCCTCAGTTGAGGGGGTGGAGAGAGCGTAGCTTGCAAGTTTGTTTGTTCATAGGTCAGTTTCCAAATCAGCTTCATTTTCATGCTGCTTTGGTCTCAAAGAAAGGGAAAATAATGACTGCTCTGTGGTAAGAGCACAATGGCTTTGTGACCCTAAGTGGAGTTCCTATAGGAGGGCGAGCAGTAAGCAGTGCATTTACAAGATATGTATGAAAAGTTAAGGCTGGCTTGCTATGACGCACGCATGATGAATTCTCTTTGTTCTATTTCTGCCTGGCCTGTTCTTATGAAATGTTTGTGAGAGGGGCATAATAATTGAAATGAAAATATATGAAAACAATATTGAAAATGAATTGTTTGAGGGGCTATCTGGGTGAGGAATGTTTTTTAATAAACAGGCCACAGAGCACATATTTGCTGCAAATTTCATCTACAGATTATCATACTCCAAGTGTTTTAGTCCCAAATAAAAAAGGGTATCCTTAATACATATGGAAGCGCCCTAAATGCAGCACTCGGCCCTGGCGTTAGTGTGGAGAGTCCGCTTATTATTTTAGTTACCATTACCCACGGCTGCATTAGACACATTTATCAAGATCCAGCGGGACGATTACGACGGAGCTTATCAAATTATCGGTTAGCAGAATGGCTGCAAGGGAAGAATTAGAAACACCAACTTCGCTGAAGAAACCCATTTGCCTAGACATAGCATGGCAAATTCTTGTAAGCCGCCGCACGAAGCTCAGTGGAGCGTGGACGCAGTGGACGGTGATTCTCTATCTGCGGAGACAGATGTCCCTCTGTCTCTCTGACTCATGAGGTGGATGTCCCTGCAAGCCATGGCAGATGCTCCAAAAGGTAAAACAGATGGGATGTACTTCAGAGTGCCGAAGCTATGGGCATTTTTATCTGGGGAATAATACGAATAATAATTCTTACAACAAAATGTGGGGGGAACTGGGGGGAGGGGTAAAAAATGCTCTCTACTAAGGCAAGTACAGACTGCATGTGTTTGCATGTCCTCTGCCCCACACTCTGCTGCCCCTCCTCCCCCCCTGCTCCTCTCCCCAGTCACTCTCACTGTATGAGTATAGGGACATAAGGAGCCAGTGAGGGATGGTTCTGTTGGACATGATTAAAGACACCTTCCCTCATTCAGGCCAAGCGCCGCTCTGCTTCGCTGGACAGTACTTCCCAGATTGGGAGGAACAGGTGCTTGTCCGATTCGTCCAGATGAGGCGTACACACGAAAGGACCCACAGTTGTGCTCAGTGCTACAGCAAAAGAAATGGACTATAAAATATCCAATCGAGAACACCTTGTACAACATATTTGCGGAAGAAAATGAACCAACCAAACACCTGTGGCAATGGAAACCTCGCAGTCCCAAATCCTGCTTGTGCCGTAACAACACTGATGTGCTTTCTTGCTGCGGTTCAGGGAGGTAAAACAAAGAAGCTCCCTGTCAACAGAGCTCATACAAAATTAAAAGAGGGAATGTTTGTATACCAAATCACCCCCCCCCCCCCCCCCAAAAAAAAAGTGGCACAATGAAAGAATGCCACACCACGTCTGTCTGCTAGAAGACACCAGAGCACATGATTTCTTCTACATCCATCCAAATATAGAAAGAAACTATATAAAATTAATTGAATAGACAGACAACTAGACAGATAAATAAATAAACAAATACATAAATAAGGCCACTCTTTGCCACAAAAGTCAAACTGCAACAATGAGCCCCCATCTCTATGGAGCTTTGTTTACGGCTCTTCAAGCCTGCTCATTATTAACTTATAAGGCCATCCCAGAGGAGGCTGTATGAGGGGAGGCAGCTTGCGCTTGATGGAAAAACCACACAGTTTTGCTGAAGAGAGGAAGAGAGAGAGGCGCCTCATCCATAAGGCATTCAGCGGGGCCCGGGCAGACTGAGATGCTCAGTACCTGTGTGTTGCCATTGGAGACACTGCGTCTCAATGCAGACATGCATAATTAACTGGGGCTGGGGGTGTGGGAAGGGGGGGTGGGGCACCGTGTGCAGAGGTGGGAGAGAGGAGATATATGGGCTGAAACACATCAAGGCTCCCCATCACCTCCAGTGCTTCTCACATCATTAGAATGCAAATCTACCATTTGAAGGACAAAACCCTCATCTGGCAAGCGCACGGTCGGGCCTTCCTTGGGCCAGTTGGGCAGGTGCTGCTGCTTATACCCCTGTGAAAGTTTCTCACGTCACGGGCCATTTTCAGCGGCTAGCCGCACACTCCGCCGTGCCATTTGCTGTATGGACCAGTGGTTTTCTACATGGACAGCAGGGCTGATCATCAATTATTATACCTCACTGGATCTAATAGGCTTTTTCCCCATCTATTCCACCTCTTGCAGCTATGGCCACGGGCAAGACAGAGGCAGAGGCCGCTCGGTGGCCCAATGCACCTGTAAGTGCAGTGACACCGAGCAGCACGGCATTAGGAGCACAGGGCCATGCCGCAAGACAACATATGCCCTCCCCCGTGCCTGACCGTCTGAGCCAGCTGCACAGTCAAGGACACTGGTGCTGCCCGTGCTGGTGGCTCTGTGGGTGGTAACGAAGCTGCACTTTTTAATATTATAATCACAAGAAACTTGAGACAATAGCAACGGCCAATTTAATTATAAAAGGATTAATTATCTATAAATGGGTCAAATATTTTAATAACCTTTAATTTCCATCTTAATATATTTGCAGAAAATCTAAATGAATGCCATAGAGCACACGGCCACTGTAATATTTAGTACATATTTCAATACAACAAACTGCTAATTACTGAGAATAGACTGATAATGGACTAAATTGGCTCATTGTTCAAATAATGCTAGCTGTTTCACTAAAATATCTGCCCTTTTCTATGGGCACAGACAGAGCGGCTTGACAGATGTTAGACAGTCAGGTCCAGTGGGAGTCACGGATGACTTGAATGAGGACAAATCAATGCAGCCAAGCAGGTGTTCACAGGGAACCAGGGCAGAGGGACACTCGTGGCTTGGGTGCAGGGCTTCTGGCTCTGACCGGTGGCCGTGTCTGCTGTTCCCAGCCCGGAGTGGCAGGCAGCTGACTGACCTCCCTGGTGCTCCATTGCCTTGAGGACCCACAGATGCTCCATGGAAGGAAGAAAAAACAGCAAAAAGGCACTGGGCCCTGCAAAGTTGACCAGAGCAAATGTGACGAATGCATCCACATTTGTGTGTTCAGTGTCGGGGCCTCAAAAGCTCCTGTCATACGCTGTTAGCCCAAACATTTCCTGCCAAGGAACTTCTAATCCATCCTCCTCCACCATGCCACCACCTTCCCCCACCCCCACCCCCACCCGCAATCCTTTTTCCTCATTCGGCAAAGCAGCGGTGTTCCCACACTCCATCTGTCTGTGTTAGCGCCTTCTGAAGTCCTCCTTTTGTCCAGGAATACCAATTTATCAAAGAATCAGTGCGGGGCATTGATCAGCACACTGCGGGGTGTCACGCGCTAATCTGCCTCACGCATGCACAGACACACCTAGAGCCAATCACCCTGACCTGAGAGAGGATGAGAGACTGAACACCAAGAAGCAGTATTTACTCATATCGGATTGTTCGTCCAAGACCAGGCCTGGTTTGCCGCAGTTTCTACCATCACTCATTGTCAGGGCACAGTGTGATTTTGCATCTCCCAGACTCTTTTAAATGGGATGAATGGGAAAATCTACCTCTGATGTACAGAATGTTTGTACAGCCCTAATTTTTGCCATATTAAAAAATCATATTTCAATGTGTGAAAGCAGTGAAATTAATGAGAAGCAAAAAGCTAAAAAAAATTTAATTATGCTATTTAAATATTCAAATTGATTCTATTGCGGTGATTAATTGAACTTTAAATCCATTTTAATTATAGTTTCAAATGAAGAAAAATTGCTCAAGGATATGTATAGTTTGTTAAAAATGCATAATGAAAGACTGTGCTTTGGTGACTGCTATCTCTGAAAAACAACACTATAAGAGACATAACAGCACTGGATGTACAGTAACAATACCTGTCTTTTCTTTCCACAACCATCTTGCCTTTTCACTCTACGTCACCTTAACTTAGAATGATTCCATGTGACAGCAGTGGCTTCTTAAATGGCAACAGCATATGTTTGACATGATAGCCACGCTGTTCCGAGGATATAAGGACAATGCAGGTCAATAGCGTTATGGCGGAGACAGACCAAAAATACAACCCCTCAGCTGCTGAGTCGGTACAGCCTTCAGGGGACATATTGATGCTCGGTTATTTTGGTCAATAACTCCTTCTGAGCAGACCCATCTTTATCCTTGAAACTGTCTGCATGTGAAAAATGAGAAGGGGATGAGGCTGTGTATTTTAATCAATGCAGCACGCCATATCTTAAGGGAAACGTCACAGTGCCTCCCCCATAACCTCAGCTGCCTGGAGATCAGATGCTGATCAAAAAGGGATATAAGTCTTTGGGAGGGTTTTGGGAGTCTTTGCATGCTTTTGTTGTAGCAACAGAAAATATAGAAATTCAGCGGTAAGTTTGATTTTTTCTTTCTTGACAAACACTCTGGATGTAATTGGTCAGTAATGTTGCCTATGTTAAGTGCAAATGGAAGGGCTATTTACTTTTTTGGATTTCTTGAAAACATTACAGCTGTCTGCACTGACAGCAGCATTGAAATTGCTCGCTGTGCAGAGCAATTGGAGAGCCAAAGGGATTTTTACTCAAATTGTTAGGCAATGATTGGGTGCTCGCTCTCTCTCTCTCTCTCTCATCTCAGCACTCCCAAGCTAACAAGAGATTTCTGCTGAAATCAAAGGTAGAAGGGGAAGACTCAAGTCAGAGCAGGGTGAGACTGCAGAGAATGATCAATATAAACATTCCACTTTTAAAAACATTCACATCTAAACTGCATTTCCTGCAACAAATAGGGAAAGAAAACACATAATACACAAACAGAACGGAAACCAAACCAGAGAGATGTAACTGGAATGCACAACCAAAGACAACAATAATTTGTAAATCCCAAGTCGTGTGCATCAACAGATTCCCATGCCACGCACAGCACCTCTTGTGCTTGGCCTTGTGCAAGGCAAGGGCCACACACTCTACAAGATCTAAGTGTAAAAGAGAGAAAATCTTGTGAAAGCTATCTGCAACAAATGGCATTTAATAAAACATCACCATATTTATATTTCATTGGCTTTCTAGGACTCCCTGCCTTGTATGTAAACGAAGCAGCAGGTCTGGAGCATGCTACCCATGCTCTATGTTGAATCAATGAAACGGAGATATTGCCGGGCTACCGAACTGCACTCGATCTCAAAGGATTGCAAAGGAGTTTCCAGACAGCTGGAGCCAGTATTTCATCATCGCAACCGGGAACATGAAACATTAACACACTTCCCAGCCCTGGACATCCCGTGCTGCTCCTCACTCCTTTGATAATGAGCTGCAGTACATATTTCACTGGCATGAACACACCAACAGTGTCAGTGGGATCATGCCAATTGGACTGGAGGCAGTCGCACGGATCCTTTTGTTGATGTGCAAGTCACATAAATAGACGGTGGTTTGGCAGTGCAGTCAACTTTGGCAACTTGCAAACGTGGACAGTGGCCATGTTTGGTTCGGTAAGCGCACTTTAAAGATGTGTGAAGCTGGTTGTTTGCTTGTTTGACACCAAAATGAGCAGTTTGTCCCAACTCAAGCTGTCAGTGACATGATGGCACAATGGCTTGGCTTGGTCAAAAACAACGCTGAAATGGCAGCGGTCGAAACACATTGTACAGTATCCATTCAGACTCTCTTTTGTGCTGTATTTAAAATAATTTATACACCGGTCTTCCCGTGGCCAGATTCAAGATGATTTGTATTCTGGGAAAGGTGATTTCCATTTAGAAAATCACACTGTGTGTCAAAAAAATGATAGCTAGTTGTTAGCCAGAGTCTTTGTGGAAGCCTTTTGATGTTCCCCCTGCGGAGTTGAGCCCGCAGTGTCCGGAGATACAATCAAACGTGGCAGCTATTGATCCATTTCCAAACCAGACATGAGCCTTGCTGAACGTGGTAACAAGTTCAGAATGGGTGTTTTAATTGTGAAAGTCTTTGAAAGGCCTTCTGAAGGCCCGTGACTGGGGAGAAGTTGAACCTGCGTTGTGCTTTTTTTCGCTCATCCATGCAGCAAATCAATTGACAAAGAGCTCTCATTCAAACAACAAATTGAAGGATTTGTTCTTTCTTATTGGTGAAAATAAAGTAATGATGACTATTATCACTTAATATTACCTGATCGTTTAATTAATCACTTACTTATGAACATCCAATCCATGGATTTCTGAAATGTTTTCAGAAAAAGCCACAATGAGTGAGGTAGAAAAATAAATAACAAATCTTTGTTTTTAAAAACATCTTGGTGTAAAAAGTTAACTTAGCTACATTTACATCCTTAGATATATTTCCATAAATATTGTATTAATCACACTGTGCAAGGTTGGGGTCTTACTCAGCTTTTCTCTCCTGCCCTTTGAGAGCTCAAACACCAATACTGACTGCTTAATTTACTTGAGGGCAGGTTTCTTGCATGACACTTTCCTGGCTCTTCTTAGGAAATAAAGGAGATTTCAGTGATTTGAGTTGATGCTCCAGATCAATAGCTTGTCTCCCAGAGACAACTCTCAGTGGCATTTGAACCAGACAAAACAGCATTCTCCTCTAGATCACCTCCACCATCCACAAACCTTACGGCCTCTGATAAATATACAAATTAAATCATTCAAATGTCTTAATGGCCAACCTGATTCCTAAATTACGAAAAAAAATACAGAATATAAAAAGGGCAAAGACATAGGTTAAGACAAACAATGCTCATTTACATCCATTGCTGGACCTATTAATGATGTTGTGCAAATTCAGGGAGACTTTAGAATAAACTATAGTTTTTAAACTAACTGTAGAGTAAACTAACTTTTTTCTAATTAAGTTATTGTCTTGTTATCTTCTTCTTTCTTTGCTTTTTTCCCTTTCATATGTGACCATTACCATTTGCTACTTTGCCGGATAAAACTTGCCTTAGAAGCCGTTACATAACTGTTATGGAAAAAAAACATGTCTCAATGTTAATGTAGAATGACTTTGTGATGGCGGATGCTTATGGTGATTTAGCATTAATTAAGGGCATTACAGGGTGTTGGATGGATTTAGAGTCATGACGCGTCAGTCAATGTCTCACTACTTATTTCCAATCAGAGTGTTTGGGGACTAGAGGCATACACAGCACCATGTCATTAAGTTTCATGTTCTTTCACTCCTAAGTGCTGAAGTGGTGCCATGATGCATTATAATTAATAACATTGTGTGTTTCCCACAGAGGGAAACTGGTCTAAGAATATACAAAATTAAATGTTGCTTAAGTCTCTGATAGGCTTAATCAACCACTTTATAAAAGACATAGCCTCTACAAAACAAATGATGTAGTACATTAGAAATATTCAGTTATTAAGTGATGATGCAATAGTGGGATAATACATCTCTTTCCAGGTCCAACGGCTTTCAGAGCTGCAAATCTTTCTCCATAGACAGTAAAATAAACTATTTTTTCTGCTATTCAGTCTAGCCTTTAAGAAAATTGTCATCCTACTACTCACTTGATGCCTCAACCTAATAAAATCCTATTTTTCGTGAATAATACCCTAACTCTTGATTGTATCATCTGGCTGCACAGCTACAATAATTACTCCGTTAAAGTTAAGCGGTTTTGTTTCACTCTTAATAAAACAGAAGTGATATTGACGACATTTACAAGTTGCGAAAACCGTCTGGTTGCGCTAGTAAACATTTTTTGACGAAAAAACTGTTGGATTTGTGACATCATTATCATGGTATCAACCAACAGAACGGAAGAAGGAGTGGTTTATGTTGGAAGTTGTGTTAAATAGGGCAGATATTGTATTTGTAAACTTGTGACTTGCACGACCACCACCACTCCTAAATTATAAATAACAATAACTAGTCAGTGTTAACTAGGAACTAAGATTGTAAAACGACACTTCCCAAATAAAGGTTGATGCAAAAAAAATGTATTAGTACAATTTAGGCAATTAGGTCTACACAGACTTCCTCAAGTTTAATTATTATTTTTCTCCACACTCAGCAGGTTAACGTATTGAACGTTTCTTAGATAATGGCATGAGTGACCACTGTCTTACTGAAGTACTATAGGGTATACTGGCAGTTCACGAGGTGCATTTGATGCCAAGTTCCAAGGAGCTGCGCTCATGCCCTCCCTCATAGGTCACAGCGTAAGTCTTACATTTGAACTGATTAGGTGTGGCTGTCACCTGAACTACAGTTGTCTGTTCACCATCAAATACTGCATGTTACATTGGAGGAATATTGACTGAAATCCAAGGTAAAACGACCCTTTTTAAAAAATGTGGACTTAATGCATGAAACGATGGGGCTATTTGGTAGAATGAATGACATCTGCACAAGGAAAGACCTCCTCCACATTTCTATGGCCATGCTGCTGACACTGTGAACTACAGTGGAGATGGCGTTAGTTACTACAGTGTGAAGTCGAAGTGCAAAGTGTATGCTTTAGATGCATATAAACCACAATTTGCAAAGAAATGCATTGCAACAAATGAACAAGCCATGGTCACTACTTTGCAATTTATGGATTTGTAGATATGTTAACATATCTAAAGCATATTACACATCGACTCCACACTGTACGGTACAGTACGTTTGTTCGCATTCAGATTTAGGGGCATCCTTTCTAAGCATCCCTCAGAGCAGTCACACAACATATGACATTTTCAATAATAAGATCTTTGTAATGGTATAGATATGGCTTTAATTGGAATAGATCCAATAAATATGTTTTATATGGATCACTCTTTACTTAAGTGCAGGATTGTGAGGAAAACAATAATAATTACCCCCAAAGACACTTAGGGAAAGTGTTCAATAAAACTCTTACTCTAAGACTGTGTATGATTAAATCTGTAATCTTATTAAAGATGAATGAATATAAAGGGTGGGTTTATTTTCATGGCAGATTTAGATATTTGAAAGACAAGGCATATGATGGCCATCGGAGGCCATATGGGAGAGATTAGGATATATTTTTTATCTCTCGATGACTCACACATACAAACGCAGTGCATTTAGCCACATGCTTTTAGGCCCTATAATGGAGGCTCCCTTCTAAGAGCAAATCCGAACACTCAGTACTGTACAATACAATTGCAATATGGTTTCACAAATTGATTGGACCACAAACTGTGCCATCCAGAAGAAGTGGTGGATTTGATGTGAGGATTTCACCAAGCAGACATCATGGCTCTTAACTTTATCTAAGTGATTATGTTGTGTGCGGAAAATCCTTTGCCTTTAAAGTATTTTGTTTGGAGCACTGTGTGTCATTTGTAAAAAGTCATGTCATACCATATGTTGACGCAAAAAATATTGGATTTAAAATTAATTTGTTTATTATTTTGCTTTTTTTTTGCTCATTCGATTTTAGATAAGCTGTCTGTTTAATGCAAGCTCAACAAATCATGCTTGGCAACTTCACTCAAAGTGGACACCACTGATTACTTAAGCACTGCTCGCTGCAGCATTGACCAGAGGATGTCTTGAAGGGCTGTTAAAGTC
The DNA here is from genome assembly GCF_018492685.1 of Alosa sapidissima. Classification (NCBI taxonomy): domain Eukaryota; kingdom Metazoa; phylum Chordata; class Actinopteri; order Clupeiformes; family Clupeidae; genus Alosa; species Alosa sapidissima. The sequence continues at coordinate 5,761,179 of NC_055976.1, forward strand.
ATAAATCAACACATTGCAGTTTCTCAGTGGGGAAGATATATAAATATCCATTATGTAATTAATTCGACTTATTTGGACAGAAACAAACTGACTCATGCAATTATGAGACACACCATTAGGCCAAATTAGCTTTTGTGGTGATTTCTTTTTCTTTCTGATTTTCTCTACTAGACACTAGCTCTTGCATGTAACAGTCTTGACACAATTAATGTGATGCACTTTGCCAGAGTATTTGTAATTAGAGAATTATTTATGATTCCCAACAACCATGGCAATTAAATATTAAGGGTTTGCAGTTGGAGCGCCCCAATCTCAGACAGATGACACCCTTTTTCTTGTGCGGAACATTTCACGGAGCTACTCAGCATTCCAGAGTTTGTTTGAACAATCAAGATGACATGGGGAAGGGAGAGAGGAGAGAGAGAGGGAGAGAGGGGGGGAGGACGGCCTGTTCACCTGGAAGGAAGACAACAAATACACACATGCCCTGCCTCCTTGTTTCCATGGCGATCCAAACTGTCCATATATGTCTATGCATCCCGTGTTTTGATGTGCAGCACAAAGGTTTTGGTGACAGCCTAGAGGGATAGGTAAGACGGAATTATAATTGCTAATTATTTGTGCATTTTAATGCCATCTGTTACCGTGGTTGGCTGGGTGGAGTCGGCGTGTGCCATGCTAATTTGAAGCTTTTAGCCAGTGGGCTAGGGGCAGTGGCATGTTTGACAGGCACAGGGTACAGGGTGGCAGGAGTGGGACTGCTGACAGTCGGATAAAGCAAGCCCAGGAAGGAAAGCCAAAGAGGCCATAAAATGAATTGCCTCCCATCTCATAAATAATAGAAACATAAATGCCACATGAACTTTATTTCAGGAGTGGGTGGTCTAATAAAGATGCTGTTTTAAAGAGGAGTCAAGAAATTCATCGTCCCAGCAAGGCCGCATTGTCTGCTTTCTCACAGGTAGTTACTCATGGTGCGTTGACATCCAAGACCCAGACCACCCTTCAAAACATAAAAGCGTCGCGGTATCCTTTTTCTCTACCCCTATTCTCACTTTTCACTTCACCTTTTCCTTCTGTCTTCCTCTGCTCCCTGATTTTCCTCTCTTTCTGTCTTTTTTCTCTCCTCTCTCCCTCTCTCTCTCTCTCTCCCTCTCTTGTTCTCACTCTTTTCAAATTGAGACGACAAGATAAGCGATTGCCACAGCCACCGCTGCCTGCTGCTCATTGATAAAACCATATCTAATCCGTCTCAGGCTTCCTACGCCTCCAATGCACTCGTCTCAGAGTCTGTCAACAGACAGCGGATCTATCTCTCCTTTTGAACCCTCGACTACAGTGTCAGGTTTTATCAGTGAACTTCTGGGCAAAGGAAATGGGTCTGAAAGGCTTGGTTGACTTCTATCCTAGCATGGCGTAATGTTCAGGTTCCCACTGCTCAGGCTGGAGGAACTTTTAAGGAACCCCTCAGTCTCACTGGTCTAGGTGACAGAGCTCTGGACTGCCCCCACAAGATGAATGCATGTCAAGATCCTATCGCGTTTACACTTGCACAATGGCCAAGCGTCTTTCTGAAAATGAGCAAAAATAAAAAAACGTGTGGTGTGTCCTTGATTTATCACAGCCGTGGTTGTTAATGTTTATGCATGAGACTGTCACTCTGGAAACTAAAATAAACCACCAAACGCTCCCCTGTAAGCAGACCACAGCCATTACATATTTTATGAAGAAATTAATAATTTCTTATTTTTTTGTCAATTTTGATGGGTGTAGTGAGATTTTGATGGACTGCATTTACATATTCATATGTGCGCTGCTATCTGAAACATATCTTTTAATGACAGCAGCCGACATCACTGTCAACAGTGTAACATGGCCATCACCGAACTAAAAAACAATGACTGCCTCATCTGTTTTCTAACAAAGCCAAGCTCATGCAGTAATTCTCTTTGGAATGGTCCTTCACAAATATGACCATATGACAGCCATTCAAAATATTGGTTGCAGAAGTACAAAAACATAGGGTCTTTTTTTCATCCCCTTTCTAATACAAAGGGGATGATTTGAAGTAGCGGCCATTTAATCAGGACAGCATTCAGCAGAGGGGTTATTACCACAGACTGGCTAGCCTCACAACAGCTAATCTCAAGCAGAAGATTACAAAGTCATGTGTATGGAAATAGCAGCGCCTACCAAGAATCACGGACACACAAACACACACACACACACACACACACACACACACACATTCACATTCTCACATGCATTTCCAGTCACATACTGACACACCGAGCTCTGACAAAGACAGTGCTGCAATGCAGAGAGGGAGACATGTGAGTGGCTATTGTCTCATTTATGACCAAGACTGAAAGCAGATCTCCAGGTGAACGCCAAGCAATTTATTTCTCCTGTGTTCTGTCTTCCGCAAAAAAAAAGAGTTTGGGGGGGAGGGGGGCAAATTGTGTCGCCTCTGACAACTTGAGCGATGCTATGGTAATTCACCCATATCATTGATGTGTAGAACACAGAAAATGAAGAGATCTATGCTGATCAGAGTCACCCCACTGCTTTCTGATTATGGTGTGGAAATGGCCGCGGAATCAAAGCATCCTGTGCTGGCTTTTGACAGCTCCACTGCATTCTGCCCGCCAAATACCAGCGGCTTTTCATCACTGGGTCACAGAATGCGCCCGCTTCTTAATATTTACATGACAGACGATATCCATAAATCCTCGCCAGCGCACAACTTTTCCCGCCGGTCATACAAATAGGAAACCATAAATCTAAGCGTTACCACTCCTTCTGCTTCGATCGTTAAGCAATCGTAGCAGGGAGCTCACTAACAAGCTTTCCTTACACACCAAGAGCTCACAGCCCACACCTGGCATTTACCACTGACCCTCTCTAACTGAAATTTTCAATCATTGTCATCAAAGAAAATGTCATCATCACAACCCCTCAAACAAAAGAAGCCACTGCTGTTGTTGTTTTTTTTTTAGTTCCTTATAAGGAATAAGGGAGAAAATATGGCGTGAAGCATCAAAGCACATCTGCTGTTTCCTAAGCGCCAGCCAACGGCTGAACTGATAGGCGTGCAATAACTGTTGCCACGTACCCGCGGCCTCGACGCAAACCTCTCATCCCCTGGTGTGGACCGCTGCCAATCCCGCCTCATAAACAGGCGAGGCCAGGCCTGGGTTGCGAATTAGTGGTCAGTACTCACTGGACTCGGGGTCGGAGTTGCCGTCTCCCTCGGTGCGGCTATTGGGCGAGGTCTGCTCGTAGTACTCCTCCTGCGGGAAGCCCAGGGGCAGGGGCTGCGTGGTGCTGGCCGTGCTGGCTGGATCGTGGTCCCCAAGGCCGCTGTCGCTGCAGCTCTCCTGAGAGCCGTCCGGAAGGTGAAATGTCACTCGCCGTTGCGTCTGCAAGAAGCACAAGAGATACAGACACATCAATTGTTGATCTGGGACAAACAAACAAACGGACCTACAGTAGAAACAATATTTGGTGTTGGTGGTGGATGTGGTTCGATTTAAATATATGAGGGTCTCGTCTCAGTCAGTGTTGTTTGTTTTAATAAAATTGACTTGGAAGTGGATATGTACAAAGCAAAGGTAGGTCTATGCATCCCTTGGACATGAAGAAAAGTAAAAGTATCATGGAAAAGATTTTTTGTGAATATAATGTCCATTTAGGCCACTGAAATACAATACCATACTGTATCAATACCAAAAGACAAAACCAAAACCTACAATTATTACAACGGCCTATTAAGATGATCATTAAATCCCACAATACTTAAAACAAGTTAATCAGTCTCATTTTAAAGGTTTCTAATTAAAGGTTTTTTAATTAAATCTTAATGACTTTGGTTGGTATTGAGATGGGAGTCCGCTGTGGAAAATTCATCTCTGCGGCTTATTTTAATGTACATTAATGCTTCAAGTTTAACAAAGATCCAGACTCCACCACCAAACATTCACCCCCTGTGTGACTTCAACATCTGCTCAGATTTAAACTGATTGTAATTTGCCCACAGTTATTCTAAATATTCAGTGAGTTTCACCACGCTGAACCTGTGACACAGTGGCCTAGTTTGGGAGATGCAGAGGCTTTCAACTGGCAGGCCTGAGAAATGTATGTAGATTTTCATGTTCAAAGCTGGAACACACCATCTCTCTGGAGAGCCGGAGTGGTTTGTGTTCGTGACCTTTTTGCAGACACTCAATTTGGTGGAACTAGGGAAACAGCCAAAGGCAACTCTGAGAACCGACTTTCTCGATTCTTTGTGAAATTGGGCAGGAGACATTTTCCATTCTGTGTCGCAGGCATTAGGCGGTAAATTCAAACCATTTATTCTGCCTGTATTTCCCCATTGTGTGTCTGACTCTTTTTCTCTTCACTGTTTTCCTCCCCCTCCTGCACACTTAAGAAATAATTGCTCTTTGGCCAGGTATCAAAGAAGCATTTCATTCATCCCCAAACATCTTCATTTACCACATCAGCAGTCACAGAAAAATTGACTTCTAAATAAATCAAATGATTTTTTTCTGTGACTACTTCAGCTAATGCAACGTTCTTTTGAGTTTCAGCAATCAGTGCAAATGTGGTTGTTGAGGCACACAGATAAACTCCTCAACGTCTTTTGATAAGGCAGACTGAAGAATGGGTGGCAGAGACATCTTGGCAGCAGATGAATGCCACACACTGCCAAAAAACAGATCTCAAAACAGCTTAACAGTGAAATTAACAGCTATCAGCAGGATTCCTCAAACAAAATCCTCACAATTAGTAGTCAGGGTGTAAATTCATTTTCTTAGGGTAGCTTTACTCCTCTTGTCCTCCCACTCCCTCTATAACATCAGACGTTCTGAGGCTTAGGAAAAAACACTAACAACTGACAAAAAACACACAGCCTATTGCATCACAGGCCTGCCTGACAATGAGATAAGATATACATATCATATATCCTAACACAAGACTGGTGGTCACACCTTTTTTGCACATAACAAGATTTTTAATCAAAATATCTTGTATTACAGTAACTGATGAAATGGCTATGTGTGTCTGACACACATAACATAAAGATTTTTTTTTCTTTTTTTTTTTGGCTGACTAAGCTTGTATTTGATACTAGAGAGCCTGGCTCGTGTGGTGTACAGTGTTGTAGGATAATGTTCCCTTTGTCTTGTGGTCTGTCACTGAAAATATACTGGCTTTAGTGCCACACTGTTCAATTGAAAACAGACAACAGTTGGTCCTGTTTTGCATTTTAGGCAAACATTTGTAAAGCAAAATACACCTCTCCATATAATTTGTGGATTTTAACCAGGAGTGAGGCAACTGTTCAGTCCCATGAACTTGAACAGGAGTGGGTTGCTGGGTAGTTTACTGATGACAACAGCTGACAGAGCGACAGAATGTTGCATGAGAATCACGGTCTATTATTCACAAGCCATTCGAATAAAAATAAGGCATCACAACACCAGCTGTGATTTTACTTTTAATTACACTCTCATCAAACTAACAAGTTTGTGAGAGAGTCTGACCTACTCGCTGCTTTGAAAAGTTTACATAAGTCTCCTGAGAATCAAACATGGATTCCTTTTCTCCAAACTTTTTTAAAAACAGAGGCCAACTTCAATTGATCAATGGGACGCCAGTTATCAAAATATCTATGAGAGGATTGCCAAGCCCCTGGAAATCAGAGACTGCTGTTGTGTACTTATATTGCAACTACTTAACATATTCCAGAATATAGTGCCAGAAATGATTAAAAACAGTTGTCAAGGACAATAAGGACAACCACAATTTTAAAGAATCGGGACTTTTTCAATCTAAGAAACCACAGTTGGTCATTAATTGTTTCCCTCTTTCATCTTTCTGTAATGTATTTTAATGTGTATATAAGTAAAATATATGCTTTTCAAAAGTCAATGTCAAGGTGTGTATGTTTTGTGAAGCATTATCACTTGTTTAAAGAACATGCCAGAAATCAGCAAAGCAAACACAAGCTGCTGGAGGAGATATCAAGACCAAACAAAGCCTGTCTGACCAGATAAAACATTGCCATCAAAAGTATGTGCAGAGAGATAAAAAGAGAGAGGGGTGGAAATTAAGCCAAGTTCTCCAACGAGCGAGTCCATGCCAAAGCTCCTCGCTGGTGGCAAACCAGACAATGTGCAGATGGAGCCGGATTCATCGGTTAGAGGATTAGATGCCCCGCATATTAAAATGGAGAGGACGGGAGGCAGCACAGCGGCCACCTGGTCCACAGGGAAGTCACAGATCAACGAATCGCCATCTCCTCCATGCAAAGTCTGAATATAAGTCTAATTCAAAAAGAAGTGGACATCTTTGTGTGTGTGTGTGTGTGTGTGTGTGTGTGTGTGTGTGTGTGTGTGTGTGTGTGTGTGTGTATGTGTATTGGCAAGGAACAATAGTGGCTAAATCCCCCCCTTAGTCTTTGATGAATCAACTCTGACCACAGTGTAGTATTTCACTAGAGATTTGCTCTTCATGCTGGAGATGGGATCTAAGTGGCATACATACCTGTTTGATCTTTGGGGGAAAAAAAAGAGATGTATGGGATTATTTTTTCATGTAGCCTCTCTCATCCACTGGGAAAGAGTTTAAGCCTAAAATCAGGCACCGCTGAGTATGTAAGTACATCTCTCAGACTCAGGTTAGGGATAAGGATAATCATGTCATGGTTCATAAACACCATCCCTACAAGGAACAGAACCAAATCAGTATAAAATGATGAGCCAGTATGTTTATTCCAGGATTGGTAGGTCGATATAGTTGAAAATATTTAGGATATCAAGAAAGTAAACGTGTGCAATAGGCATAGAAGTAGTCTTGTAGTCTGAGGATTGCATTAGATGCAGTTTTTTATACGACTCAAAATAACTACATCCAGGAATAAAGCTTCTGCATACAAAAGCAGAGCCGTGTACAGTAATTGTTGTGGTAAAGAAATGTATCTTTGGCGTGATTTGCTGCATACTTTTCTGACAGCGTTCTAAATTTTGTTGATAGATGTTGAAGTCATTAACAACACTAGTTTGTCTCTTGGAAGAAATAAGATGTGAAATGCTTTCATCTAGTACAGATTGTTTTGTCTGTAAGGACGGTAGAGGAAAACATAAAGCATATGGAACATCTCAACTCATCTCTATTCAGGCATCTTCAGTACATGTGACATTATTATTCAAAGCAAGGGTGGTGGGAAATTCACGAAAGCCTGCTGCTAATGCACCATAAATGCTTCTTTGATTCCGAGCGAGCTGGAACCTTCACGCCATTCTGCCCCCCCCCCCCCCCCCCATCTACTTTAGCTTCTTAACAGTTTTCTCCTCATTCCCTTGCCAATTCCTGAATGCGGGATCATCATCAGTTTTATTTTTCTGGGCAGCTTAAATCTTGTACCCATGAATAGAAGATGAGAAGCTAACTAATATGTGAGCGCTCATGCCGAGTGACCCGCAGTCCTGCTGCTGCTCTCGCCCCATCTAGCCACTGCAGATCCAGGCAGGGGTGATCTCCAACAGTGGAGCACCATGAAATAGCATTATGGTTAATTTTCTCGTTTGCTGCTGCTCACAAACCAGCAAAGCACCAGCAGGCAGCTCTCCAGATATCCTCGCAGCGGCTGTTTAGGGAGGGGGGGCATATGAGCAGTGCCCTGTTTTATCACAGCACCCTGCAAAGTAAACGGCTGTATATTTTCCACTTTATTTTCTTAACACTGTCAGTGTCCACTTGCTTTATTGTACTTGGAGGGATATTTTAATCACTCATTCAAATTTGATGTTCTGATAAGGCATGGCGAAAAAAGCAATGTGTTCTGCAACACGAAAAATGGTTCAGAAGATGGACTACACTAAATATTTGATTAATTTGAGCATTTTTATCAGAAAATAAACACGCAGATGGTGCAAAAGTCTACAGCTTTGGAGGAAAGAGGCTGGCTTGTTTGAGGTGAAAACACTCTGTAGTCTTTCTGCAAAAAGAAGCCTGATGTCTATGATGTCGTCTACCATTATGACACCCAAGTGTTGAACGGCTGAGATTCGAAAGACCACCGCTTTTTACAAGGACATTAGATTGTCAAGATTCCACAAAAAACTAGACCTCAGTGCATCCCAAAACAGCAGCAAATTAACAAAAGAATAAAAAGGGACTTTCTCAAAAACCCAACTAGACTATAAAAACATTATTATGCAAATGAGTGCAAAAGATTTGTGTGTAATCTCATTTTTTTCAAATAACCACTCTGCCTAGGTCAGTACTTGACAGTAATGAAAGTAGCATCCACAGAGGTACTTCAAAAACTTGAAAGACAGTCTTGAAACAAACAAAGAATGCTCTCTCAGGCTTGTCCCCTAGCACAACACACTGAGTCACAGTACATTTCCATGTGACATTTCCTATAAACAAATTGTTTTGGATGGTTCTGAAAATAACAAGTTGTATTAAACAGGTAAATGGCCAAAACCGGACTTGCTAAGAAAGGGAACAGAGAGTTGAATAACCATCGCCTCGTTAAACATGTGATGGAAAATTTGCCACCCTCATTAGGAAGAACATCTCTCAGCAATATCACTTACCAGGTGGAGGCAAAGGGCAAGGCAAAGACTCGATTCCAACAAGGTCACTGATTTGGAATCGTCTTCAAACTACAAGACACTGTGAACACACACTGCTTTTATAATGGCACCTTAAAATGTCTGCTGGAGGACATAAGGCTATTAAGGAAAGATCTCAACGTGTCTTCCCTTTGTCTTGTTTGCGTTAATTAGTGTCTCATACAAGCAAGTAAAACAACAGCTCACAAGTGTACCATACACTGTACAGCAGTTACATAAAAGACTACATACCATGCTACAGCAGCAGGCTACTTAGACGTATCCATAAGGCAACAACAATGGAAATACTTCAAAAATGGCAAAAACTTACACAATAACAAAAAGCCAGGCATTTCAATCTAATCATCATCCTCCACCAATATGTGCCAGTTTTAAGGCATGACTTTGCTTGTTTATTGTGACTATATATTGATTTCAAATGGAGACTCTGTAGTCTGGGATTCCAGTCAAGTATGATTACTGAATTAGCTCCCTGACATACCTTGTGGTGAAATGCATTGCCTGTGCCGTGAGAACCTGACATCACGACTTAGGCCTAACAAGCAATAAGTGACAGACTGATGAAGCCATCTATGCATGTCAGAGAAAGAGCACAGAATATCAAATGAACCATCAAAAATTAACAATAAATAGTGACAAGCCTCCAGATTGGGAACAAAAGATGCCTACAAGGCAGCAACGTAATATTCTCTCTCGGGGGACCCCGGTAATAGCTCCGAAAGAAATAACGGCATTTAATTTTTAATCACTGATTTTGTTTACTTTGTTCCGTGCGCACAAAAATCCAACGGCACAACTTGCCACGCACAAACGAGAGATAAATGGGATGGAGAGAAGCAACGATGATGAAGAGAAAATGGGTAGAACTGCAGGAGGTGAAATGATGGTTATGTCTTTTGATCTGCAAGTGAACGGGAAGCAAAGTATTCATGTCAACAAATCAACAAATCACACAGAACGCTCTCAGCCCCGGTCTTCAGTGGCGATGTGACGAAGGCGCATTAGATGTACAGCCTGGTTGGGGTGAGTGATGTGGACTGTCAGGTCCTCTAAGCTACAGAGTACATTGTCACAGCAGGGTCTCGTGTGCCATTGTACATCCAATCACACACTACCTCACTACACAACACATCACGGGACAGACAAAATGAGTGGCACTACTGTAAACAACTGGGATCCATCAAATATTGAAATGTTCGTATTAAGCCCCTTTTGAATAAGTTACTTTGAGTTGCATTAACTGTACCCAAGTACAAGGCCTCCACCCTTAATGTGAAGAAGATGATGATGAGGAGGGTGAAGAGATCGTTAAGACAGGAGCGCCGTTTCCATTGTTGTGCAGTTTGAGACATCCCTTCTCTATATACCAATAGATAATGCTACACTTCAAACAATGAAGACATTTTGAATTTATCTCCTTAAGTGTCAAAAATAGTCTTTCTCTAGTCAGTGATAAACTAATGAATTTATTAAAAGTTGGGATTAATTTATTCTCCAAAGAGACCATTTATTTTGACAACTAGTCAACATAGCCTATTTATAGTCGCGTGTGCCATTTAGGTAACTTATTTTGACACCAACCATCTCTGTCAAAGGAGCTTCAGAAGAGGTTTATTTGTATGCCATCTTGAGACATACTATCTCTCTTCCGAAAACAAAATTGCTGTTTGTGTGCAACTGCCAGTTGTTAATAAACTTCCTTCTCTTTGTGGGAGTTCCACATTTTCTGCGTGTTGACTCCAATTGGAGTCATCACTAAATGTATTACCCTTGAATGATTTGGTTCTTCACAGAGACAAACACTGCCATGTGACAATCCAACTTGAGGCAGAAAATAGTAATCAACAAATTAATTAGCTCATTAGGTTAAAGCTATGAATGGAACTGTGCTCTCACAACGGGGAGTCCTTCCAGCCGGTTCTGCTTGTGTGGAGAGTTAATGTGTGCTATGCCCTTGCATCGGGTGACAGAATGTTGTATTTAAATTTAATTGAAAAAGAAATAGCTCACAAAGGCTCAGACCCAGCACATTTGGAATGATACACAAGCTTAGGATCTCAATAAAGCATCCTTGGCTTTTACTGCATCCAGCTAACACAAGCTATTGATATGTGTGTAGAGTGAATTATGTCATCATCTTAGTGGCTTGGGGCCTATCCTAATTTGGCATATCTGAGAGAGTTAAATGCAGCAATACAAGTTCTAAGCTGACAGTTTCCACAAAAATGTGGTGGTAACTTAGGTATGGGATCATCTATTACTATGGTTGACCGTATTGCTATGGGAGATTGGATGTTTCACTAGCACAATAACTGACTAGGCCTATGCTATGTGTAGGCCTACTGTGACTGTTGAAAGTTGCTCTGTTTTTTTTATAAGTTGCTGCAACCAAATTTGACGCACATGAACAGGTTTCCAAATATGAATTAGATTTCTTATACATAGGCTACTGCACGATTTATTTGGCATTTGCAAGAAATGACAATAACCCAGCTGTTAGTGTCAACCCTTTAGGAATCACTGGAGAAAAAGAGGCTATTGTGGACAAGTTACAACAGCCGGTATATTAGCTTCTCTTATATGAATGGATTAACCATGTGTGCCTCAAAAGCGTGCGAATAAATCGTCTAGCCTGTAAAACTTCCAGTAAATGCTGTTTAACTGCTGGCAAATATTTGACTGAATCACTTAGCCTCACGTTGGCACTTGCTGTCTATGAAAAAGAGTCATTTAACCTATTGCACAAGAATTATGAGCAAGAAGAAAAAAAACATGCGGCTATCCTGTAATAACCTAATAGCTAGGCCAGCCCTATAGTAGGCTACTTTTGGTAAATTAATAGTTGTTGAAATAGGTCAACAACACCATAAAGGGACATAGCCTAGCCTACAGAGATTTCATCCAACTTCTGATATTTTTGCTGATATGATTGTGATAAGCCATTCACTTACCAGTGGTGAGATAGAGTAGGATAGGCTAGTCTGCTGAAAGTAGTGGCCTGGCTCTACCAATTTACTGTAGCCTGCATCCGATCAATTTCATTTAGCTTATTCTGGTTTATGAGACTACAGACCAACAATAACTAGACCGTGGTGGTCGTTGCCACTGCAAAAGACTTTTGAATGAAACCTGCCTGCGTGAACGTTTGGGTGGCAAGCGGCAGCAACATAACAGTGTCCACAACAGATACAATGTTGATGTGGCTATATCTCTGGAATGTGCATTTTTGATTATGTGGGGAAGAGATCATTTTTACTTAACAAATTATTTTGCTAAACCATAGTTTATGGAAAACAAAAAATAAGCTTGAAGCATGTAAAAAAACTTGAGAAACTGTATTTAGGTTTAAAAGCCTAATAACTGAATAACAACTTACAGTTTTGCAAATGTGCTCACACGTTTTCATTGCAAACGTGCTCACACGTTTCCATTGGGTTCACACAAATTTCTCACACCATTTCTCCCACCCTTTTGTAACACGGATGTCATTCAAAGACCCCAAACTCTATTGGTTTCCCTGTGCTAAACAAAAAGAAAACATCTATTCACAGGTGGTCAACATTCCTTGCATAAGTCTGAATCTCTGATGCCTGTGTGAATCTCCTGTGCACAATTCTTCAATCACCAATCATTCATTATCCATAAGAGATACCATGTCTGTTCTGTGTTGCTTGCAAGTATGGATCGGCACATTTTGAGAACTATGTTTTGTATTTTGCTGTCCAGTGTGTAATGATTTATTGAAATCACACAGTGATTAGACTACAAGATGTTGTTTGGAGGCTAAATTTGCTTTTGCTGCATGTTTTAAATGTTTTGAGAGAGTAAGAGCCTTTTGCAAGCATGCTTTAGTTTAGACTTGCGCGATAATTGTTTGAAAACGTGGTGTCAGAGTTGACATAAGCATCAAAGCAATCGTGAACATGAACATAAACATTAAAATGAATTTGTAATCATGACAGCAGATCAGAAACAACCAAGACAATTAACAAAAACATCCTCACTGCACTGAAACTGACACTGAAATTACACACTTGTGTAGACCCATGGTTAGTTGTAGTCCACTATTATGGGAAATATCTTGTAAGGATGGATGAAAGCATTCATGAAAGACAAATAAACTGAAGTAACAATACTGAAGTTCCTGCACTGGCAAAACTTGCCTACACAGACCAGAGGCTGCTGGAGCCCAGAATTGTACATGAGATCCAGTATGATGGAGCAGGTCAGTGACCCTAGCCTCTTGGCAAGGGCCTCTCCAGACCAGCGGTTTCAAAGCCCCCACATACATGCCTGGGAGTGAAATGTGGAGATAAGTGCATTTGTTGGCGAAGCACATCAAAGACGAGAAGTGTGTCTGAGAGAACTGAGGCAGAGAGGCATGAACTGAGGCTTTGATCATGCCAAGCTTTCTGATCATTAAAATATTGGATTAATAATTGATTAAAAACACCAAGGCTTATTGTGTTGTGTCTCTAGCTCCCAATTTATTCCAACCTTGAGACTGTCTCCTCTCCTATGAATAAATATATGGATATGTCTCCGAGATACTTAGTATCGGGATACTTCCTATGTAATATTGTGCATGACAGTGAGCAAGCCCACAATTTACGCCTGACTTTGCATTAACCTTTTTGCATTTGCATTTGCATTTGGTAAGATAGTCTGGGTATGCATTAATGGGTAGGATTTTTAGATGATAATGATGCAATTGGGGCATTATTTTTGTGAGTAATCACAGATGAACACAGAGGGAGATTCTTACAGGTCATTGCCCACATTAATTTTCGCTCATACAGTATATTCCATTCCTGTCAGCATATTGTGGAATTCCCAGAATGGCACACTCATAGCCACGATTTTCTCTTCAAATGAGAGGGATGGGGGGATGGGGGGTGTCTATTACCCTGATTAACACAGACATGCAATTCAAATGAGAGATGGTGATGGGCCACATGATGGGCTGGACATTCTAACCATTTTTATCTGTATCCCTTGACAGCAGTCAATGGAATGCATGGTTGATTGGAGGAAAGTCTGTTATCAGTCAAAACACTGAAATATTTCAAAACAAAATAGCTAATATATGCCCACAACTGCACTTGCCATTTTTGAGGGAGAAAAGGAATGCCATGAATTTAAAGTCATGTTACATTTTTGACACAATTTTCCAATCCTGCTGGTCTCGTGTGTGCTGTTATCCAAACAGACAGCATGGTGAAATAAATGCCCCTCAGTATGACAGTCTTTATGAATATGAACAAAGAGATACATTTAGTTTTTTGTTAGCAAAGTTTACTTTTTTCTTTTAATACTGGGTTTAAATTGCATTTGTTCAAGATTGTTTTACATAATTTGTAGAGCTTATTTGGAGTGCTAGACAAGCAATGTCTCATATCACATTCTGTGATTTTTATTGCACCAACTCAGTCAAAATGTATTTGAAGGGTATCAAGAATAATTCCCATTCAATTCTAGCCATTCTTAGTTTGCAGTTTGATCTCCCACAATGTTTTATGCAAAGAGAAATCAGATACATACTCTTTGTAGCCTGGCTAGCACCACCACTTCTCAATGAGACGTGGTCTGGGAACCAAACGTTCATTTTCTCGTATTTGAAAAAAATGCCCGGATCCGTTTATTGGGTGCCACGGATGTCTATCAAATGCGTCTGTGCATAGCTCATCATCGTCTTGCTTTCCCCCCTGTTCTGTGATTGGTTCCCTATCTCAGGCGAAAATTTGCTCCATGGTCTCCAGGCTGCCTTAGCAGCGTGAATCAAATCGCGCGCAAGGCAGCATGGGAACACCCAGGCTATACTCTTTGTACTATTTCAACTGAAAATGAGAGAACTCTTCGTATAACATAGCATGACAACTGGACAAAGATATTAATGAATATAATAAATTGTTCACCAGTGTTGCCCTGTTGTTTCATATGTCCTTGTAAAGTGTAAAAGTGACCCCGTTGTGAAAGGAAAATTATTACTAAGGGGTTTGAAATCTCAGGGGACTACTTATACAATGTGTCCTTCAACAGTTCACTCATCCAACCTGCCTCTTAAGACTTGGCATGTAGAAATACCATTAGGGACTAATTCCAGCCCTCAACTCAGATGCCTTTGCTGGACATATTTTGTGTGTGTGTGTGTGTGTGTGTGTGTGTCTGTGTGTGTGTGTGTGTGTTCTGGAGAATGATATATTTTCCTTGTCGGTGGCCATGGGAACCAAAATTCCAACGGCTCTTTCCAGCATTTAATCCACTAAAGAAAATGGAATTATTGATGGGTTTATGTTTGTGGAATTTGCATTATGCTCTATAAAATGTGAAGCATTTGAACACATGAATATCTGAACATCTAACATGTTAAGAAAACTAAAACAGCACTGGCCCTGGCTCTTTGCAATGAGCATTGAGGCTGACCAACTCGTTAATCCTCTGATCAGAAAATGAGAACAACATTAGTCAAGTTCAAGCTATTTCTGGAGTAGGCCACCCAGGTCGTGATGAACGTTGATGCCCGCTTTAATACCGTTAACACAATTCCTCTCAGAACTCTCATTAACTCCTCAGAATACACGTTCACACACCGCTCACACACTGCTGACCTTCAACTTGTCCTTGTGAACACAAATTTAGGCCCCTTCACGTCAAAAAGCTCCTTGATGGAGTCAAACAGCATTTGTCCAAATATTGGAGAAATGACCAGTCTTGTGTTTCTGGCTGCCAGAGTGGCGGCTTCATTTCACTGCAGTTGTGGCGTGCAGCTCCTTGGCAGGCGGAGCAGCAGGAGGGCTCAATGTGTGAATTCGGTGAAATGACCGTCAAGCGCGGCCTGTCATGGCAGCTCAGCCTTGCGGAACTGTCAGGCGGGCCTCGGACTTCTACCTCAGCTGTTAAGTGGAGGTGAGGAGATCATGTGACCTGCTATCAAGCGGGTTTTCCGGGGGAAGCCTTGTTTATGCTCGCGGTATCGGTGGATGTGAAATACGGCGCACAGCATCGGAAGCTCAATATCTCAGCGCGCCTTGCTGGGCACATATTCCCAAAGAGCCCGCCACCCACCTGTGCAGGCGTATACACACAGAATGCACACAATCACACAACCCACCCCCCCCCCCCCCCCCCCACACACACACACACACACACATACACATGCAGTACAGAGACTGCATACCAGTACATACAGTGTATATGATGACAACTGCCATACACTGTAATTTCCTGACCTTAAATTCTGCTCTGGAAATATTCTATTTATGTATCTGTATTTGTTGTTGTATTCGTCTGTTGGTTGTTGTTTTTTTTAACACATATGGTTATTTATGTTTTGCTGTCATCATGCACATGCAATGTAAACTGAAAACTAGTTATCCTGGCATTCTACAAGAACCCTGCAAGCCAGTTGTCCCAATGATTGCCCTTTCTCATTTTATCAAGAGCATATTTCACAGGTTCATTGTTTTACAGGCATTTCTTAGCACTCTCAAAGGTCACTCTAGCTCCTTAACTAAGTATGTGTTGGCTCTGCGCCACTCTCTTCACCACTTATGATGGTGCAGAAGCATAAATATTTCTGCTAAGTGTTAGGTCAACATAAAAGATGACATGATACATATGCCACACTCCATGGTGTTTACATGTATATTTAAAGTAGAAAAATATTGCAGCACTTTTACCTCGAATTTTGTATGCATACTTTGTTGAGCATAAATAAAGGGTTTCTTATCCTTTTATAGTAGATATACAGTATATTAATATTTGGACAAGGCCTTCTCACAGAGACATATCTTCTAACCATATTAATCACACATAAGTTCCTTGATTCTGTTGAATAGACATAGAATACTGACATCTCTATTCATATTCAAAGCCATCTCCCTTTCCTACATGTGGGTCTCCTGCCTTTTCATCAGCTTATTACTATTAAGTGGTTGACATTTCCTTGAACAATTCCCCACCCAACCTACACTCAAAGACCAGTATTGATCCTCATGGAATGTACCATCCCCTCCTGATTACATTAGGCTCTGTGCTGTTAATTACTCCACTCTCTAACCTTTCAGTGTTTCATTCGGTCCAACAAATTGGGTGAATTAAAAAGGGAGGTGGGAAAAAAAACGCTGAAATGCCTGACGGCAAGGATCCCTGAGCTGGCAGTGTCAAATTCCCAGGCGGTGTAATAATTAAAAAAGTTCATCAATGCTCCCTTTGCCCATCACATTATGCAGAGGCAGGAGTCCCCAGTAATGGTTGTAGAGGATTTATTTAGGGGAGTTATTCCAGGCTTATTGGGTTCTTCACCACGAGGCCCGGCTGCTCTGTGTTTGTGTGGGCTGGGCCCGGCCAAGTGTGTTTCCTGTGGGCAGAATCCACCCCCCCCCCGCCCACCATACTCTCTCTCTCTATCTCTCTCTCTATCTCTCTCTCTCTCTCTCTCTCACACACACACACACACACACATACACACACTCAAACACACATTTGGGGGTAGGTGGTACTGGGGATTTTACACCTCTGCATCCAAATGCTTTATACAAAGGACCTGTGTAGTAATCAAGCCCCAATGTTCAGAGCTATACAGTACCTACTGTGTGGGAGCTTGGGGACTTCCTGGGTTTATGGTAAAGAACTCTGCCTTTTGAGGGCCCTCAGAGATCGAGGCTTGGGCTTGTCCCATATAAGCAGTCATCCAGTATCATTTCGTCCTCCCAATTCGTAATTTCATCATAGTTGGCTGCCAATGCTTTGGAGAGCTGGATGGTCAGGTGCAGAGGGAGATGAACTGATTCATTGCTTAATTTAATTACGTATTAAAATTCAATTAGGTATGCTTTCGCAAAAAAATGCAGTCAGTGTTTTTCAAAGTATTCCCTGGAAGCAGGCATGGTTGAAGGACAACCCCCATAATAAATCAACATCTAACTTAATAATCAGATCTCACTGGAGCACACTGGCATGTGAAAAGGAGAGTGAGGATACAATTTCACCTCATATGCTTCACATTAGCAGTCTCTGAGACAAAAGCAACATGAAATAATGCAATTTCCAGCAGACAAAATAACTTTAAGTGAAATGCTTAGCAAGGTTGACTTGAAAGTAAGGAAACAGTTCAAAAAGAGCTTCCTATGAGGAGATTAAATAAAGTTCCTCTCATCCTCCGTTGTAATGTACCATTTTGACAGCAGATTTCCTTGACTGTGATGAGTGCATCTACGATGGCCAGACACACACATTTCAGCCCAACACGGTGAGACAATCAGTCATAACACAACAAAAACAAGAGGGGGGTTATGACACAGAACTCCAAGAGACGGGTAATGAATCAGACAGTGCAAAAACATTCTGTGACAATTGCTTGCATTTAAAGACAGAGGAAAAAAACACTTCACTTTCAAAAAACTGACAGCAGAAGGCAATTTTCATGTTTTCTTGAAATCGTATGGATATTATATCATTCAATGGTTATGTAAGAAAACAACTGTTTATGTTCATAGTTTGAAATAACATATTAGATGTTGAGTGGAAGTTGAAACTATGGTGTGTTAAGACAAGGTCATAATAATGGAAGTATTTTACTGAGCTTGCTTCACTTTGACAGTGCGCGACATGAGAGAATCATTATGCAGGTGTATGATGACACCTGTAAGTCTACTGAAGCTGCGTGTCCTCCGCACTCTACTTGAGCAATGTCACTGCGACTCCATTTTATAATGAAGGATAGGTTTTGGAGGTTGCAGTATTCAAAAAAAGAACAGCAGTATCATTGCAGTGTCAACCTTCAGCACCCGTTTCTTGGCAGTGACATTTAAATTGTTAATGCTGTAGATTGTTCTCCCATTGAATTCCCTGACAGTCTTGTTCATTGAGAGTGGCACTGGCATTGTCCTCGGATGATTATGTGTGAGGCTCACTGTATTAAGGCTGATGTTGAAACAAGGACAGGATCACTTATCACTGTCACTTATGGCTCCTTTAGCAAACACGACACATGATGGCGACACTGATTAATGACTCTCAGGAAAGTGGTTAACGCAGCAGGACCTCCATGGTGCCCATTGGATTAATACTGTATTTAAAGCCACTGGATGTGATGCTAGCAGTTCATGCTAACTTCTGCAGCACACAGACACGCTGCAGGAGTCCACTTCCTGGTTACAGTATATATGCCAGATTTGCAGACATGATGGATGACTGTCTTATTGGATATTTCCTGATTGGTTCACGTTAATGCATTTTACTGATATTCATACATTTAAGGAGTTAACTACATAACCAGGAAGAGTCCAAGTGACATCTGAATATCCATTCAGCTACTACAGTAAGTATTCAGTATTACATTAAAGTATTTGCATTAATCTTATAAATATAAATAGTTATGTGTCCATGTTGCAAAACATCTATATTAACCCAACATTGATAAATTCACAGTTGCACACTGATGGCACATGCCTGATATAAAGTTGTATAGTCGAAAATTAGGGCAAGCTGTCTTGCATAAAATGTAATTTATACACAGCACACACTGAAAAAAGTTTCTACTGTAAGCATTTTAACAGCCACTAAAAGCACACATGGTAACAGATGGTTATTCGGTCTGGAAAATATCCTAAAGCTACTATTTAGTTACAATTCCCTGCTGTATGCCCATATTTCTTATTTAGCTTGTTTTAGTCACACACTATTTGCATTTCCCAGGCACTACATATAGGCTCAGTCTGAGGAAAAGGGAGAGTGGCCATTGAGGGAGTGAGATGGCCATTAGGTTTTAGGTCTTTATGTGGGGTCAGGGGTCAGGCCAGGTTAGAGGTAGCCTTATAGGTGACTGCTGAAAAGGTAAAGGAGTGGGTCTTAAGTATCTAAAGTGGACTACTGGCATTTGATTTCTAGTGACACAATGCATGTGGTTGCACTTTAAAGCTTATTGATAATTTTGGATCCAATCAAAATCAATCAAATCAAGATATGCTACATTTTATATTTAAAAACAATCTAGTTAAAATAAGAAAGATCTAACCTTTTGGGTCATAGCGACCAGAAGTATTTTGGTTTAGGTTTGACGTAGGTTAGCCAACAATAACTCTGACCCTTACACTAACCCTATCTCTGACCCTTACACTAACCTTAACTCTAACCTTTATTCATCAAAACATAACCTCCAAGCTAAAGCAGTATAAAATGTACACATACGCATGCACACACACGCACACGCACATGCGCGCACACACACACACACACACACACACACACACACACACACATACACACACACACACACACACACACACACACACACACACACACACACACACATACACACACACACACACTTTCACAAAGGGGTGATAGTTATGCTCCTCTTATATACATTGTCCATAGCCATGCAATGTGCAGTCCAATATTATCCACCCAAGGATTTATTTACGCTTTTGGTGGGCTTAAACATAATGACTTGGCTCTTGTTCCTCTAACAGCAATACCCTTTTAATAGCAGTTGTATTGACTGATTTCTAACAGAGAGAAACAGATTGTGCATAGCTAAGGTGGGCTTTTTGTAATACAAAGAGTCGTTGTGGGTGCTCCAGGAGTGGGAAAATCCTAATAGGCCCAGGCTAATTAGCACAATAATATCCGCCCGCATTCCAAGTGTTTATGGACGTGTCCAAGTCTCCACGAGAGCCGTCTCTTTCAAGTCCAAGGCATTTTTTAAAGAGTCACAACTGATGTTGGCAAGCAAAGGATACCCATCAAGAGACCTTTTAATATTACAAATGAGGACCAGCTCTCTCGGACAAATTCGCCATCTATTTACGCGCGGCACTGATGCAAGCCCATCCACTTGCGGAGCGGCTCCAGACATCAGAGCAACTCATAAAAAACAAAAGGCATGGAGACAAGGTCATGTGTTTATATCTCCGAATGAAAATGGCAGTAAAAGTAAAGCAATAAACAGTAAAAAATAAGGAAATGGCTTTGATTGTATAAGAAGGGCAACAAGGAATGAAAAACAGCACACTAGTGTGTGGAATAAATCTGGAGCCATTTCCACTCTGTCTTATATCCACCCTTATACTATGGGAATATGATATTACAGTGACGTCTGCAATCATACCACTTCAGAGAAATGGCATTTACCTCTCCTTTCAAGGTGTATTCACTTTGCTAAATACACTGTTTATTTCAATCTGCATCTGATAAAATGCACGTGAGTCTATACTTCGCTGCCAGAACACTTATTTTGTTGGTCTCTGCTTTTACAGTAAGAGTGCCCTTTTATGTTTGCAGAAGCTGGAAATAACAGCAACAAAGTGCAGGCTTCTTCTTGAAAGAGATGCTGAACTACCTCAGCTGTGTGATGACACCAAGGCAGCTCAACGCAGGTAAGAGTAAGAAATGGCTTCCTGTGAATAGTGAGACTCTATTTACAAGCATCAGGGATGCTCCACTAGAGGGGTCCATTTCAGCCCAGGCATGTTTAATTTCAATTTATGCTAATGGTCCATTAATGCCTCTAAAAACACAAAACAGGAAACAACATGTAGACCCAAATGCATAAAAAATACAAATGAACCAAAGGGTTTTTTTTTTTATTATTTATGTACTAAAGTCGGCGGCTTTGTTACCAAATTATATAGAGAGAGCATTTACAGGATGTTCACAATCCAAGCCTCACACTGTGTTCTGGCCACCGGTGTTCTTATCAGCATATGTTGTCATGGTGCACTGTTACTATGCTTAAGAACTTGGCTGAAGGCTGAGGCCATACAGTCAGAGAGGGTTAAGCGGAGCTAGTAATCAAGGATCTTTGATACAGTAGCTGTCTGAGGCCCTTATTCTGTTCACTGCTCACTGGTCTTCTTTGTTTCCTTTTTAATCCATTTGCTTTGGAAATAAATTTAAAAATGTCCAAAAAAGCATGAAGAGATATAACGTGTCACTATTATTGTTTAACGTATCCACAGTTTCAGTGAAATGATACTATCTGGTGCTCAAATGATTCAAGCTTTTACATTTTTTAGACTTTTAGTCTTTTTGAAATAACTTATGCTATTTCAAGCAAAATAAAATATTGAAAGGAAGCTGGATGAGACAAACACACTTCCTCATCTGCTTTCATCTCTCCTTTCTTTCTGCTTTTCTTTTTTTCTCTACAGAAAGCCCACGCTGATCTTAATGGTAATTACTCTAATGCAATTTCCTCTGCCCTTTCTGCAGGAAATTTCTAATTGATGGGTCAGACAATGATTTTAGGAATGCCAGTATCCCACAATAAAGCCCACTCATGGTCCATTGTACTCCCGAGCATCAAGATTTAAAAACCAAAGTAAAAAAAAGAAACAATGAACAATAAAGGCTCGCCATTCTATCCACGATGTTCATGATTTTTTCCTGAGTACTGGGGGACATATTTAAGAATAGTACACAAATGATTGCAGGAGCTGGCACAGAAAGTGCCATGAATAATAGCATAAAGAGGGAAGGGAGAAAGGTTGCATGAAGGTGAGAGGCATTAATTTGCTTTTAAGCTTATGGGAGCTCCAGAGTGGCCCTGCACACAAGTGGAGGAGGAGGAGGAGGAGGAGGAGGAGGAGGAGGAGGAGATAGAGGAGAGCCGTGTTTAAGGCCATCAGCAGTGTACACACGCACACACACACACACACACACACACACACACACACACACACACACACACACACAAAAACACGCATACGCGCAAGCACACACACGGTCATTAGCATCTTAGTCCAAATTAAACAAGCCGGGAGTCCTCACGGACAGATCAGCGTTACACAGCAATACAGAGGAACACCTCACAGCCACCAATAAGCACAATTCAAGCTTAAAGGAGGTCGTACGGGTTGTGTGTGTGTGTGTGTGTGTGTGTGTGTGTGTGTGTATGGGGCGGGTGGGTGCATGCGCGTGTGGGTGAATGTGCGTGTGTGGGTGCATGTACATGTGTGGGGATGGTGCTTGTGGGTGTGTGTGTGTGTGTGTTTGTGTGTCTGTGTGTGTAGGGAGGTGGTGCATGTGTGTGTGTGTCTGCGTGTGTGTGTGTTTCCAATTTTTAGAAGTGGAGCACACAGTCTAGAGGAAAGGCTTTAAAATTTGCATGAGACAATGCTGATTAATTACAATGTACCAGAAGGCAAAAGAGCACTGAACACAAAAAAGGAATAAAATAAGACGTTGTTATGCAAGATGAAAGTAATGAGGTTATGATGGAACTGCAAGAATCAGTCACCATCTTCTGTTTACTAAGGACAAATGGTGGCATGTACTAAGAACACTAAACATCATCATTATTATTTTTTCATTCATTATCATTGTTTTTTATACAAGAAAGAAGATGAAACAGGTGTTAGGCTTTGAAGGAACACTGTCTATTACTCCATTTCAATCACATTTGCGATTGAATTTAAAACCCATAGTTTGTTTTCCACTGCATGCTACTCTTTTCATTTAGTTGATCTTTGTTCTGTTCTGCGAGTAGTAACTCATCTGTGGGGTGGTTGTCAGAAGAAAGTACATCAAGGACTACAGAGAACCCGCCTGGGTACAAAGCAGGGGAAGCTGCCACTGATATCAACTCACTGCATTGCATTGATTCATAATGAGTGGATGGAACCACAGTCAGAGTGTAACTGCATGCTGAAAAGAAACGGCTGAATAGCATTATGCTCATGAATGTCATAATTAAAAGAAATATCAAATTTTTCTTGTGGTCAGAAAGAATCTATGAATTTAGAGGGAATTTGAAAGGGAACCAAGTTCTTGCACAAAGCCACGACTTGCAGGGAATTTTCTTCACACTTGAACAGTCCATTCCTGCTCTGCGCCTAACAACCTGCACTTTGCACTTTTGAGATGTGTAATGTCGTAGAGAACTTTCCTTTTTGCGAGACACCTTTGGTGAACCTTTGGAATGGAAAAAAATGATGTGTTGTCTGCATGTGTGAGATTTCCTGAAATACTCATGAATGCATACAAATTAGGAAGGGATGGGTCCGTAATGAAATTATCAGCGATGCTTTTAAAGCTGCAGCAAAGATGTGCAGCAGTATCGCATGGCAATAAATGCAATCAGCACAAAAAGGGGGCCTGGCACAAAATAATCTCCATCCTGATGGCCGGTAGGCTAGAGGGATATCAAGCTTTCCCGGGAACCGGCTCTCAAAAAATTAAGAGGTTAAGTTGCTCAGTGGAGGAGGTAATGCATGGGGAAGCTTTGGGAGGCCGAGCTGGGGGAAATCCAGTGTGCACAATGACACCCTGTTAATGGGGGGAGGAGGGGGGGTGGGCACTGGGAAAGCGCATCCAAACAAATAGATTTCCAGGTGGAATGGAGTCAACCACCTCTGACACTGAGGTACCCGTACCCAGCCATCTGTGACCATTTGACAAATGATTCCATATCAAAGAGGCCAGTGCTGATTTGGGCCTTAATTGATTGGATGTGAGACGCTTAAGTCCCTGATTGGTTTAACCAAGGATAGGAGGATCTGTGCCACGACTAGAGAGGGAAAAGCCGGGCAGTTTGCCACTGAATAAGGGGATAACATTTTTTTTTAAAAATTGGTGGCGCTTTACTTGCCGCCGGTGAAGTCACACACGGATTCTAACTGAAATATGTATGAAAAATGAGACAAATTAATCTCACTCTAATGCAATAAATCACCCAATCCAAGCAGGTTTACAGCTGTAATTCCAGGGGTTAGACTTCTTTTCATCTTTTCATTAGCTGGGTCAGCTCAACCGAGAGACCTTGTGAGGGGGCCAGTCTATAAACACAGTGCACTACGCCTGGGTTGAGCGTTTAATATGTGTACCAAAAAAAAAAAACAGCCTCTATCTGCCAATTAGAGAAAAGGCTCTGACTGTGCATTAATATACAATTTATAATTAATGGGGGAAGGGCATATCAAAAGGAGACATCCTTGAAACAAAGACACAGCACAAGTTACCATATTAACGAACGCCATTAGTGGAAAAATGGGCAACCATAAAGCAGTCTGCTTCTGGGCCATTAGAGGCGTTATTTGAGGTATTACGTTGCTAGTGCTATGTGATGTTTTTCTGTGCACAATAGCCCATTTTGGGTAGTGCCAGTGTCATTATCTACACATTGCATCTTTAGATCTGCCCTTTGGAAAGCACAGTTTGTTGCTGGATGTGATGTAAGTGTGCAAAAGTGAAGCTGGCAGATGAGTCTGTGGAACCTGTGTGGGGGACAGGCTAGCGCAATGAGCCAATGAACGTGCTCTGTACACCGGGCTTGTTCATTGTTGGTGAACAGAGTGGTGTCGCAGCGTACCTCGCACTGTTTGACATGGACATGCTGTGCCCTGCGCTGACAGCCAAAGCCTAGGACTGGACCCAGAGGTCACTCCTGACCTTTTGGCGGATTGTGTAATCCGCCCCCCCACCCCCCCCCCCTTGTGCAGTTCTCTCTCTCTCCCTCCTCCTCCTCCTCCTCCTCCTCCTCCTCGCACACGTGGTGGTTGTCTGAAGCTGTCCACCGATGCGTCCCCGGGCGGTGTGTTGGGCGGGCGGTCGGACGGGCGGGCGTCGTGAGCGCGGGGCATTTGGCTGCTTGTCTGCCGGGATCACGCCTACTCCTGCTGAAATGGCGTATACGAGGAGACCCCTCACCCCAGAGCCTGCTGCCTTGAGTCGCACATGGAATGAAGCTTAATTGCTGCATGACTA
This sequence comes from Alosa sapidissima, assembly GCF_018492685.1. NCBI lineage: Eukaryota > Metazoa > Chordata > Actinopteri > Clupeiformes > Clupeidae > Alosa > Alosa sapidissima. The sequence continues at coordinate 5,786,537 of NC_055976.1, forward strand.
GTCTCTTGTTTGTGCGCCGCAGGGATTTCCATTTATTATCCCGTATGAATCATTATTAAGATGTGCTTATTCACCACTGGGTTTCCTGGAGTATGAAAAAAAAACAAGGAGATAGGAGGGGGGAAAATGTTTGTGCCCTTATAATAAAACTGCATGGTAATGCATTGCCTTATCTTACAAGGGAGAGTGTTTAAGTGAGAACAGGATGTGACATCATGGAATAGCCGCAACACTCTCTCCCTCCCCAGAGGCATGCGAGGGAAGGGGGGCGTCGGCCACAACATTCTCATTTGGCTGGCGGTGCCAGGGTTCAGCATGCCTCTCGCACACACCGAGGGAGGCTTGAAAATCCTCCTCCATCTGCCATCTGTTTGTGAGCCCTGTGGTACCAACACGGTGTTAGGGCTATATGTGTTTACTTTGCATGGCTTTCACAGCAGTCGTGAGATTTACATTGTTCCATAGCAAAAACGTGGCTATTCAAAAAAAGAAGAAGAAGAAAAAAAAAGAGAGAAGAGATTGCCCTGTAGTCATCACTAGGGGAGAAACATGAAACGATGGCTTTTCTAATGCGGGCGAAGTGATAACCGGTCTCAAGCGGGGGGCTACTTTATCACACTTAAATGCTGAGGTGTGCCATCTTTCCAGTTTGACTGGTGAGGCAGAGATTTGGAGCCTCTCCATTTCCAGCGTGCCATCTGACGGTGAATAATGGTGCATTGAATGAATAACCGGAGAGAGGAAGGACAATGCGCATAATGTGAGGTATTATTATGGAGCTTAACAATGCTTGGGCCCCGGGGATGCTCACAATTTAATGTATGGCCTTTGGAGTAGCATCGCTATGGAAACCAGTGGCCCTGGGTGACCAAGTTACCCACCCACTCGGACAGCCGTTAATCATCTTCACTCTGATCCTGGCACAGCAGAATTTGGCCAATGTGTCAAGCAGCAATTATGTATACTTAGTGTTCTTCCCCCTCCCTCTGCTTTGCTCTCTCTCTCTCCATCTCACTCCATCCCTCTCTCTCTCTCTCCCTTCCTCTCTCTTGCTGTGCTCATATACATGCCCACATTCTGTTCTCTTTTTATGCTCATTCTGCCCCATTTTGTGTCTTTTCCTCTCCTGCCTTTACATAATCACAGATCTTTTATAAGCGCGCTGTTCATTAGCCCCCTTTCATTCAGAACGCGCACAATACAGACAAAAGGAATAGGAATGTTCTTAGTGCCACATCATAAGACGTCCTGATTATATAAATCACGTCCGCCCATTTACCTATTATACTTTCATTTTGGACGCTGAGCGACACTCTCAATTACTCCGCTGCTTCATTGCTCCCTTTTCGCATATTGATTTGTACCGAGCGCAGATGCTAATGGGTCTCAACAAGAAAGAGATTATGTTCTGCTGGGTGTAGGGAAACGTTGACACAATGCCACCAATACGTGGCATCCCTCCACTACGTCAGTCCAGATAGGTTGCTCAATAGAGTCGCTGACAACAACATGCCACTGTTGGGGAGGTGGTGGAATTGCAGCGCTCCCCGTATTTCAAGGACAATGTGTGCCAACTAGGTGACTGTTCAGGTGACTCAGTTCGCATCAGCACAACTCGGAATCTATCATTAGGGGTGATCTACGTGGCATCCGCTGTCTGCCGGCGCGGAGTGAAGGACAGGCCGGCAATTAGAGACTCATTTCATGTCAGCCGGCTCAGGACAAAGTTGATTGCCTTATTTTATTATTTTACCATGAGGGCTCATGTCATTTCACATAATGTGCCATGACGGAGCCAGAGCTGTGGCTTCCTCTTGGCAGGTCCAAGACAGTTCGGCCAGTTCGACAGTCGACCAAGCAGAAGAAGGCACTACACTTAAGATACTGTCTGGTTGACCACTTGCTGACAGGCTGTCAGACATGGCACTCCAGTGGGCTTCTTTTTCTCCATAAGACTCTGTTGTGTTTTTTACTCTTGACCTGGTTAGTCATCCAGAAAAGGACACAAGCATTTTGACACTTTTGGGTTAGTCGACTGGAAATTCTGTGAAGTTTCTCTATATAGCACATTATCACATTCACAAGTGGGCGCCAGCAGAGGCAAATTAGTGGGGGGATTGTTCAGAAGCTACCATGCTGTGAAATGGCATTTACTGAGACGGCCTCACACTTCATCCAGAGGTGATCCGCACACACGCACTCACAGCTCCTCATTTGCACACAGAAATGAACAGCAATGGCAGGTAACCCTGGTACTAGCCAGAGACTTGGAAAATAACTTGAAACGCACTCATACAATAGATGTGTAGCAGAAACATTCTCCAGGGCTTTGTTTCCTCATGAACATTTTGTGGGACTTAAACATGATAAAGAGAAAAAAGAAGCCACAATAAAAGATATTTGTGGGGAAAATATAAAAATACTAACGACTTACTTTATGAGGGCACGCCTGGGGCACAGCAGTGAATGTCTTGTCTGGAGTTGAACTTTGATTCTGCAAGGAAGTCAAAAAGACTTTTATTAGAACTGATGGTAAACATTGATGTCAGTGTGTCTTTTAAAATGTGTTGGCAGGAATTTTCCACTAAAGCATCTGCAGCACAACCTTTTAGCCTGTGCCGTCTTGAGAAGTCGAAAAGTTTAGAAGTCCAAATCGGCCACAAAAAAAGGTCAAGGCCATAAATCTTGAGTCCTCGTTAAACCCTGACCCTTGAGGACGGTGGAACAGACGTCTCGGCCGTGCCAATGCATTATTCAAGTGGTAATCACAGCGTTTTAACATAACATATGTGCAATCTCAAAAACAGCTTTTAGCTGAGTGATTACCATTTTGTAAATACAGCACATCGCCTGCAAATACATGGCTAACACCACTGAAAAGGTTGTGCTTAGGTAAGTCAACAAGCCAACAACAGATGGTCCTGCTGTTTGCGATTATGCAGGATGTTAGGCCCACTGACAATGGCAGCCCAGGACAAAAAAGAACCATCTTGAGGTGACCAGAGACATATATGAAAAACAGCACTGGGGAGGTGAGCTCGCGATGGGGGTGACGGGCCTCACAAACTTCACTTCAGTCGACCTCCTGGGAGGACACATTGATTCCAAGCAGGTGCCGCCAGTCACCCCCTCATATCCAATTATCTTCCTGTGGTATGCCTAATGCTCCCTGACACTATTAATGGCTTCCTTATGGTATCACCAAGAGAGATGAAACATTGAACTGTCCAGACTTCAACATCTATATTTCATATCCACTTAAAAGAGCCTACATAAACTCAGAGGCAGGCGCTAGCTAGCTAGTACTCGCCCCATCCACACACACACACACACACACACACACACACACACACACACACACACACACACACACACACACACACACACACAGCAGCTCATAAAAGATAAACAGACTGTGGGTACAGCCCTGGCCCTCTTACACTATACATTATACACTATACACTGAGGGGGTTGGTCCTAACTGTTCCCAGATCAGCCAAGCCAAGGGGAGAAACATAATAATACATTTCACATTAATAGCAGCCGAGGCTGACCAATTATCACTTCTCAGCTGTCGTATCTGTCTTTGCAGACACCTCGTTTTTTGTCTTTTTTTTCCCTCGGACTGATTTAATGAGCTTGTCCCGAGGAGTGTTCGTGCTGTAAGCTGAATGCGGTTGACACAGGTAGGCAAGCTTGGGGTCTAATAAACCACACATTTGCCTGGTTGCAAGGGCAACCAACAGGACGTGTTTATTTAAGTGAGCCGGTGTCAGCGGCTCTTGCACTGATTCCAGGTCTGCCCTGTATTTCGATAAAGGAAAACATCCGCTTTGCTTTCTGCATGCTATTAGTCTTGGCAATAGCACCACTTCCATTGAGAAATGTTAGCAATTTAGGGTGTCTTTGAACTCCCCTTTAATAGCATGAGTTCAATGTTTTTAGAAGGGGAGAAGTTATTAAATTATCGGACTTAACAGAGCAGCTTGTTTTACTGATTGCCACCATACGGACAATCCTTTCTCAATGAGTTTTTCCGAGCTGGCTGTTGATTCCGATGGAAAGCTTATGGTTCAGCTCTGTGGGCTTTGTTGTGGTCCACTAATCACAGCACACTGAATGTGACAGCAGACCACTTTGATTCCACTTTCATGTGTACACACTTTCACTGTTATCCGTGACTGCTGACCTGTATGTTTTACGGAGTGACCTTTGTCTGATAGGGGGGTGAAACGATATGCTGATGCATAGAGCACTGTATGCTAATTTTTCTGCCCTGGGCAGGCCTGCACTGTTATGTGATCACCTAGTGATTTTATGTCTGAAGAGCGCATGTGAAAGACCACATCTGGAGTCAAGTCTTTGTTCCCCTCCTTCAGCGAGTCAAAGAGAATGAGAAAGGTTGAGGCACACTGACAAAGACTTCTGAAACTGTTCTTTTTTCCCCCAAGTCTTCTCTTAAAATGGCTCTTTCTCATAAACTGCTTGCCTAGCTGGAGAGTCTCTAAGAGGGTATAGACTGCCTTGCTGTGAGAAAATAGATTTCTTCCTGGCCAATAGCCTCATTTTGGAAGAGGACAGGATCTCTTGCTAAAAGATCTTCGTCTAGTTTTTACAGAAATACTTAAAGTGCAATTTGTGCTTGACCCTCCACTGAAAAAAGGTGCTTCCTTACATAAAGACTTCAATAAGACTTCAAAAAAAGTTCTTGTGAAAGAAGTAATATAGACAGCATTTTGCAAAGTGCCATAATCGTCTACAAACTGACTAACACTCCATGTGTCATAGTTACAGAGGGGCTGCTCTTTGAAATGACAGTTTCCCACAAGTGCATCAAGATGCTGAGGATCTTTCCTCCTGGTGTGCTCATTTTCTAGACAGTGTGAATCCCTCTTTTTAGAGAAGGAAAGAAGGGGTTCAGGGTGAAGTCTCAATTAAGATGTTGGAACTGGCAGTACAGAGTCGGGTAAGTGCGTCTGCTCTGCTACTGAAACTATACATTTTTCAGAGAGCATTGCATTCCAGACATGGTGGTTACTGCAGGCTCTCAGCAGCCTTAATGCATAAGAGTAGGTCCTTCTAGGGTGAGGCACACATGCATTCATGCATGTACACAAGCACACATGTACACGCTCATGCACGCACACACACACACACACACTCACACACACACAAACACATTCATGCTCATATGCATTCACTTACTCACAGACAAACACACACAGACACACACACAGACAGACACACACACACACACACACACACACACACACACACACACACACACACACACACGTAAGTGCACAAATCCTCAGGGTATTACGAATTTGGTATGTGTTCTAAAAAAGATTTACAGTATTAGAAATGTCATTTCATTCACTTCAACACTTTTAAAAAAGCTGTCCACAGAAGTTAATTTATTGCTGCTACGGATATGCTTTAATGAAATCCATGAATATTTCATCATAACAAATGCAATTTAGCAGGGACTTAATATACACACTTTCATTACAAAAACTAAAGAATGTGACTGAAAGATAAAATGTATCCCCTCCAAATCCTAACATATATTCCTTATTTGATAAGAAATCCTTTACAAAGACCATAACACGTTCTTGCCAGTTTTTTTTTTCGAGGCGAAGTACCATCCAAGCCCATCTATGAAATGGAAACTGAAAGCGCCACACAAGGCCTTGGCAGACATGAACACTATTTTCTCTGTGATGTGAGTCTCGGGGAGATCCTCCGAGTTTGTCACATTAACTTGTCTTCTCCACTCTGTACCAGGTGGACTAGCCACTCTTGGGGCTGCTTTCCCCCTCAGCCATCAAACAAGGACACTATTCACCTTCTTGGAAGAGAAGCGCCGGGCATTTTTGGCACGTTGGCACTGGGAGGCGATCCGCCCCAGCGGCAGTCTCCCCCACATACAAGGAGACTTTGTGCCCTTTTTTCTTCTCTTCGCTTTCCCCCCTTTCCTCTCCGTACTTCCTGGCTGCCACTCAAGATGGCCTGACGTTAAGTAAGTTGCATTCCCATCACTTGCTGTGGCTTCTCTATTCCTGTTTGCAACATTGTTGTTGTTTTTTTTTTTCTTTAAAAAAAAAAAAACAACACATCAGTATTCCTCTCTATGGGATTAAAGGGGGTCTGTATTTCAAGGATTATCAAATGCTTTTCATCATGTGACTCCCGTGTTTTTGATCTTTCAGCACATTGAAGAAGAAGAGAAAAAAAACCCTGGTGGATCTTATTGCCAGTGGCACTGCATAATATGACAAGGAACGATGACAGTTGGGGTGGGGGGTGGGTTGGGGGGGCTCTAGGTAGGGGAGATAAAGAACATAACATTCACGGAAACATTTCTAGACAGATTTCCCACAAAACAGTCACACACCTTGGTTTCCTGGAAACATTGCATGTAGTTGTGCTTTGATCGAGCAATACTTATGCATGCTCTGTCTGTGTACGGACGGGTATCTGTGGGCTATGTGCAGTGTGTGTGTCGTCTGAGCTCCCTTGTTATCTACATGGCTGGAGAAGTTGCCGATTATTCATTTGTTGTTGATTTTTTCCCCGCTCCATGCAGCCTCCATTTGTTTCCAATGCGAAGCTCAGCTTTCCGCACGCACAATAGTGGATCTGCATCAGAGTCCCTAGGCACCGCTATCAGACGGCCTCACCACAGCTGATCATTAGCAATTTCAGAGCCGTAGGCAAGAGCCTTTCTGCCCATGAATTATTATTTAGTTGGTGCTTTGGCCGTGCAATCAAAGTACCATACTGTACATTTATCATACCCTCCCACAGAAAAAAACAAACCCTGAACTGACTTTGCATGGGAATGATAAAGAGATAAAAATACATTGTGATTGTGAGCCAGAGGATTGTAGCGTATCTCAGCCAGCGTTTTTCTTCATAAGATAAAAAAGTCATTGTTCCCTGGGATCATTTCCAATTAATTTCAGTGCCAAATAAAGCTGAGACAAATCAAAACAATTATTTTGATATGGCTTCAAGTAACAAATGCTTCCAATTTGAGCATGGTCTACCTGAAATCATTATAAGGCGTAGTTTGAGGCGCAACCCATCAAAGACAAGCTGGATATCATTTTAATAGCAAAAAACCTACAAGGCAGCAAAAGCACCCACCTGCCACATTCTTAAATAGGTCTTGTCAGTCACGGCCAAATTGAGAGCAGATATGCTAGTGGAATGTTGCATGCTATAGAAAAAGTGCCTTGGGTTGTGTACAAAGCTGAGGTGCCGGTTAACTTCAAGGATCTTTTTTCAAACTAAATCTATACATGAATATATCTGTAACTCAGAGGGACTCTAACGGCATGCAGTTGCTGTACTGACGAAGAGAAGGCAAAATCAGACCCGGTGACTACAGATAGTTCAGCTTCAACAGCAGGGCAAGTGGCTTGTGGGTGTCAGTGAAGCTCAGTGAAGCACATGTTTATTGTAGGTGTGAGGTGAGCTCATATCCAGTAATGTTAGTGTGAAACTTAGTCTAACGTGAGTGTTTTGACTAATCTTTAAATAATATGCCATGACTAGTCAATTGCCTGCATCTATTATTTTCCAATCTATCAAATTGCACCTCAGAGCAAGCTTGGAGAAAAAAAACATGGGTGCCTGTGCTGTGAGCACCGAGGCTCGCGCTTCTAACCCGTTGTTATACTCGCCTGACAAAATATAGTTAATGTATTGCATGGGCTCATATATATGTGTCCTCTGTTTACCTCCCAGGAGGGCTTTCTCCTCCAGCTCTCCTGACCTTGCTCCAGTAACTGTGTCCAGCACACCCAAACACAAATGGAAACAATGTAATTATAGTCCTTTAACAGATCCGGTGTGGGGATAGCAGACCTAGCTTCCTCCACACCAGGCCAGCTAAAGCTTTCTACAAGCTATTTTATTATGGACAACAAAAGTACCCAACAAAGGTAAAGCTGTACAAAATACAGAAGGAAAAATAAAGTATGCGTGTGTCTTACATCACGCGCCATCATGCTGCGTTCACAGCAATTATCTGTCACAAATAGTCTGTTGTCTTTCCATTTTCAGAGCACTGGAGCCACGACACACAGGCAGCGTTACAGAGGAGAGCTCTCTGCTCGCCATTGCTCTGTTACAGCTTATCAGTGTGGGGTGTCCACCTCTTACTTCCCAGGGCCGATGCCCCACTTGTCAGGATAAATGCGTTTTCAGTGTACCCAAGGTAGTGCATACTTCTCGGCCAGAGTCGAGAGTTTGGAGTGGAGTTTTCAGTGTGATATTTTACAGTTCCAGTCGGCAAATATATTGAGAGTGTCTCTTGGCATGTTGTCACTTGTGTTGCCGGCCAATTTGTCACTTGGAGCTCAGTCTTTTCTGCTGCCAGCTCGGAGATGATGGCGACGGAGGGCTCTGATCCTGGCAGCACCCAGGGACAAGGCCAAGTGTTCCACGCTCTCGATGCGAGGACAAAAGCCCTACAGCCTCCTGATCCAAGGTCTCAGTGGAAGAAGAACAGAGGAACCGGCTTTACAGAACTTTTTCCTCCCTCTTTTTTGACACAGTCGACAGCTCACCCACTAGAATGTGCGTTAAAAGGGATACAATTATCACTGAATGGAAAGCGAGACTGAATTGTTCTTTGTTTCTCGCTATTGAGAATGTGAACTATAATTGGGCTGCACTAATCGATTAAGGTCTGTGGGGGTCAATGCAAAAAATGGCCCAATGGTTTCACACACTCCCCTCCTGCTGACACGTATTTCAGCTTGGGACAATGTGCCACTCAGAGTGTGCCGTCTCTTTTATCATTGTGAGTTGATCCAATCCATTAATACCAAATTATGTTGGATGGAAAAGTATTATTCTCTAACAGCTTTGCATGAGCGGTGGCTCAGTGAGATTCTGTACTCACTTCACCATTGTTTTTGCATCAGAAGCGCCTAAGTGATTTATAAGCAGCATATTGTGGCAGAGAAGTTGTGAATGTCACAGTCTGTGGGAGTGCTCAAGGTTTGGTGAGAAAAATAAAAAATGACAAGCATGTAAACACAAGGAAACACACAAACACAACTACTATGGATGTAGGCAGGGGGGGGGGGCAGGCTGTGAATCCTTGCCAAATTTACCATGATAGGAAATGCTTTGATCACATTTCCTCTGCCTCTGCTCAATGTAAATGGCGGTTATTTATACTTTTTGAGCCTGTCCTCTGGTTCTCCAGTAAAGCCCTGCCTCTGGAGAATTTGCTGGACAGTTCAGCAGATAGCAGGCTGGAGCGGAACAAAGAATATATGAAAGTTTCAATTAGGGGATCAAAAGAGAGGCTAATTTTAAGTCGGAATTGGCTATTGTACATGCAAATCATCATCTGTTCCCCAAATTACATATCAGCTGGTGCTCTGACAAGCAACCAAAAATATGCAGTGATGGAGCTGGAATTTTATATTTAGAATCCAGACACATTTTCATGTTATTGTCTCTTCCATGGAACAAAATGTAAAAAAAAAGACGTGATTGGGCTATTACATAGAGGTCTTTCACTGTCACCATCAGTAGATTTCTACACCTTTAAGGGTCCAACACTAAGCTGTTTTGAGAAAACAATGTCATCTCCTGCTCGACGATCGAGCCAATTTCTCTTTCATGCTCCTGTAATCCTACAGTTCCACTCTGCCAATTACGCTCTCCTTCAAAGTATGGCCGACGATGAGCAGAGTTGAGCTGGTGTAAAAAACCGAGGCGGTGGTCACCTGGTGCTATTGCTCACATGGCTGCAATATGAACTTGCTGATTTGGGAGTCACAGGCAAAGACCAAACATGGAATTTTGTGGAAAACAGCACATGAGTGGCAGAAAGTTGCCAAAGCACCAAAGGTCATGGCTGGCTTGGGGGGTTTCAGTTCAGCCTCCATTTGTTAGGAAACTGGCAATTATACTGCTTCATGCTAAAGCTGTGAATTTGAGAAGTGATGAATTTTGGCAGAAATGTCAGACTTGACCTGATTAAGAAGACAAAGGTTAAGCTTTTAAAGGATCCCCTGGTGTTTATGCAGCAGAAAAGTAATTTAATAAATGTCAGCAATGTTTTTCCTTTTTTTTTACGTATTGATCAAGACAAGATAAAAGTGTGACACAATGACCTATTTATTTATACCTTACTGTTTCATTGATATGTCCATGTTCCTGGAATTTATGTCAATCAAATTCCAAGTGTGTGTGTGTGTGTGTGTGTGTGTGTGTGTGGGGGGGGGGGGGGGGGGTAGATTTAATATTTGACCTCATTCCTCTCGGAGAAGAGTGAGAGTGTGTAAGTATGACCTTTTTTCTATGATCAGAAGACCTGAAAGTGTTACAATAAAACAACATACAGCCATCAGTCAATGGCTCTGTGAAGATGATTACTGCTAAAGGAACAATAGAAGCTCAGTAATAACAACATGTTGTGATTTACTTGTGTTCTGCTGCACCACTCAGTGGTAGACACAAATCCTTAATCCTCCCGAAAGATAATAACAATGTAATCCTTATTCCCAGATGGAGTAGTCTCAGGAAAGACATTTCTAGCTGGGAGAGTTTCTTTTTTCCAAGAAGGAGAGAGAGAGAGAGAAAGAGGTAAAGTCATTGCAAATATGGAGTAATAAAAATTGTTGTTCCTTTCCCCCCTGCCCCAGTAATGTTTAAATAATTTTATCCGATGTCTTCTCAACCTATCTGGCTTTTTGGAGAAATATGAAGCTGCACTGCAGTGCATTCTAAAGCCACCCTGGCTCCAACACAAAGATCCACACACAGTGCATGCCTAATGAGCCTTCCCTATGTAAGTCTCCACGCTGATGAAAGCTGATGTGAGAGGTGCTTGGCTTGATTCATTTGCTTGACATTATTCAACACTGTAATTAAGAGCCTCACAACAACATGGCACTGATTGTTATCTGCATTTCACCAGCTAATAAAATCTCGCTGATTGTTATGCAAATCCATTAAATAACAAAGATAATCAAAGGAGTGCACTCATTCGTGCAGAGACACATGTATTCACACACATACACCCACGCACGCGCGCGCACACACACACACACACACACACACACACACACACACACACACACACACACACACACACACACACACACACACACACATACACACACACACACACACACACAGAGAGAGAGAGAGAGAGAGAGAGATACACTGACGAATAGACACACACACACGTACACACACATCCTAGCACAGACAGACGGATAGACAGGCACACACAGATAGACTCACACCCAAACAAACACAAACTGTATCTAAAACACAGAGCACATTGCCTCATTCTACAACTGCTTATCTACAGTGTGAAAAAAAAGCTTTCTCAGAGGAAAACAGTTTTGTCTCTGTGCTGATGCGGTGCTTCCAGGTCCAGTCTGGTGGACGCTCAGATCCGAGCATACCTCCTGGCTGCTTACAGGGGCAGAATCCATGCAGCAGCACAGCAGGATAGACTGCTCCACAGCCCTCCCCCTTTCCATCCCTCTCATCCCTCTCTCCTTCTCTCGCTTCCCCTCTCTCTCTCTCTCTCTCTCTCTCTCTCTCTCTCTCTCTCTCTATCTTTCTCTCACCTCTTTTCAGAAATATATGTGTGCCCACACACACTGACACACATCCACGCAGACACGCACCTCCTCCCCTAAAACCCTCCCCGCTCTCTCTCCCGCCAGACCAGTGTATACTGAAGATGGTTTGTTGGCGAGTTGCAGGGTGAAACCCCCCCCCTTCCCCACACACACACACACACACCTCCCCCTCCCCGGCCCCTCGTGCTTGCTGACGGCGGCTGCTGCCAACCCCAGGCTATGGGCCATCCCTCCCACCTTACAGGCGAGCGTTTCCTCCCCTTCCACCCCTGGGGAGACCTCCCCGTGAGGAGGAGGGCGAACAAGCCGTGCCCACCCGTGTGCCATTGTCTGGGGGGAGGCAGGCTTGGCACCCCTGGCTGAGAGGCGTAGAGTGGTGCTCTGGAGTGCTCATTATGGCTCTGTAGGGACTGTACTCCAGGGCATCCAATGTGTGGCTGAGGAGCTCATTATGGGAGGCTGCCTCGGAGCCCCCGCACCTAGAGGCATGATGCTCGGAGGAAAGAGCGAGAGCAAGGGAGAGCAAGAGAGAGCCTACCAAAAAGGAGGAAAAAAAGAAAGAAAGAGGGAAAAGAAAAAAAAATGGAGGAGTGTGCTGCCAGATTAAACTTAATTAGTGCCACCTGTAACCATGCGCCAATCCTCCTCCTCTCCCACCTCCTCCACCACCTCCTCTCCCACCTCCTCCACCACCTCCTCCACCACCTCCTCCACCACCTCCTCCTCTTACTCTCCTACTTCCTCATACTCACTGGCGTAATTATCAGAGTGGTCTAGCTCTAGAGGTTTAGCTTCTGTGCAGAGACATGTGTCCGCGTGTTAATGAGGATGTGTCAGCTCTGATTCCTCATATGGATTTAAAACAGAATGTATAATGCCAATTATGCGTTAAACCCAATGCATTCCATCAGTTCTCCAGGTTTCAAGAGAGAATATACAGTATGGGAGTATATCTCCCTACAGAAAATGCTTAAAAGTTTAAATATGAATGACAAATTCAACGCCACATTTTGCAGTTGTAGTCATTAACTTAGTATGTTAAAAGAAGATAGCCAGTCTTAATGGTCATACCTTAATTGCATGCATCTTACATACCTACAGTAACCTCACAGTAACACCACAGGTTATGACAATTTTGTTTTGTGTGCAGTGTTGATGTAGGTGCATGTCAAAACCTGTTATTGGCAATGTGTTGGAATGAGATTGGTTGACCCCACCCCCTACCCCCACCCTACCCTTTGCTTCCGTGGCAAGTCCAGGTTTAATGGGGGTCGGTTTGACATGCTCGCTAGATTAGCCTAATGAGAATGTCAGGGTTGTTGACAATGCCAACAGCAAATGGGTTAAAGGATGTGGTGGCTATCTTCACATGTGTCAAGGCAATGTTGCCTCCTGGACTGACAAGGCAGCAACACATTCACATTCTCAGCTTGTCAGAGGGGTGATCGTGGTCAAAAGCCCCCTGTGTCTTTTTTAGCCAGAGCAGGCCTCACGCTGGGACTCTCCAGTTTCTACTGCTAATGAGGGTTTTTTTCCTATAACGCAGCCCTGCTCAACATTAGTGCGAAATGGCACTGTGTAATATACTGACTGCAGTCATTTGTTATGAGAGAACGAGACTCCATGAATAACCTGGCTTAATTTAGCTCTGGCATAACGCAAACCTTGTAAAGACATTATGTCAAAAAATTTCAAATGTGGTACAGATAAAGGTTAAATTACCTTTGGTGTAGGCGTGAAAAGCTAAAGTTGTCATATTTGTCATGGCCCACGTGATTTGTGAGATGTTATGTCTAAGCATTACTGTACGTCCACAGCTTTGCAAAGTGACCAGAGGTGCAGATGAGGGTTGTTTGTTTGGATAACTTCATCAGAAAACCAGAGGACAAAAAAATACTGCTAGAACGGGAAAGCAGCTCAATGCCTTTGATATTTCATGATGAAATGAATATTGCAGCCAGTGTGATATTACTTTCAGTTGCATAGCCTACTGTTAAAGCAGGTTATTGCAAAGGATGAGTCATCTTAATAAAATCTACGTCATATCGAGAGCGCATGCATATTATTCGCCAGCTGTTTTAGATAAGCAACAGGCAATGCAATTAAAGCAATATCATTCTGGCCTACATATTTGCCGATAACAATGTTGCTGTTCCAGCGGCAGTTTATTCTACATGTTTCTCTATATATATTCAACATGAAGAATCGCATAAAGACATACTAGCCTTATACTGTATATAATTACAATTGTTACCTGTTTGAAGGAAGTTTAAAATACTCAGCATGATTTTTTTGCATAAGTATGTTATTCCTGTGATTTCCCTCAGTCCTGCCATGCTTCCCCTCAGGTATCAGAATGCTCTTTGAAACACTCTTTGAAACAATCTGTCAAGCAGTTGTCGTCTTACTGGGAACACAGAGAGCTCAGCGAGCTGCTACTGTGAGATGGCGTGACGTGAGCTAAGCGAGGGATCTGTCTGACTCAACAATGCATGTCTTCCGTCAGTGCGCTTGAAACAAAATCAACTTAAAGTGCCATTACCGTATGTAAATGCTCATTTAAGGAAGTCCACTAGATGTTTAGAGTCTTTTGAACAACATACAGAGTAGCAATTTCAGCACTTTTCCCCCAACCTCTCCAGTACTCCCTTTCTGTATTGAATCTGCAATCTAAGGAAACTTAGTGTACAGAAACTCCTCTTAATCATTTATGGTAATGAAGCTCACTTGATTGAATGGAATGCACCAACTCTATCTCATTTCTATGAACTTGCAGTTCTTTGTGAGTAAATGCAAAAGAGTAAATGATAAATATAAATTATATCCGTATTCAAATGTTCAGCTCAACTTTTCCCAACTCAACTAAATCCCTTGGCGTTCACTGTGTAGTGTGCAAATTGCAAACTCAAACAAATGTGTTCGAGCACACCGGCAACACTGTCTGCCTTAACACTATTCTCATTCCCAGTAAGGACTGTCTGATGTTTCATAAATTATGACACATTTTAAACAATATGCAGCTATTTTGTAGCATGGAAATGATGCTGGCGATACATGCATGAGAGGGTTTTGATGTTCAGGGGGAAGTGTGCTAAGATCACCTGACTTTGTTTTCCTATGAGAGATTCATTTGCTCTAGGATGACACCCTGCCATGGGGATATAAGCAGCGCAGAGTAAATATTCAAGCAGATGTAAATATATTCCTCCTTAAGCATTGTTTTACTTGTCCTCATTACATCTTTTCTGGGATGCTCGCACACCTGTCAGCGTTCTAATTGTAAATAATTGCATATTATTATGAGCGCTGCTCTGGCGCACTGGTACTTGTGGTACTTGAGCTCATTCCTCAAAGAGGATTTCAACTCAGACGGCTCCCGTGAACACAAAACGTGCTCAAACTGGCCCATAGGAACTGTCAGTCTTGAAGTACCATATGGAATGGCGCGGTTTGATCATTCAAGATAATATGCAATGAGCTAAATGGTCTGTAAATGCAGTTTCATTGCCCCATGTAAGACATTTTACTTAAAACCGGTATACACAATGCATTATGCATTATACTATAATGCATTACGATACGATATGATGTTTATAATGCATTGCAGATACTGGCTTGAAGTAAAGTCTCACCTGTGCTTTGTATTAACAGACTTGACGGCCTACTGGTGTGATGTTTTACCTTGGCTGCCCAAGCTAGTGTTACATACAGTGAGCTAACTGTAAACCAGCAGTCTGCAAGTGATGTAAGGGTGTAGGGCTGTTGAGTAAGCTACAGACAATGGTGGATTTTGTATCATATATGGACCATATGGTCTTGCATAATACACATACGACACATCTAGAACTGCGTTGGGTTCTAAGAACGTCTGCAGGGTGATCTAAACGGACTGAGAACAGGGCCTGGGTGCTACATGCCTGCACACAGAAGGCTGTGGTGAGCGTGAACACACAGACGCCCAAGCTTTGTTGTGATGTGTGAGCTTGTGCATGTGTGTAAGGCAAAAGCAGGTTCAAAGTCAGTTTCTTTTTTTTGCCAGCCAGAGCACAGACACAAAACATCTAGTTTTACACCCCCCCCCCCCCCCCCCTTTCTCTCTCTGGGCAAAAAAGGGAACTTGGTTGTTGTTTTGCCTCGAGTGTTAAGGCAAAAGGTGACACAAAGTAGCGAAGTAAAAAACAGAAGCCTTGTTTTACTCATGGTGTGCATCCCCACACCCAGCTTTTATGGACATGAATCTGGATGCAGTTCCCCAGAGCCCTACTGACAGATAGTCTCATTTGATTTTTTTTTAAGATACTCTCTGTTGACATGAAAGAGACTGCATTACCATCCACACCACACAGTCGCAGTCTCTCATGAGATTGCCACAAGTTATCTTCTGTACTTGAACTTTCCAAGCATGTCGCTGGTGTTTTGAACAAGTCGGAATGGTGGTGGTGGTGGGGGTGGGTGTCACTGTATGTGTTCTGTGTTGTTTTTACACTCCCCCATGACTAACTCCCATAAAGTCGACTAGCAACACCTTGCTAATGTTAGGAGTCAAATAAAATGTGAGAAACATTCAGTTGGTCACACACGTATGTTTTGCATAGGTGTGGTTCAGCACGGGGCTGTTTTTTGATAACAGCACCTTTTCTTTGCATTACATTTGCATGAGACGGTAAACGAAGAAGGGGGACAATAACAACAGATAAGAGATCTTGAATAAACAATCCTGTTTTGCATCATGTAGCCCTCAAGGTCAGTGTAATCAAAGGTTATGTCTAGGCCATTCAATGTCTGGACAGAAGGCATATTATACAATGACCATAGTATGGTAGACAGTGATAGCATGTCATTGAGATTATCTAGCATTTCTAGTAATACTATTGCCTGGGGACATTATTATCATTACTCAGCTTCATGTACGCACATGTTGGACATGCCACAGTACTTAGCACTGGGAGTCTTGTAAAGCAAGAGACGATGTGTTGTGATGTAGGTTGTGATCCTACTCAACGCCGCAAGGCTTTAAAGAAATAACACGTGAGATCCTGGGACTGGAAAAAAAAATAATCAAAAGTAACCATAACCATCTGTGCATCTGTAGTCCGAGCCATATGACCGTTTAACACACAATTCTCATTCTCAAATCCACACACATTACATGAGCGAACAGGCCTGTCCGGAGAGTCGGAATTGAAAAGATATGTTGGACAGATGTCGCCATACTCTTTGGATTGTGTGAGGAACATTCCCTCATTGTGTTCTCAGTGCAAAATCCCTGAGGGTAATCTTGCGCCGCGGCTCTGACAGAGGCCTAAGATAATGCTAACACTCAAAAGATGACAGAAAACATTGAGCTCTTGGGTTTTGAGTGCTCGCACAAAAGGAACACAAAAGCGGATCCGAATGACACATCGGAGCGCTTATTTGCACTTTTGTGCGCAAGGCTGAGAAAGAGACATTTCACCAAACAATGGCACTCTGGGATAATCACTGCATCGTTCATGAATAGACACCCACAAAACAATTCCCCCCATGCCTGATGTAGTGGAACTAAACAATAACTATGGTGGCTCACAAATTGTCATTATCATTACTATTTTATTAAGGCGGCCTCAGCTGGCAGCAGCTCTTGGCATTGTTACGGAGGGCTTGGCAGGGAGCAAGGGGGAGGGATCTCTTCCTTAATTTGGGTCAATGCTCAGTCCACGTGGGGATGAAGTGACAGACCCTTGCTGCATCTATTCAGGAAAACACACATATGTTGATTATGTATCACTTGAATTAATTGGCCTAATTATTCTCGATACAGGGGGGAATAAAGCCATTGGTTCGTCTACCTGTTCCCAGGAAGATTTAGTGCGTAACACAGGACACACACAAAAAAAAACACATTCAGGGAGATGGAGACCACCTGTCAAGATGACAGCTTAGGCCTTAATTGCTTTAAATGCAAGTACATGCAAATGCATTTAGCGAGGGAAGTGCGGTCACAGGGGGAAAGGGAAAAGGCCCGACTATTCCACAGACAATGAGGTGGAGTAGACAGGCGCCACGGAGACAGAGCCCGGCAAAGCCACTGGGCTGTTCGTCTCAAACTGACAAATGCGCTCTCCTCTGCAGATGCACACCGTTTAACAGAGACAAATAGCCCATGGTGGACTGTAAAATGCACACAGTCCAAAAAAAGCCCAGTGTATTTAGGCTCCTGATCATTTGAAACAAACCTGCTTGACTGAAAAACAACCGACTGGCTGCTACCGTATTTTCACACATCTAAACGCTCCGACGAAAATACAAACATCACCTCCAATTCAATGTATTTTTGAATATTTTTGATGTATTTTTGATTCAATGTATTTTTGAACATTTTTGATGTATTTTTGATTCAATGTATTTTTGAATATTTTTGAATGGCCACACACGATTTTGAGGAATTTCTACAGTACTACATGTAAAAACTGCACTATTGTTAAATATTCATCCATCTCTGTGCATAACTGCTGGTTATGTTAATAGGATTTCAACTCAATTTATTCAAGTGCTGATCAATGGTTCACAATCACTGTACCTCATGCATTATGTATTTTAATGGAACTCATTGCCTTTATAGCTGAATGGCGGAAGGTTAACAGTCCCAATAGATAGGACTCCCAAAAGACCAATTTCAAGTTGAAATGTAGCTTTCTATCACTTCACAATGAGCAACACCTGAGAAGTGGCGTTGTAAATGATTGCCACTCCTTGTCCTTTAGCCTCATAATATGATGAGCTATCTTTGGATAGAAAGGCATTCCCTGCCATCCATGTGATGGTGAGCATATAGACGAGTTGGAGGAGGAGACTGGTTCACTTCCATGTATCATACTCTATCTCCCTGAACCAGCTGATGCAGTCAGACCTCCGAGGAGCCTTGTTTTTCGGCAGGGCTTTCTCCATTTTTGACTAAAAGATCCATTACATTGTTCACAATCAGTGTGGCTTCTGCACCTATAAATGCACGACTCCGAGCTGAATTAACAGAGCTCTCAGCAGTATCTCCTAAGCCAGTGTGTCTGTCTCCACGGGAGTTTCGCTGCAGAAACAGGAATTGCAACGGGACCGCTTAACACAGCCTCAGTGCCATGTGCAATGTAGTGCACCATGAATCTCCAACTGCAACAAGCGCTATGACAACCTGGGTAGGTCACTTGGCGATGCTCATCTAATCATCCTCAGTGCCACTGATATTGCTTGTGGCAGCTTGGTAGAGGGACTGACTTGCATTGCTATGGAAACCTCCTTTTTAAATTGGCAGTATATTTTGATATGCCACTGGAGTTCTCCGTCTACAGTCCACATCAGGTGAGAGGGGTACGCAGACATACCACAATGTTCTCATGTATATTTGGGAGTGTCATATATGATATATAAATATGTGTATGTGGTTGTGCTTTGACTTTGACTGAAATGTGTGAGGTCATAGTCCTTGAACGGAAGGGGAATGTATAGCTAAATATATAGATATGCAGGGTTAGAAGCCAGGTCATGTTTCATGTATGCACTGATCAATATAAAGATCTGAGTTTACTTGAACCGGGCCTATGAAAGGTGTTTTCAATGGACACCTGTTCTGGCAAAGGCAACAGTTTGACCGACGGGTCATGAGAGGTAACGTATGTATTGTATTCCAAGTCTTTACCCTCAAGGTCAATATTTCACACTTTTGTTCTGCATTTAAGCTTGGAAAAAAACAATATGAACTACTTCCATCATGCTGTCCTCGGGAAAAATAAAAAAACATGACTTTTTTAACCTTGATTTCCTTACCTCTGGCTATGTGCAGTGGGCTGACATATTTGAGACCTTGAAGCTGTTTCAAGAAAATCATAAAAATAAATATGTCCCAAATAGAAGTTTGGGAGTAAGTTCAGCGATGGTGCTGACTGCACTATAAGCACTTTCCTTGAGGGGCCGACACAATTACCCATTACATTTAATAAATTACTTGTAGAATGAGGAAATGTAATTTAATTTAGAATCAATTTACCTCCCCAATTTGCACAATTTAACCAAAGGAGGGAACTACTACATTTCTGAACACTGTTCAATAAAGCACAGACACAAAAAAAATGAATATGTATCACTGACTGGTTTGATACTGTGGAAGTGGGAGGTGGGCAGGGGTAAAAATGTGTTCGAAAATCACTTAGTTGACAATAAAGGATCCCAGCTGGATATGCGATGTGAAAGCTGTAGAGATGCACTTGTCTTCGACACAGCTTGAGCTCCAGCCAACCATTTTAACTGGCGCCATCCGTCTCCTCCAGGTAATGCAATTAGGTGCTACTAATATCTCAGGATGCTCTTCAAACTGCAAATGTGTTTTGCTAAACAGCAGCCCATAATAACCTGTGACAGCACTCAAAGAGTCTGATTTAAAAAGCCATTGCTTTTGATTGTTTCAATTGATTGTTCTTACAAAAATGCACCTTCAACAGAATATATGAGTCAATAGCAAGGATAGCCAAGGCCTAAATGACTAAGGAGTTCATCGTGGGCAATGTAAGCTATTTCTAACAATGTCAGTAGCTGAGAACTCTGTCTGAACACAATGTTAGTTTCCATGCCCTGCACACAGTGACAGAATAGGATGTGGGGATTGAAACTTTTATAGACTTAAGCATATCAATTTCATTTTGGACATGAGAGCACTGAGACAGATCAATATGTGAAATATGTGAAATTGTGCAAAACAAAATTGTGCTTCTCTCTATGATAAGCAAACAACAGCGAAACAATTACATCTCTTTGTACCACATAGAAAGCATGCAGTCATTACATGAAAGGACATTGAAGAACTTAATTGAGTGTAATGGCATTACTGAATCACTGCTAGTATGTATAGGAAGCCACACAGCCACATGTGAATCACTCTTTTGCTTTAAGATGAGGTCATGACAATTAGCTTCATGACAATTAACTTTATGTGCAGATCTCAATGAGACCTTAGCTTACTGAATTCATTTTCCAATTGACAATTTGTTTGTTTGTGTGTGTGTGTGTGTGTGTGTGTGTGTGTGTGTGTGTGTGTGTGTGTGTGTGTATGTGTGTGTTTGTGTGTGTGTTTGTGTGTGTGTGTGTGTGTGTGTGTGTGTTTGTGTGTGTACTGCATGCATTGAAAGCACATTAACAGCTTTGTGAAAACGTAAGATCCTGTGTGTTTGAAATAGCTCCCCCACTGCAAAGCTCACATTACGCCACCGCCTCAGGAGTAGCGCCGCAGACACGAGAGTGGTTCTGCCCATGTTCATAGAAAACAGCATAATCTTGGGTTAAATCGTTTCACTTCAAGGATTAACTTGAATATCAAAGAGCAGCATGCAATACCACTAAACAGGAGGATAGGAGAACCAGATAACAGTTGTGAATTCCGCTCGAAAGAAGGATCTGTGCCCTTGTTCTGCAACCCCCCCAGGCAACTCCAGGCTATGTCTTGTAAAGGATTACCCCCTTCATATAATGTTCCTTTTTCCTTGCATTGTATGCCTCTTTAAGCACAATTGATAAATTAGATATTCATGGTTGGCTGAAAATGCATTGCAGGAAAACATTTCCCTCTGCCTGGCTTTGTCCTCCAATCTGATAAACAATATCTAATGAACAATATTTACATGATATATTTGTGGATGTTTCCTGGACATTGTGTACTACCTCCCATAGCTAGTTAGGATTGTCTACATATATTTCACAGCGGCAGGTTCTGGAAATTGGTTTGCCCTCCAATAGTGTGTTGTACTTCACTTTACAATGCATATTATTTGCCAACTGCATCCAATTCCAAGCTCAAACTTTTTTTTTCAAGGCTAGGAAGATGAATATTTCTTGTTTGAGAAGCATAATCAACAGGGCCTCCTGGTAATTAGTTTTTTCTCTCTCAGACTGTGAGGAAAAGGGTTTAAAGACTATTTATGACTTAGCACACAACTTTGATCTATTTTCTGTGCTTGTAATTTATTTTCAAAATGGCTACAAGACATTGGGTATCCAAGGCTATACTGAGCCAACTGCTTCTGCTAATATATTTATATAACTATCAGGAAAATACCCCAGTGCATTAACATGCATTTATTGCACATGATATCACACTATAAAGAGATCTTTGAATCTGCGATGAATTCCCACAGTGTGATTACATTTCTTTACCAGCAGTCACTTGTATCATACATTCAGAGTTGATTTATCCATTATTGTCAACCAAATGGCTAAACACAATTTAACCAAATGGCCGAGAGATGCAAAGTCTGTTATTATCTGATCACAAAACATATGAGCGGCAAATAACTGCTTTTTGACTATACCGACAAATAACTGGATCTCTTTGTTCATCTATTCCCATCTGCCTTCTCATTTGGACATTAATGATGCTATGAAAAACAGGTAGTCTACAACAGTTGGACTTAAGTGGAGCAGATGTTAGCAAAACTTTTGGTCTGAATAAATTACATTTGTCTTTGTCTCCCCTTTTCTCATGGACAGTAGTTAATTTGGTAAGTATCGCTTTGAAGCTGCATCTCTATGACAACTTGCCAGACACTGGTATTAATTGCTGCAAAATATGCCAACTTGTAGTTAATCATAACTATTCTGTCCAGTTTTGAAGTCAGAGAGGGTTCGTTGCTTTCTCAAGTCCAAGCTGCTAAATTATTCATGCATTTTAAGTCATTTTGGGCGGCTTAGCGGAGCTGCCAGTGAGGATGGTGAGAGGGAGCCAATGTCAATCCGATCCATGTGATTTGTTGAGCCCACGGCCCCTCCCCTTGCATTTTGCTGTGCCACTCCCATTTCCTACCACCCCCCCCCCCCCCCTCCTCCTTCTCCTCTTCCTCCCTTTGTCTGTGAACCCTGCTCAGTCATATGCCTTTGTTTCAACTCCCATTGCCTCCAGACCATGTAAATGAATTTGGCACTTGATGTTTGAAGACGAAGATGAAGAAAAATTCCCCAAGTGCAAAATCAAACAGATAAGAGGCAGGATTTCTCACTTTGCAGGGGAATGTATGCCTTGACTCTCGCACTGCCTTTTAAGTCTGTGCTTTAAAGTTAAGCAGTCAAGGACAGTTAGTTTTGAAAGCTCCTAATCTGCACGGCAAAAAAAATGTATTGATGGACCTCTACCCTGTTTCATGCCCCTCTACGGCCATAATGCGAGACACCCTGTTTACAAGGCTAAGAGACTAAAAGAAAGCCGTGTGGCTTTACTATGAACTGAGGGGTACAGGTGTCATGAATAAATTACATTATTCAGTGATGCAGCAATTCTCTGCAGAGTCTTGCCTCAATGCCCTATAGCATGCCAGGAAAGCTACCATAGATGGTCAATTCAGGTTCACTTCAGCGCACTGCCCTATGGAATTCAGGTTCTCTGAATTCATTCTATCAGGAACACCTACACAGTCTGTTATTCAAATAAATACGATGAAGCCAAAATATGTGTCTCCCAGTGGTCCCAATAATAAAACAGGTGATTATGTATTGTAGTATACATAACATATGGTGTATCTATTGTAATTCAAAATAAAACACAGATAGTTTTTTTATTACAGTATGACACAAACAATTTCTCTATCCAGATCCATCTGTACAGGTTTTCCGTAAGGGATAACAGCCACCGAGGTGTCCAGCATGATATAACGATTCTAATGGCAATATCAAGTGAAATGTGGCGAGGGGTAGTTATGCTCTTACATTCTAATAGGGGGAAATCTCTGTGGGCCATCACTTTTTTGACAGCAAGAGCTGTACCTGACCTATGCTATTCTGAGACTGCGCCTCTCTGAGATTCTCATGTAGAAATGACAACCCTCCCATGGCCCTCTTGAGAAGGCCAAGATGGAAAGCTACTCTCATGTTTTTCTCCTTAATCTCTCAGGGCAGCCATGATCTCATGTTATACATGCTTTCCCCTAGCATAAAAGCACACTGTGTCAGAGCAATGAGGACAATACTAGGGAAAAAATCCCTTTTTTTCCCCAAACTGGTTAAATATTAATTACAAAGCGAGGAGAGTCGAGTGAACAGAATTATATAATCTTGGCTTCCAAACGCTTTCAAAATATGCTTTGTGCTATGATGCCATTCTCTACCCTACCTTTCCCCCTACCTTGTTGTTTCCTTGTGAAACAAATATGTCTAAATTCCATGGCATGACTCACTCTACACATAACAGTACAAGGGCAAGTGCAGTGGTGCTCCCAGCAGCAGTAGCAGTGACATCAGTGTGTTTCTCTCTGTTGTCAGCACTGACAGAGGGAACAGAGCAACATTCGACACGGGAGCTTGAGGATATTGTGCTACAGTCATCGGTTATACTATATGGCCACAGCACTGGTCAGCGCAGACAGGACACTTAAAAGTTACAAAAGCCGGGGATGACTTTCAAGGCCTAATAGGGTGAGCAGGAAAATAGAGACATTTTGAGGGAAAAGCAGAAAGCAAGAGCTCATAAATCTCTGCATGCAGGCACTGGCAGGAGCCTGACACACATTGTGTATTTCGCTGTGCCTCTCGTTCATCCATTTTGTTGCCATTAGTATACATACAGAACCCACTGGATGTGATTCGGAAGGAAACTGACTGGTGGCAGTGGGAAGTGCAGAAATATATTAGCTCAATCCACCATTTGGAAAAATAGTGAGAAATATATATAAAAAAATGGAATTGGCAATGCTCATCCACATCAAAATATTCATTCACATTTAGAGCGCTTGGAGCACCGTCATTGTCCACTGTTTACAATGGACGGCAAAAATACCCCCCACTGGAACCAAACTGCGGTCGATGTGAGCAGAGGGTCAAGCAAATGTGGTATGTCAGTGTGACCTTAATCACATTCAGGTTCAAGCCAACTCAGGTTTCACTTGTGAGCCTTATTTCAGGTCAGTGCCTCAAAGTCAAAGGAGGCCAAAGTCATTATCTCAGGGAAGAGAACACAATCACCCAGACAATAAAATGAGGTCTGTTCACACAATTCAGTGAAGTGTTGTCCATTTCCTCGGGCTACACACATGTGCATTCACCACTCCTGTGCAGTCTGTGCTAATCTACGAAGTGAATTATCTGGAATAATTTGCTCAACAAAGCCTTCCTTTATCTTGGTCCTCCACAGGCACACATATGAAAAGGGAACATGACAAAAGAGAGACATCCTCGCAACCTACAGAGAATAACAGAATAAAACCATTTGACGCACACGGGTCAGTCATGCAATCCAGGCGGGGGTTTCTTTTCCCCTGTATATCTGGTAAATTTAAGTAGGCCTGCATAAAGGTCTCTCGTTGGTGAGAGGCACTCTCTGCCATTGAACATCTAATCACTCCTCTACAGTCTTGATTTGGAACCGCTGGGCCCTAAATCAGGTTAGACAAACCTGCCTGCCTAGCAGCAATCTGGCTTCTCCATTTTAATTATCACAGATTGGCCATGAATTTACTGATCGGGGGGCCGACATCTTCCACTGTCCTTTGGCTGGGAGACCTTCTCCAAGTGCTCCTCTTTAGTATCTCACTGTTTGGAGAGAGAGAGGAAAGAAAATTGTTCTTTGGTCTACCTCTCTACAGTATGTTGCATAAAGCATTACTGTTATTGTTGTATTTATTAATGTATTCTATAGATACAGTGTGTGTAGTTGTAGTGAAGTACGCATATCTCCAACAATGCAAGGAACAACCACTGATTCAAAAAGCATGTGACAAAATAAATAACCTGTACAACGCTCAGATCAAAAGCATGCTCCAGTGACTTATGAGAAACGCAATGTACACGATCAATAGGAATTAATTGGTGTCCCTTCACACCTTCTGCTTCAGAACACCCCGATCCTTACATTCTGACACACTCCACACATCACATTAGCTGTATCTGGCTGTTCATATTAGCAGACCGTAGATAATTATTGTGTGGGATGAATAAAATTATCAGCCCATGTTCTTGGCTACTGCACATTGAGATCTGCTGCATCCACCACCCATGGCACTACAGATGCATTGTCCTGTACAGACAGATTGCAGCCAAAGCTCTCTTTCAAATGCAGCTGGGCTTTAAACCATTCTCTGACAGCCTGTCTTACAATAGTGTAATAACTGAAAACTGTGATGCTCTCTGAACAAAATTGTCGCATTAAAGATACATAGATCTAGATATTGCCAAAATATGTCACCACTCCACTTGAGAGGTCTGATGTCAAAATGATGGTAAATATATTGAGGCAATGGTTGGGATTTGTTCATGAAAGTAAATATTGTCTTTCATCTCAGAAGTGCCTTAAAATAAACATCCATCCCATTCCTCGAGGATCTCACATACATTCTATCATGACATGTCACATGCCTTTGAGGGAACTTACTTAAAAAGATACAGTGAATGTATATATAAAACTCCCAAGACTTATAGATTTTTTTTTTTTTTAAAAGATTGTTTTTATAATAGATCAGGCACAATAGATAGCCTCTACCAAGACAAAAAAAAATGAAATCTGTGGGCTAGTGAATTAAACAATGATTTTGAAAATGCTTACTCAGCAAGAGCAAGGCATCTGAAGAGCAGTGGGTTCACAAGGGCACTTCTCTGAGGTTGGCAATCTGTAGAACAGTATGTCTCATATGCCCACTGTACCTGAAATGGCTGCCTTTCACAATGCATATAAATATGAAATACATTTTGAAGAAATGTAAAGAGAAATGCAAACCCAGTGATATATGGCAGGGTATAGAGATTTTTGCTAGCCAAGGCTTTGAGTAACACCTGCAATAAAATCATCAGAATTTGACTAATATTTTATATCCACTAAATTCATCAAAGCATTATTGTATGATTAATGTACTTTTGTTACCAGTTCATTTCTCTCCCACTATAGCCTTGCATTGTTCCAATACATGGAAACTAGCATCGTAATTGCCTGTCTCAATGCTAAACGGGCCGTCCACTCTCATTTGCTCTCATCCTGAATGGGCCTGACAGCCTGCTTCATGGGTCAGACTGAAGATAAGGAGTGACAGATGGCACTGGCTGACCAGTTCCTAGTCCAGAATCTTGGTCCAATTAAAACATCTTGATGGGCTAATTCTTCTCAAATGTGAACTGTTTCATACTCTGGAAATGTAAAGTTAGAGCTGGTTACAAAGACGGGCAAACACCTCTCAGGCTTGCCTGGTCTCTTTTGCTGCTCTAAGCGCTAATTAATCAATGCTCTGGGCTAATTAGACAAAAATGCCTTTGTTGCAGACACCAAGTTGTGATTGAAGAGACTGCCAAAAGCCCATGGTGGAAAGGAAGAAGAGGCTAGCAGCCGTGATTTAATTCAGTTTGTATGCAGAGGTGGGGGTTAGGACCGTGCAACACAGTGTTCACAATACTACATTTTGCACAAGACAAGGGAGCACGTAGAATACTGCGAAACACTGTCCATTCCAGAGATCTGGACAGTTGTATTCAAACCAGTTCCTTCAATAAGACAAGTGGTAGGGATTGTTCACAGGAATCTGTTTTTTTCTGTGGTTCAGCAGTGACTGATGGAATTTATGGTGACGGATGAACGTGACGTGACTTTTTACGAGTCCGACAGCAGCCTATTCTGTGTAGTGGTCAACATAATGCGGGCGAGTGAGGTTCAAAAAGCCTGTTCTAATTGGGCTTCCCTCGTGGGACATCTACTCCATGTCAGATGTGGAATGTCCACTCAACAACAGAACAGAGGGTGTCTGAGGCACAGTGATTAGCACCCTGCCCAGTTAATTTTAGCAGGGTTTGGAACGGGACTAATCGGGAATTAAGGGCCGACATCCACTCTAAACCGCCTTCTTTACGCATTCGCAGGGGATACTTTCGGGATGAAAAAAAGGCAATTGTCTGCTGTCTCCGATTATCCCCAGGAAAGCCTATAATCTGGCTGAAAGTACTTAAGGAGTCAAGCAGCAAAATAAACAACATTGATTATCATCCACTGTTCTTTTTCCCCGTTGTCGATGGAGGAGGAAGTTCAGTTACTCCTGCCCCCCTTCCTGCCATCTGCTTCGGCAAATGTCAAGGCCGGGTAAATACCTCTGAGTCCTCTGTCCAAACCAGATTACCAGCTATTCTAAAATGGGCTTGGCTCTTATCGTCTCCCAATCTCTTTTACACAAGTAAATCAGCATTCCGTGCCGGATTAGCGATATTAAATTGGTCAAAGACAAGGCTCTCGACTGTGTCTTTAAGTCAGTCCCCATCAAGCTGACAGGAACCAACCTCTGACCACCCACCAATCACCACTTAAGAACTCACGAAGGCTCTACTTCTTCCTGAAAAGAAGCAGCATCTCAGTTTTGGCACTGTCTGGAAAATAAATGACCATTTCTCCATCTGTTATTAAAGTAGGCTACAGACAAAAAAAGTAACTCAAAAAGTTTTAGAAGCAATGCCTAAGCCCAATGGTCGTCAGGAGAGGGTGCATTCATTTGCTAATTTGTGTCACAACATAATCAGGACAATTGTATTAGGACACTAAGACAATTCACCCAGTCATGCTATCACATAAGAGTGCTTTAAAGTCTATGGTCACATACCAGTCTGTCAACAATCACCATAGATAAGCTTAAGAGCAACACACACACCTCGTCATCTATACATCACTCTTTCAACTGCTGCTCCAAAAAGAAAGTATAGACAAAACCAAACTCTGTACAAGCTCCCTAAATTAAATTTTGATCCCTATTGGAGGAAAGTGCATTTCTAAGATAGCTTCCTGGTGGAGATTATGATGGAACAACATTCACTGTAGATGAAATTCTTGGAGTATTTAATCTGAAAAAAGGAGTCTCTTTCCAAACAATACAAAGCTTGTAAGGCTTGTTCATCCATAAAAAAACAATGTATGACAACCATGCTCAAAAGCAATTTGTAATCACTGTATGTATTTGAACACCTAGAATGTCCCCTGTGAAGGTTAGAGCCCTCCAGGCCCTTGCTTACTTATTGCTAAAAAGGGACAAAGGAATCATAAGCCGTGTCGCCACTGACAGACTGGAGAACTGCAGAGCAAAGCTACAGTGCAAAGCCACAGGATAAAAATATATATGTGGGTCATAAATCCATGCTTCCTAAAATATCCGCACTGTTTTCTATACACTATACACTATGCTTTATTTGATCACTGGAGCCATGTTGGCCATAGCTGTACTTGATGTCTCCGCGAGACCCCATGCTGGCTTTTGCTGTGATTTGATTAGTACACAAAAAGGTACACTGCCTCGGCAAAGGTATGATTGAATTATTCAGTTTGGCAGAGATTTGGCAGCAGTTTGTCTGGAGTGCTGCCTTGAGTGCAAGAAAGCATCGAGGAAGCATCTTCCTGTTTCCTGCGCCATTGCACAGACCCTGCATAAATAGATGCACACATAGACCATCAGCACACCTTAGGGGCCTACAGACACACACACACACACACACACGCACACGCACACGCACACGCACACGCACACGCACACACACACACAGTGCAACAGATCATTTACAACAATGGATGACTTGTCTAAAGTCTTCTTCTCTCTGCCCCCTGTGCCCCTATCCCATGAGCTATAAGTGATGCGATTCAGAGAGCTGGATTCTATCCATATGAAATTAGAGAGTTTAGTTCAGGTTGATAGTCTGAATTCTCACCTAAAACTTTAAATGTTCCCCTACAGCAGGGTACTTTTTTTCCTTCCCGAGAAAGAAAAAAAGTCATTAGTTATGGAGTGATTAGTTTTTAGAGTGAACACTTTCAGTGATTTCCCTCAGGTCTCCATCTTAGTTTTGTAGAGCTATCATCGTCCAAGTTTCTGTAGGTTTGAATGCCACATATAATACTATACTATATTATAGGTTTGAATGCCACATATAATACTATACTATATTATAGGTTTGAATGCCACATATAATACTATACTACACTTATAGGTTTGTACTGCCTCACAAAGCAGTAGCTCACAACATATTTCTACAACTAGGGCTATAACACAGTGGTCTTCATGTTTCATGTATGTATGATTCTGCAACAAATACAGCAACAAAAATGACACCTGACTTTCAGGCCGATGAAGTGAAAACTAGTCCACATATACAGTGTGGAGGCCTTGGCAGCTTGAGGACATTATCTCCCACACTCTTCGCTATGTGTACTAATGTATGCACACCATGCAGACAACAGTCTAGTAATAATGCAATTTATGCCCAGGTGATTTCCCATATTTATGCCATCGTGTTTGTACAGTATGTTACAGCTGGTGTTTTTTTTAAATCACAAGCATTATGTTTAATGTTATACTGTGCTATGATTCATTCTTTAATGAGGTTTCACATTTTATATTATGCAGCCATGACGAAAGATATACTATATATGAGAATTGCTGGCAATTCACAAGAGACTATCTGAGCAGGCGCTTGTAAATACACATTATGGTGTTTACTTTATTTTACGTTGAGAAGGTAGCAGAATTACCATGTACTTAATAAATAGAAAGCAAATCACACAGATACAAATCCACATTTTTTTCTTTTGTGTATGGGTGTGTGTGTGAGGGGGTGGACTTGAAGAGAATGAGGAGGCTGTTCTCAAGTGATGAGAGTGTGTGTGTGTGTTTTTATTGTGTTAGTCTGTGCATTATGGGTAATTGATGTTACAATTTATGATCATATTCTTGGCTGGTTGGATGTAACCCAATACATACGCCTCATAAATAATGGACATGTATGAATGAATATGGCAAGGAGTGAAAGATTCCCTGGCTCCTGCCTGCGCCAGTGCTAACCCTTCACTCTCCAGATGGAATGTAGAAATGTATGGTATGCAGACAAAAGTCTGACATATCTGTATTGATGGAGTTTTTGATAGGTCTATGGTAGTGTGATATTCAAATGCAATCAAATGTGTATATTACCGGTAAATCATTTTTTTGGATGCAATATAATCTTCAAGGATTTGGTGAGACTTAATAAAAAAAACATCATTCAGTCATGAGTATGGCACATGCACGATGACTCATGTAACATGTTCAAAGGGGGATGCCAGGAATGTGTGATAATACTCTGGTCCATGGTTTGCACACAGAGGGCCATGATTCAAAACACAACGAGCTCCATTTGAGATCCTAATATTTTATGAGCGAATTTCCAGGTTTACATTTAGCTATTAATAGAAGGCTGACATTTGCACACCCTCTTTGAGAGCGATGGGCATACTCAACTCTGGTGTGTACCATTTCCGCTAATCACCAAGGACATACTTCCCTCAGGGGAAATGATTAGCTCTCTGGCCGTGCAATATAAAGCAACTTTGATAAGCAATTAAATTATTCCTATTGCCTCAGCCTCTTATCTTCTGTTCTTTTTTTCTTGTGGTCTTGTTGCATCGGTTTCTTTGAAACCCACTAACTTGAGGGCTATATGACTGGCTAAACAGTGGTCACACAAAGAAGCCTAGTCAGACTTGAGATTTAACATCAATTTTTAGAATAAAAACACTAACCTCAATGTTTTTTGTTTAACTACAACAATATGGCCATCAGTATTCAAATAAATGTTATTAAACTACAACAAAAACAGCTCTATTGATGCATAAATGAACACTTTAGCCTTCAAATTCATTGATGGGCAACACAGCAGTAGGCCCCAGTCGTGGTGCAACTGGCTGGGGCACCTGCACTGTACGCCGGCGACCTGGGTTCTCTACTATCCTGTCAATTAAAGGCATAAAAGGCCAAAAATATATACTTAAAAAAAAATGCCACGATCAATATCTTCAATTTCATAACACAAATATGGGTGGGTAAGATATGGGAGTTCCATCAAACTTCCATCAAAGCAAAAAAAGTTCCACAAAACATCTAAACGATTTCATGTTGGGCCTCCTGTACAAGGCCCTTTGTCTGTTCTAGTAGTGTAAATATTGTTTTGGAGCTTGTTTCTAGAAAGCTTTGTTGGCTAACTTCCGTTGCAAACTTGGCCGGTTGGTTCGTGGATTTGTTTCTAGAAAGGGTAGCTCCAATATCAACCGAAAAACCGGGTCGGAAAGTTTGGCGGTTGGAACGACAGCTTGAGAGCATTAGTTAGACGTAATATTGTCCATGGATACAGTATGTGCTGTTGTCAACATTTGTGCAGCAGGTGTAATAACGTAGATTGTGTAGTGGTACACAATGTAGTGTAGTGGTACAACAGTGGTAAGACAAAGTTGCGTTCACAACATCCACTCATTCACACTACACTGTGTAATACAAAGTGCCCTACTCAGTAAATAGCACACAATTAGCATACTCACTCACTGACCTATAGTGCACTAGCGCATATTGTGAATGAATGGAAATTTGAACGCACCTACCTTTTTACCCCAGAACCACTGCATGAGCGGTGATTTTAATTTAAAAAATTGAGACGCAACATGTGTATGTGCCTTCTTACTGCTGGTGGAGGTGAAATTAGTGAATGACTCTTTTAGGTACAGTATAGTGCTTGAGTAAATATTAAAAATAAATAGTTTTTGACTTTTTTTAGTTTTAATTATTATATCAGCTTGCATAAGCAATATAATTTGTTTTGAGTTCAATGTATATTCAGTATATATACTCATTAAAGAAGCTATCCAGTAAACATTGGATAGAAGCTATCCAGTTTAACATAATTCAGTTCAATTCCAAGTTTTTTCCAAGACAGTTACCTGATATTGTTATGAAAGTATGATCATGTAATTATAATGATTTATATATGGTGAGAGATGCTGTACAATGCTGTGGAATTACACCTTGTTAAGAAATGACTCATAGGAATATGCAATACAATGCAAAAGACTTTAATAAAGTTCAGAAGCCCAAAACATACATCAACAAAAAAATATAACATCATACAGTTTTACTTCACATGTTGGCAAATCAAAGAATAGTACAAAGATAATTTAAGGTGCATAACGTACTTCACATTTGACATAAGTGATGGTGTCCAACCCCCCCCCCCCCCCCCCCCCACCACTAATACAAAAGCTCTGTATATATATTTCCTTTTAATTTCCAAAAAATTCAGGCAAGTCTAATATTTTTACATAGTGCTAAATTTATATAGATGGGGTGTAAAGGTTATCCTTATAGCATCATAATGTATTTGATATCATAATGGTGTCTGAAAGTTATGCCAGAAGTTCTTTTTTTTGTAAAGAATATCAATATTGAGGTCAAACATAACCCCTGAAGACTTTTTTCTACCTACGGAATCAGTATCCATACCAGATAAATGCTGACCTTATTAAACCAACGTGTGACCCATCGGTCCAATAAATAAATAAATATATCCAGGATGAAGGTTTACAGGTTTTCAGTAATGAGGACAAAAAGCCACTGTCAAAGTAACTTAAACAAGGGATGTGCTTGTGTGTTGTGGATCCCTATGGTTACTTTATTGCTGATAATATGATGCCTGGATACTCTACTTGTTTTGGTGTTCAATAGACTTTGTCTTCTAATCCTTGTTGAATACATAATACATTGATTGAAATATGTGCACATATCCAAGAATTTCTCCTTAAGCCTACCGCATCTCATAGACTGCCTGAGCTTTTCCGTTTTGGAATCAATTAAACACATCCCACAGGTTAAATCAGCTTTGATTTCACAGTCTGACTACTACACACAAACATGTAAAGGTCAGACTTAGTCTTCCTCTATACTGTCATACACAAAGAGCTTTTGATTATTAAGCAAGGATCCAGTCCCTTGTGATTGTGGCTTAGCACAAAGTATTAAAACTCGTTTCATTCATTTAATTTCAAGTCCCAAATGACAAACTGAGGCATCCAGTCACACTGTTGCACGAACACTTTAGTGTGGTGTAGCTTCCTATGGACAGCCATGCACTGAAATGATAGCCACACTCTACACTTGCACTCAAGGCCCAGTCACTAACAAGTCTGTCGTCGACAAAATGGCACTGTCTGACATAAGCAGAACAGTCACCTATACCTCCACACACAAAAGAGCCTTAGAGTATAGCACATAATCAGCCATTTACCTAAGTCTCTGAGCAAACCCACGAGGGGCAAACTTAGTGGTAGGAGCAAGTGATATCAAACAACCACCCGGTAGGTCAGTGTTTTCACAATCTTTGTGAAAGTGTTTTTTTTTGCAAAACAAGGCAAACAGAATCAATAGACACAGACAATCATGACTGTGTTAAGTATACAGTTAAGTACATTTATCTACATAAACATACTATACAATTCTCCTTTAAATTCCTATGCTTGATATTGGTGAAATATGTGGGAGAAGTACTCCAAATAGTCATCTAGTGCCCTAACGGTGACACTGATAAGTGCGGACAAAAGATTCGACAAAGAATTTTTTCAAACCTTCTACTACAACGCTAGCAGATTGCACAGGCAACAAGCAGGCAACAAGATGTGTCGAGTCTGTTCAATTAGTCTTTCGTTCCTCTCTAGGTCTTGTTTGAGGCGGGAGAGAACCTGTACAGTATGGGGTTCAGCTCTTCAGTCACAGCCTTCCTCTCTCTCTCTCACTCCCTCTCTTTAGGAACTGGCAGCTAGAGATTGATTTTTATCCTTTGGGAGCGAGTTGTACCTGTGCCACAGAGTGTGCCATACAGTGGTGGTTTCAGTGCCGTCTCCTGTAATATAGAGAGACAGACAGATATAGGGAGATTGCAATTACAATGTCATCTAGGTAGCTAAGCGGCAGTATGCATACTCTAGTATAGGATAATAATAATAACATTAAATTAAAAAAAAACTCTCTCCCTGCTTACATATACTTACATATGCATACAGTGAGTTTGAGTGAGAGAGAGAGATAGAGCAAAAAAACGATGAGGAAAGAGCATTTTTCAAGGGCCAAACTACAAAGGGCATTTTTCCTTGTCAGATTCCCTTGAAGAATGCTGCTGTCTGCCTTATCGGCTGGTGCATTTTACTAGTCACTGCATGCAAATTTACACAAACGTTTCAGCTATGAATTTGTCTTTATATCCACCACAGTATAGCAACACTCACCCTCTTTTGCCTGTAAATGGTGTTTTTATCTGGGCATCTGCACTATACTTCGCTAACTGGATCCACACCGAAATGTGTGCGTGTGTAATGCATTGATTCATGCCCAATGGTACCGTCAAAATTCAGAATTCACATACATGCTATCATTGCTGCTAACCTTTCAGATTTATATTAACACATGCTTATTTTATCATGCCTACTGCTGGGATCTTCTGGTGACTGAGCTTATGCTGTTCTGTTATCTCAATTTGCATTTTGTGGTGCTGAAAGAAACTAGATGATACTGGGCTGTGCAAAATGTTGTCTCTAAGTCTTATTAGAAGGCTAATAGCCCCCTGGCCACTGGTACTGTAGGACACAACCTAATCTGGGTATCAAATTGGTTTGCTGTTCCCTGTACTGATGCTATTATCAACAACCTATCTACAGTATATATTTTATGCATGCAAACAGTGATAAGCATCAAGGAAAATAAAGTGAAATATGTTCTGCCAGAGCTTGAGGCAAATTAATCAGCCGCAAGGCTTTTCTGTTCACAAGATGGAAAACCTTGAGGAAATTGTTCCTGACAGGGCAAAGACCTCTTCAGTATATGTAAAATAACAATAAATTTGTAACAAGAACATATTTTACCTTGTTGCGGCCTATTCCCTGTGCAATATGCATTGCTTCTACACCAACTACTGACTAGGTAGTTACTAGGTAAATGACAAGATAGCCATCTGGCTAAAGAAATAAAGTAGTCTAAATGTTTGCAGAACTGAAAAGTTTTATACAAGAACTTCTTCCCCAAGGGCTTTTTTTAAAGTGCGCTTTTGTGCGACACGTCTGTGAACGCTTCACTTGTGTCATCTTATTTAGATTCATCCATCAACGCGCCAAACTACCAAACACACTTCTAACAGAGTAAGAGTAGGCTCACTGAATGCACAAGGAGCTCTTGAATGGGGTCACGAGTAGGTTACTGTGACACACAGAATGACCTGGAAAAAACACCAGCTCTGCCAATAGGATGCAAAAACATAGATCCTATCGGCTCTTATGCTCCTGCATTTGCGTTGCTGTGTCTGAGATCAGTCAAGCAGGGTGGGGGCTTATTTGATCTGCCACAGCTAAAGCATGTAGTCAGACGGAAGATACCCATCACCGGGGGGTGATGGTTGGGGGGATTGACCTCTAAAATCAGCGACTGAGAGGAGTAAGAAAAGAGATAAAAGAAAAGCAGGGTGATGAGTAGAAATGGCGAAGAGAGGGAAAGAGGCTCTCATGACATTACATCCTGAGTCCTGCAAATGGACCTCTTTAAGTATTACGAGCCTTATGGTGCCATAAATGGGTGCCGCTCGCAAATGCATTTTGACAAGCCTCTTTCTTCAGTCGCCACATCCCTAAGTCGTTACGCGCAACATTCAGATGACCTTCATATGCATGGATTTCAAGGAAAATCACTTCCTATTACCTCGGCTACTGTTTCCCTACAAACACAGGCCAGTACAAACATCAGCTACTCCACTCTAGTCCCTGTGCTATCAAACAGACTTTGAACATCACAAGCTATTAAATATTAACCATATTGAGCGCTGGCATTCAGCATCCATGTTGTCAGGGAACTGCTCATCGCTGATCTTAACTCCTGTCATGGAAACAACATCAGAGGTCCAAATGTGCGTACAAACGGTCGTTAATTAATTTCATGCCGATGTTCTATATACAGTAAGCAAGCATGTATGGGTTATATGCAGTGATACTGTATACTAACTCCTACAGTATAGCCTAGTTCTATTTATTGTCTATGTGTCTGGAGAGACATGTTTAGAATAGGCCATATATAACCCACATGCTAATAAGTCACATTGTTTGGTGCCATAAGATAATGTTTATTTTAATGTTATTGTAATGGGGTAATCTGTCATTGTTACCTCTGTTTCTCTTATTCTTATTTTATTTATTCTGAACTAGTTGTATGAACTTTGTGAAAGAAGCAATAACATGTGTCTCGATGTAGCATTAGACTCTACATCTATTAATGTTGCACCTCGCTGCTCAGGCACAGTGTCTCATCTGCCATGCGGTGTTTTCTCTAGGGATCCCTAGATGCCTGTGCCTCTCCATTGTACAGCTTGTGCAACATGAATGGGGGTGAGTGACTGTCTGACAAGACAGGAGTTGATCTCAACACCTTCGGATTTAGATGTGCCTATATGTGACTCTGAATGTGCCTGAATGAAATCTTCAAAGCCATTTCAATAAGTGTCCGTGCTCTGATTATGGGTAGCACTGCATTATCTAATGCAAGAGCTCTTACTACTAATACAGGCCATTAAATTTGCCATTAAATCGGTCAGCCCCCATTATCGTCCCAAAACATAAAGTCTCATTTTGTTGTGCACTCGGGACATGTTGCGGTGTGTGTACTGATAATTTAAAAGTCTTAGGCACGCCGGTCAAAAAGTCATTTGGACAATTTGAAGAGAAGTATTACAAACATAAACTGATTTACATGTTGTCTTTTTTCTGTAATCTGTCTAGGAAAGGTTTACATGTAATGAAGCGTGGCTGAGCATAGCTTTCGCATGGTTTCCAAATGAGAGGTGGATGGAGAGAAAGGAATATCAGCGCTGTGTGGGTGTCACCCTAAATTACCATGCGCACAATGTGGATATACTATCATTTGCAAGAAATATGCAGAGAAGGATTTTCTGCTCTAAGGATGAGAGATCTTGAGAAACCAGACCCATAATGTCAGAAGGTAAAAAAAAAATAGAGCCTTTGACTCTACAAGGAGATGAGAAGCAGGTGTGTGTGTGTGTGTGTGTGTGTGTGTGTGTGTGTGTGTGTGTGGAGAGTGGTGGGTAATTAGGAAATGAACTACAGAGTCAAACAGAATGCATTACACCATCATCATCAGATCCACCTGAATGTCGCATTAGAAACCTTCATCTAATGACTCTAGTCAGTGTTGACATCAATAGCAGTGTGCTGCTTTGTTTGTATACATATACAAAGGTGTGAAACTAAACCACATATTTCCTTTGGACACCACTAAAAGAGCTTTGCTTGGTAAAAATAGATGGGTTCTGAAAGTGATTACTAAATCCCCCTTGCCTTCATTGGACTGTCTCAGTCCCACAGCTAGGGCTTAACCTTGGTCTCTGTGACCTCAAATTGCATGCTTTTGTCTTTGTTCTGCTCCATGCGGGCTGCTACAGCAGTGTGAGGCCGGTCTTGTCACCTCTGATTTACATTTATTCCCCTCGCCTGCTTTTATTTATTAGCCACTTTGCATCTGGCATATCTCTTCAGGAATCCTGATCTGAGTTGCGCCAGTATTTAAATAAACATTTGCCTCATTAGTGCTATCTCCTAGCCTCTGAGCTTGCCAATGGTTCATGTACAGCACAATGAAAACAAGGTTGGAGAATATGCTTGTTTCTCTCTTTATGTCTTTCTCTTATTTATACTGTATGTAAGAGAGGGAGAGAGAGGTAGATAGATAGATAGATAGATAGATAGATAGATAGATAGATAGATAGAGGTAGAGAGAGGTAGATAGATAGATAGAGAGAGAGAGAGAGAGAGAGAGAGAGAGAGAGAGAGAGAGAGAGAGAGAATACTAACACACCCACACAAGAATATATCAAACTTATCAGATGAGTTAAAAGCAACTATTGTGCTTAGGCATGTATATTTGTAAAATGTAAATTCTGTAAGTTGATGTTGCCCAGGGACTCTGCTTATCTATTAGGCATGTTTGGGTTTGTTATGCCAGTTGGTGGTGGCACAATGCATTTTTGTGAGTCAGCTGGAGCTCACTCATGTATCCTAAACCATTTTCTTTATCTCCTAATTAGACCTTTTAAATAGCAATCCTATCCTTCAAGAGAAAAAAAAAACACAGAAGCTAACAGAAGCTAAACAGGTCCAAATAATGTCCCAATCATCTCCTCTCCCCTTGTTACAGCAGTTACTCAACAGTGACTCAACTGAGCATCACAATAGCCCCATTTTCAACGCATTCACCCGCCGCTGTATCACTGCCTACTGTGTGGAGCTGCCCGTGGACTACAACCAGAAGCCGTCGTTTTTAAGGACCAAAGCAACTAGCCAAAATAGGGAAATAAACTCCTCACGTCTTATATGTCACCTCCCCATCTTAGTACAATATTCTTAATATTCACCTCTGATGAAATTCATGCACATTTCCGCCTTTGTGTGGTTTAATCCCCTGACCAACCCTTCCACCCCCCCTCCTGGCTGCCACCTTCCAACCCCACTCTTATCTCCAAAAGGACAGTAAAAGGGGGAGTGGGAGAGGGAGCAGTGTGCAGGCTTAAAAAGGAAGTCATGAATTACCTGTCGGGTGTGGATTTGCCCAGGAGTCTTGAAACTCCCTTGACAGCTGCACTCTGAGACGCTGTAGGGATCAGAGCTGGTGGAGGAGCACTTGGAGAGTGAGTCACAGCCCACCACAAACGTATTGTCCAGAGGGAGCTCTTGAATGATGTGGTGCTTCTTGGGTGCAACAGGGGTTTCCGGTTTGATCTGGAACGTGGGCTGGGGGGAGGCAGACTTGTAGTGCTTGGCTAAATCTGGACTGTCAGGTTTGAAGGTGGTGGGCGTGGTGGCCCAGTTGTACTTGCCCATGGTCTGCTCCTCCAACTCAACGGGCAGGTCAAGTTTGCCGTTTATGTGCTCGTGGGTAGGGTCGTCGGGCTTGGACTCTTCGATAGTGACAAAGTTAAGCAGCAGGCTCTTGGGAGACCTCTTCTTTTTCTTCTTCTTCTTTTTGATCTGTCGGTTCTCCTGGTTCGGCGACACCCACTCGCCACTCTGCTTGCCCTTCTGCACCACCTTGTGCCGCGGCGTCTGCCGACAGCGCACGAGAGCCGTGACGAAGATGACCAGAATGACGGTCAT
The DNA here is from genome assembly GCF_018492685.1 of Alosa sapidissima. Lineage (NCBI taxonomy): Eukaryota > Metazoa > Chordata > Actinopteri > Clupeiformes > Clupeidae > Alosa > Alosa sapidissima. The sequence goes on from NC_055976.1 coordinate 5,826,113, forward strand.
GGTGCCGGCGATGATGGCGATGACCACAATCACATAGCCGTTGGCCTGTGGCGTTACGTCGCTCTCTCCCACGGTGCGGTCCAGTGGGGTCTCCATGCTTTTGCGTAGCTGCTCCTGGATGTAGGTGGCATTGGACACCGTCTCATTCACAAATAGATGGACTAAGGCAATGGCGTGCAGCGATTCCGGCTGGCCAAGATCTCTGACTTGTACCACTAGTCTGTGTAAGCCTTGGTCAGCTGCAGCAATCTTCTCCTGCAGTGTAATATTCCCAGTGGCTCTGTCAATGGAAAACAGTCCTTTCTGTGAGCCCCCGATGATGTTGTACTGCAGCTCTGCATTCATGCCCGTGTCGTTGTCGATGGCAAACACTCTGGTCACCACGGAGCCGGGACTGGTGCTCGATGGGACCAGGTCGTAGGAGTAGTTGGAGGAAGGGATGACAAACACAGGGCGGTTGTCGTTCACGTCGACGACATTGATGGTAACCTTGGCGTATGAGGTGGTCGGCTTCTGACCCGCGTCCACTGCTTTCACCATGAACGTGTACGAGCTCTGCTGCTCCCGGTCAAACGTGATGTTAGGCTTAATGACGCCGGTTTTGGGATCAATAATGAAATTGTCCTTAGCATTGAGGATGGAGAGGGTGACCACAGCATTGTCCCCCGCATCCGCATCTGTGACCGTGATCAATCCCACAGTGCCATACAACGGGAGATTTTCAGGCACGTAGAAGTTGTACTCAGGGTGAGTAAAGGCCGGGCTGTTGTCATTTAAATCTTGGACGATCAGTCTCACAGTGACGTTGCTCTGCAGGGAGGTGGATCCATTGTCCCGCGCAATGACTGTGAATGTGTACTTCTCCTGCTTCTCCCTGTCAAGCCTTTTGTTCACCGAGAGAATTCCGGAGCGCCGATCTATGCTAAATCCATCAGGGGCGTCAGGCCCAAGGGTGTAAATGATCTCAGCATTCTGCCCGCTATCTGCATCAGTAGCACTGACTTTTATCAACTGGGTGGAAGGGTCGTTGTTCTCGGGGATAGAGAGCTGAATTTCGGGCTGAGGAAAGATGGGGACATTATCGTTCTCATCTTTGATTTTTATGAGCACCATTGCTGACGTGTTAAGATGAGGGTTTCCTGAATCGGAGGCAACTATCTTAATTGCGTATTCTCTGGTGGTTTCATAATCGAGGGGGGCAGCGGTCTCAAGCAGAAATTGGTTGTTAAAAGCAGGCTTTAACCTGAAAGGTACATCTGGGTCTGTGTAACACGTCACTTTCCCATTCAGATCAGCATCTTTGTCGGTCACAGTAATTAGAGCTATCTTTGTGTTTAATGGAGCATTTTCTGACAGGAGAACAGTGCCGTTCACCAGGTTTATTATATACCTGGTGTCTATAGACGGGACGTTGTCATTAACGTCAGTGACATTCACAGTGACTGTAGCTCTTGAGGGAGTGGCGCTGCCATCACTCGCTAGCACAATCAGTTTGTGAACTGGGGTGACCTCCCGATCCAGAGGTTGTCTCACGGTAATCAATCCAGTGTTGCTGTCAATAGCAAAGTGTCGGCGGGTCGCGGGCGAGATCTGGTTGCTGAAGGAGAAGTGGATCTGCGCGTTGGAGCCGAGGTCAGCGTCGGTGGCGTGGAGCTGGGTGACGGATGTGCCGGTGGGCGCATTCTCTGGAACGCTGACCTCCACCTCGCTGTCTTTGAAGACGGGCCGATTGTCGTTCACGTCCGACACAGTGACCTGCAGGATTGCGGTGCTGGACTTTGGTGGTGTGCCCCCGTCCTCCACTTTGATCTTCATCACAAAGGTGTCCTTGACCTCCCGGTCCAGGCTCTGCTGCACAATGAGCTGGGGCCACTTGTCTCCCTCTGGAGTCTCGATGATGTCCAGGCCAAACTCACTGACACTCTGAGAAAGAGAGAGAGAGAGAGAGAGAGAGAGAGAGAGTAAGAGAGCGAGAGAGAGAGAGAGAGAGAGAGAGAGAGAGAGAGAGAGAGAGAGAGGACAAAGGGTAATCAGTATTATTTATTTTTTTCAAATTACATTAAAATTGGATTAAGCATCAAAGCCATTAGTCATTGTGTATGGATGAATCATTCACAGACCATTCAACCTTTACTTGTGCTGTAAAATAATGCTCTGAAAAAAAGACAAGGGGCATAAATCCCACTCAGCTATTGGGATTTCAACCAAAACTCAGAGGCAGTGGTTTGTTTTAGCCTTAAAAGCATGTTTGCTTTAACAGCAGCAACAAACCTTGGGGTGAAAGTACTTCAAACCTATGCATAGGGTCTTCAAAATATTGACTTACAAAACACAACCAGAGGGGAAAAAAACTACTTAAGCAACGTAAAGCCTTTAGCAAACACTGGATGCTAAAGAGGAGGTAAACAACCCTCTGCCATGCGTACAGGCATTTCTATGCTCCATGAGTAGCCCTTGACATTTGCTTTATTCCTCTTAAACAGAGTAAATCTGAGTTTTGGTGAGCAATAAAAGCAAGAAGACTGACAGACACAGGCAAAGACAGAAATAGCTCAAGATAAACTGATAAAAAGGGGAGATAGAGAGATCGATGGAGTGATGGTTGCAAATAGTAATTAACTTTCATGTTTTTTCATCAGAGAGATCTGAGGAGCAGTCTATTGACTTCTGTGGGAGCCCACATTGCTGGTTGAATCACTAATAAAGGTGTTCCACTTGGCTTCATGAGCAGACACATCTGTGTAGGTATATTTTTTCGAGTGGTGCCACAGGCACACTTGACACTCCTGATGCCGCAATTCTCTCTGTTGGTGAATGCCCGATGTACAGCGACCAACAAACCAATTTAAAGAACAAAGTCATGCGATTCAGTCTCACTGCGCTGCCTTAATGGAATAGTGATTTCAGCTCTGTCCCCCCACTCTGATCCATTCCACCATGCTTCACCCAAAATGAGATTGCATTTTACCTCACAATCATGTGTCTGCTTTTGGTATGGAGACACCTCCAAAGACTTCAAGTTCACATTCAAGAGAGACAGTTGAAAAGGGAGCCAAGAGATAAGCTTTATTTTAAATATGCTGCAAGACAGCCATAGATTAAAGAGAGAGGGGGGAAAAGCACATTTTAAAAGCCTGAGGAAAATGAAAACAAATGCACATGTAATCCTCATGAGACACCAGCCTCGACTGTTCAAAGTAATTGCCTTCCCCTCTAAAACTAGCACTAATATTTATGATTACAGATCAGCTATGGAGTAAAGCTGGTACATTTCCACCTTTGAAAAACAAGACTGAGAAAGGCCTATAATGTTAAAAAAATATGTCTCCCAACACATTTGCCAAACAAAGAGACTCTTTGATGCTCTTACAGTCATAAATATTTTCATGCTGAAACAAGAAAACGCATCTTTCTTAAGAGATAAGCTTCATGCTACACACAAACACTGAACGATTACTCTGTCTAGGCATATCTTTCATACGAGATTAACATATGTGTTTTTGCCTTGTAAAGGGTCTGCCCAACCGCATTTGAACAACACAAACAAACCAGACTTATGTGTTAAAAAACAACAAAACCCTGCCTTTGATCCGCGCAGTAACTGTCTATGCAAACGACTTCTCGATTGAGGACAAAATCAGTCTTGTGCTTTCCAAGATTGTGTGACATCCTTCTATAGTGTTTGCCAAAGCCTGTGTTGTCACCATCTGTGGCCTGTTTGTGGATTATTTTAATATGTAAAAACTAAATGTAAAACAGTCCCACTTCCAGACCAACTGTCTGCGTATCAATCCATGTCTCCATCCCTCTCTGCCCTCATCCATACATTGCCCTCTCCATCTGGGGCCCAGCTCTACAGTATTCCAACCTCGTCCTAAAGCTTTCTTGTGTAAAGAATACAATCCTAACAGAGAAATAGAACAGCATTGCTATGGGTTATGGACAGGACCTCTATTTGTCTGTGTTTGCTCTAGTTTTACACAAACTACTCCTGGCAATGCTCCTGCTGAATGCAATAAGCTACACGGTGCTGCTATGTCTGTGGCTGAATCAGTGATCAATCATCTCTCTCTCTCTATTTCTTCACATGCAAAATGAGACTTGGGGATTGTGATTACCTCCAGGGCAGGCTTAGAAAGAGCAAGACGAGCATGAATCACCAGCCCAAGGGAAGTGACAATCATTTGAAAATAATAAGCATGCCACCGGAAAAAAATATATGTCTAACCTTACTCCAATTGACCTGTAACTTAGGAAAGACAGGCAGGTAATATTACACAGCCAGATGATGATATATAATAGAAGTAATTGATACCGAAAATAGTTTCCTCTAGAGCAATCAAGAGAGATGAGCAGTACAACTGAGAGTGGTAACCTTAGAGTGCTACAATCACACAATCTAACCTTATGGCACTGTAACTTAAAGTAGAGATCTCAGGCCCATGCAGACAGTTTCAGGTTGCATGGCGTTAGCACAAAAAACACAGCTTTCCACTAGAAAGCTGCGTTTTTTTGTGCTTCAGATTATCAGCTGCTGCATCTTCAAATCAATGTGATGACCTTATTAAAGTCAATGGAGACTGAAAGTCTGCTGAATATATCAGAAATTCATGGATGTTGAGGGCAATGGATGGCACAGACAAAAAGGTATTTATTCCTATCTCTTTCTCTCCCTTGGACACTTTCTCCCTCCCTCCCTCTGTCTTCCCTCTCCCTCTCTCATACACTCTCTCTACACACACACACACACACACTCTCTTTCAGCTATAATTCTCTCTCCCTGTCTTCATTCATTATTTTCAATAAGTCATGACTGATATGAAATACAGAAGAGCAACCATTCATTACTTTTAGATGAACAGACTAAGGGAAAATACACCTACACGAACCAATTGCAAAAAACTTTTTAGGATTAATTAGTGCCAATTTATTATCTTCTAAAAGTTAGACTAAATTCTGAGAAACAACATATTTATTTAGTGAAAATAGTTAATCGCATCCCAGTAATATATAATATACAAGAGAATAATGCTTATAAATGGATACATATTAATGCTGGCAAACCGCGGTGGCTGATTCTTATATTCTTTGATAGATTGTTCAATTATAAACTCAAAGAACTGGAAAAACAGCATTAGGAAAATATCACTGAAAATGATTTATTAGCACAAATAAGAGTTGCCACCTTATGGCAAAATAACATGTGCCCATGGCCTAACAAATTACAGCAACACTATTTCACTTCATTTGTTTCTTGGTGTATGTGAAGCCGACACAGATTCCAATAAATAAATAGCGGGCCAAGTTTGAAGAGATTAAAGACTTAAGGGATTGAAGGAGAGGAGAAGCTGGTTACATGTAATGTGGAGAAAACCCTTAAATGGTGGTTCAAAAATAACAATGGACTGGGTGGACCCTGCAACAAAAAAAAGTCAATAGCTCCATCCCCTGAGCCTGATCTGATCCACATGCTCCAAGATAGAACTTGTAAAGAGCTTCTCTTTAAGTGATAAAATCTCTTCTAATGGAATGCCCTCCTCTAGCCATGCATGGTATTACTTTCCCCGAGCTGACCTTGGCCGTTTCAGAAAGTGCCTTAAGCGCATCGTTCCAGGTGACATAACAAGACTAATGCTGATAGAACAATTAATATTTCACCTCAATGAAACCACTACGCCCAATGAACGTCCTCTGCACGAACGTGCCAGTCTTGCCTATGAAATCACATCAATGACTAATGGGGAGAAGCTGGTAATCTCATTTACACTTTCTCATGGCAGTGGGAGTGACTTGTTCGTGTTGGTTCTGGTTGGCTACTGTGAGGGAGTCGAGGCGGCGGCAGCAGCAGCAGTGGGTTCGTGCCGGCTAATCGTACCAAACTTCACGCTGAGGACGAGGCAGGGATGCAGGGTGAAGCATCGCTGTGTGGGAGCTCTCTGCTATAATCTCTGAGGACCATGCAAATAAAGTCCAAGGGGTGGATTTCGGGCCAGCAGCTACTCCAGGGAGAGCCTGCTCAAACCACTCCAAGTGTAAAACGCTTTGCTTTTCTTCTCTCTCTCTCTCACTCTCTCTCTCCTCTCCCTCACTCACTCTCTTTTCCTTGAACTGTAAAGGCAATACAACTGAGCCTCCATCTGGGTTCAAGATGCAAGTGATTCACAGACATTGAGTTAGGAGCTGATCCAAAATGAGTGTGGAATGCGCACTCTGGAGATGCTGAAGTGTAATGTGTGCAGGCCTGCGACTGCACTGGATTGGTCCTTTTCCAGGCATAACAATTGACATCCACCAGACAGGCAAGACAGACACTGGTTGCAAAAGCCCTTCCCATGCAAATTGATGTATGAATCAAACATGGTTGGGGTTCATTCAATCAGAATTCCTAATCAGGAGCAAAAGTACAAAGCATTCGTCATTCTAACATGACAGACTAAAATTGCATTAATTTAGTGAAAGACTGTTCTCTGACTGTTTACATCCTATGAAACTATATTGTTTACCTGTTTGTGCATACCATATATACATGTTAATGTTCAAACACAATTTTATTGCCAACAGAAATATCTTCAATAAATACCATCCCAACAATATATGAGATGTGGTACAGACCCTAATAAAATGCATACAATTATCCTAGTTTCTCATTTGGGCTCACTATATTAAGCCACTGAGACTACCGCACTATTTATCCATAGAGCACCAATTAAATGATGAAAGAAAACACAAGCCTCCTTCTGCATGTATTTTCCACTCCTGTTCAATTACACACTGAGCATATACAAATTATAGTAAATTACCTCTGGAACCTTGAGCTAAAATGTTGATTCTTCTGAGCAGGTGATCAATCACCAAATTAGAATCTGTCGACCTATCAATTAAGTAATGCATTTAGCTGATAGAGGGAGAGAGAGAGAGAGAGAGAGAGAGAGCAAGAGCATGTGGTATGTGAGAGCGTATGTGTGTCTGTGTGAGATAGAGGGATGCACACACAACAGAGAGAAAGAGAGCGATAGAGAGATAGAGATAGATGGGATAGACAGAGAGAGAGAGAGAGAATAAAGAGAGTGAGAGAACAAGGAAGAGGCCATTTAGGGCATCATGCACCATCAATTTAATTCACACTTAGGACCACTCACCTTGACAAGTTCATAGTGCTGAATCCCATTGATCCCCACATCTGGGTCAAAGGCAGAGGGCACAGGATAGCGGTTGTTGATCGCTGTGTTCTCTGGGATGGAAATGTTTATGACCGTGGACTGGAAAAGGGGCGCATTATCATTGATGTCCTCGATTAGAAAGCGGATCTTGACCAGCCGGAAGATCTCATCTGGCAGCACGGCCACCTCGATCTCATAGAAGCACTGCTTCTCGGCGAAGATGCCCGAGCAGAGCTTCTCACGGTCGATGCGGTTCGCCGTGGTGAAAATCTCCCCGGTGTTGGCCTCCACTCGCACCAGCTGCACGTCGCCCGTCTTGTACACGGGCTTGAACTGCAACGGCGACGAGAGCTTGATGTTGGGGTCGAGCGCCAGGTCCAGGTCCTTGCGAAGGTTCCCGATGCGCATGTTCTCTGGCTGCTCTTCCTTCACCGTGTACTCCTTCTCCTGGGCCCAGCAAAGCAAGACCAGGCAGCTGAGCAACAGCAGCAGAGCATGGGCCTCACTTGCCAAGTCCATAATCAGGGTGGATGAGCTTCTTGTGTATGGGCTGCAATTCTAACACAATAAAGAGAGAAAGAGAAAAAAAAGAAGGCAATTGTTAAAACCAGCCACGGCTTTTGAAACAAGCATACATGTTGCTCTTTAATTAGTCGACTTTCCCTGGTGGATTTTGTTCTTTTTATAAAGGACGTTTCAACTCCTGTTGTGTTTAGAGATAGATGTCTCATTCAGAGACCACATGTAAAGCTATTCTTCAGGGCTCTCTTGTGTGCAAACCCTACACGCACACACAACTTTATTAAATTTAATCAGCAGCTTCAATAAATATCTTATTCTACTGATAATTTACTAGACACCACATCAGCAATGTTTTTATTAGTAAACATAAACATACAGTGTTTTCATATGATTCTGGCAACCACCACCTATTTAGATTAATACTAGATAATTAAATTTGTACATACTCGTTTGTGTAGTCTGGTTGAGTTTTTCATGGTTCCATTCCCTTCTATGTCTTGGGAATGTCCACAACAATAAAAAGCAACCCTGTCTACTGCACCTACTGAGCTACAAATGTTATTTTTTCAGTTGTGGTTGTTGCTGTTGTTTGTTTTTAGTATTTTCAGTGCTTTTCCATAGTTCACTAGAAAAACATGAGAGGGGTGGATACTAGGGGTGTAAAGATAAACCGATACGTATCGGTATCCATTTTTAACGTGTCAGATACGGCTACATCGATACGTGAAGCCCCGTATCGGGAAAAAACTGAAATGAACCAGTCGTTATATCGATTTACTTGTTATGAATCGGTGCACAACCTTTTCTGCTCGCTCAGACGCTCATTTACGTTCCAAGCACCGCGTTCACCCCACTTCTGGTTTTAAAACTATACATGGCACGGAATTGTGGGTAATGCAGTTCGTTTTTGGTTACATTCATTGCCCAAAGTGGTCAAATGACCTCATTACCCATACATCTCCTTAAGCTTGTGACAACTTGCACTCGGTCGGCTTTTGTTTTTCGAAATCCAGCGCGAAATTAAGAATTTACAGCATTCCTAAACAGCAACGATAGTCTGTAGAGTAGCCTTACCTTTGATGAAGGGATTTCCTTAATGTTAAATAATAATTTGGCCCTTGCTGCTAAAACGATGCATAAATTATTGGCCAATGATTTTGTTCATATTCACTCAGACTTGTGGCATTTTAGGTTTCTGCATTAGGTCTACTGTTGGAACAAAATAAGCCCTGAGAGTTCAATGATTTGTAGGCCTATTTTATTCTTGTAGGGTAGGCTAGGCCTATATGAGAAAAGGCCAAGAGTGTCTTAAGCACTGTTTTATTTTATTTCGGTATTGTCTTACCTCAACAAGGCTACAGCTCCATGAAAACAATCAGATATAACTATAAAATCTGTAACGTCTATAAAAATGTATTTTTATGTTGTATTTGGTTGCTGTGTTTGACTGAAATGTAGACTATTCTTTTTTCATTTCAATACAGTATATGAAACAAACCTCAGTTTAGATAATCATATTCACACATTTTGTTGCCTAATTGACAACCATGATAATTGATAATATAAAATGAATGTGCACCTTGAGCAAATTATAAAAAATCTTTCAGAATGCTTTCCATTCTTGAACTGCATCGAATTGCATCGAATCGCATCGCATCGAATCGTACTGAATCGTTTTGTATAAACATGTATCTTTTCTTGTATCGAATCGTGCCCATGTATCTAGATGCGAATCGTATCGTCTTTTACATGAGAGATTCACACCCCTAGTGGATACTGTACAGTGTTGATTGAAGTAGACATCTTCAACAAAGTAGCTTACAGAATAAGAAATGGAAGTCCAAGAAGTCTTATCATCATTTAACAAGATTTTAATATCAGCACTTTGCTAGTGGTTGCTCATATCCCTTCGATGAAAATCCAGTCAGGGCATTATATATAAAAAAAATAGCCAAAGGGCTGAAATCCCAACTTGGTGCCAAAAAATGCAACTAGGTCACTGAGACAAAATGGAGAGACTTGCTTGATTGTCTGTATTATTGCATGATTGTCGGTATTATTCCTGCTCTTTTTTTAATGCAGTGTCTGAGATAGAATGTAATTTGAGTAATTTCCCCTGACATCCCAAGAAGCGATTCTTTTAAACTTTTCTCTTTAATCAAAGCTTTACCAACAATATTCAAGGTCTTTTTTAAGTACAGCTGGTACAACTTGGTGCACTATAAAGGGTTCTGTCCCAAATGCTGGCAGATTTCTTAACACCCAGTTATATATAGTGCTAGCATACTAAGTAGACTGTTTCCGACACAAAAAGACCAAAAGTGAAAAGCTTGACTATTTGCAAGATGTGTAAATATCCCAGCCTATATACAAGATGTGGGATGTTACATGTTTAACTTAAGAGCCATGTCCTGATTTACATTTTAAAAGCACCAGATGGCCCACTGGTGATGATAACCGTCTTTCATCCAAAAAGATTCCTTCTCATTACTTCCCCCATGAAGAGCAAAAAAGTTGTTATAATGTGAAAGAGAAGTTGGCAAAATGGCAAGCAGGACATTTGCAGTCATTTCAGAGATCCCACTGAAGGACTCCACTGGGATACTGATCATCCTTAGAAGTCCCTCTTTCACCCTAACATACTTTCTCATTTATGTGGTAAATAAAATGTCTCAAATGACAGAGAAGTGTTGAGCGAGCTGAAACCACATGATGCGAAGGCTACATTAATACGCCCATTACAACCCCACTAAAAGATAAGATAAATGTGACATTTTTATCACAATATTAATGTTAACTGTCTGAAAGGAGAAAACTATCCTAGACCAGAAAAAAAAAAACATAAAACCTGTTGTGACTGAATGAGAATAGTAATGAGCAACAGCCGTGTTTATTGTCAGAGAATGCTCCATTTCTCCTGGTCTTTCGGGAAGGACCTCAGGAGAGATTCATTAAAGGTTGGTTGGGTAGGAGAACTGTTCTAATGGTATTTACATGACAGTGATCAATGTGGAGGACATTCCTCAACAGATTCACAAAGTGTCATGTTGTTGTGGTTTAAAAAAAAAAAAGAAAAGCCTAGAAAACAGCGTTTGAAGTGTGTCCCTTTCCCCAGCCACAGAAAATGTGAAATAAAGAGAAAGACAGGAGCAGGCAATTACTATTCACCTACTATACTGTGATAAGCTCGAAAGAGTCCAAGGCCATAGCCAACGATGCATAATGAAGAGAACACACTGGCTGAGGAGTGAGATGCAGTGTGGTGAATAAAAGATGAAAAGATGATCTAGATTCTCCAACATGTTACTACTGTTTCTTTAAAGCCATGATAGGGACAGGTTCATAAACAGCTCTCCAGCATCACCGGCCACAGATGGCTACTACTGCATATCACATTCTGTAGCCACGACAAGTTGCTTATTTCAGGTCTGGCTTCAAATATCACTAATTGTGGAGCCCTGCATAAAATGGGCCTGGGGCTAACTTATATAACCAAAAATAGTCCTGAATAGAAGGAAGTTGAAAGTGAGTGGTGTCTGGCATTTTGTAAGCAGCACTGTCATCAAGGGATATAGAGCTGGGATTAGAAAACTCCACAAGGGATCCCACACGTCAGTCCTCACCATATTTAGGACAGTTTATCTTGTTGAAAAACTTGTTTAGCCATTTTCTACTCTGTTTTACACAGGGGAGCGATGACTAGCCTTCAAAACTATATGCTGGAAGGATTTGCAGGCATTTCAACTCTGATGAAAAACTGAAAAACTAATGGTTTTGAAGGAGAAGGACAGAGTAAAAAACAAAAGGTTTGCATCCATGTCCTCATGCATTTAGGTCCCAAAACACCTCATATATGTAGTGAAAATAATGACTGTGGTGAATGTGTTGTGGTCATTCTCCCAATAATTTTGCAGTGTGATCAACTGTTTAACCAGCTTTTCCCATGACATCAAGGAACATTTGGCATAGTTCATGAAAAGGACAATATCAGCCATTAATGAAGAAAGCAAGACAACGTATCTATCATCTTATATGTATATAAACCTACATAAAACCCATGTATAATATACAGGACTACTATGGGGACACCACACACATACATACAATGGGCCTATATGGAGGTCCATTAGGAAAGGCCTGCATGTGTAAACACTATATTACTTTATTTCTGAGGCATGTTCAGTAAAAATGTCACCCACAAGTAATTAAAGTCAATCTCAATGCAATTATGCTATAAGATGAATGCTCGAAAGCAGCATTCTCGACACCAAATTTATTTCAACCCCGTGGCCACTTGTTATTCTTACAAAAAACATAAAGCATGCCTTGATTGAGTTAACAATCATCCCACGCAACACCACCCACGTGGGACCCATTTGTGGGTGGTTGGCCTCTCCACCTCCCTACTTGTATTTTCTGTGCAGACTTGCCCTACACCTAGATCATTCGTTTCTGAAGCAACACAATAGCCTACAAACACAGCGGGACTTGTTCATGTGCTTATTGCATAGTAAATGTAAGTCCGTAAAGAGGCTGTAGGTCATTGGGTTGAATATTATATTTGGTGCATATGATGTTGGTGTAAACTGCTGATTAGAGGAGAGAGTTTTTCTCAACATGTAAAGCAGTGGATGTTGGCCAATCTGCAAAGTGGCCTTGATGGAAGTTACATTGATTATAAGAGCTTTAGGTGATCAATCGTGAGGTATTAACATCTTAAATAGGCTGTCAATCGAAAAGGATAAACACATGTAGTCAAAGCAATCCAGTCGATTTATGTCTGTCAGCAATCATTATGCAACCAAAAAGCAATGTCAGCCATTCACCTATTCGTTTCCGCCCAGCAAATGACAAAAGAAAATAACAATCTGCTCTGTCAGTGAAAAATCTTGGACATACAGGCAGACACTTTATTTGCCCGTTAGCCAATAAGATCAAACTTCAGAGAGGGTTTTTACATTGGTTAATTTTCAACATACAAAATTGAAATACATATAGAACACACTATGAGGGTTTTTATGTTTTTGAAATTGAAATAAAATAGGGGTTTTTTTCCAGTGTCAAGCAGAATCAATAACCACTGGGTATACCAGATATGCCCACATGCATATCACTGAATGACAAACTACCTTGTCACACATATCTTCCATTTAAAAAAGTGTAGCCTTACAGTTAAGTGATGGCAGAGCGGCTCCCAGTGACAGAACGCATGACAGATATTCCGTGTGGGCAGTTGATACAAATTGCTTAATTAAAGACAAGCTATGAGTATACTGTAACACTAGAGGCTTGATAGAGATTTCTAACATCACTCCCTGTATCACAAGGATTTTTTGCATGGGAATTGATGCACAGGGATAGCCAATAACTGACGTATTCTGTTGTTGTTGCTATTACAATAGTTTAAAGACACGGAACAAAAACCAACCCATAGGGGGCAGAAGTGGGATAACAATCCTATTCAAAGATCTGCGTTAACTAGCCAATCTAAATGTGGAAAATCATAACTATGGGATGTTTTGCAAGGTATCTACATATGTCCCATGACAGTGTATTTCACAATGATATATCAACTAATATAACAATGATAACTACGGCCTACTATATTTGTCTACGCAGTTAACATTTAGATTTACAATGTATCAGTTTTGCACCAGACATTTGGGTAACGTCATTCAACTTACTCACACTAACTAATAAGAAAAGGCCATACATGCTTGTGGTTAGACTTAGACAAGTAATTGCAGTATGTATGCAGCTGAGTGGAGCAGGACCTAGATAATTAACATAATACATTTATATCATTGAAACCACACTAGTAATATCATTGCTTGGATATGAGCTTCACCGTTCCTTTCATTTACACATAGAACCTTCTGATAGTTTAGTTTTCAGATTAATTGTTTTATACATGGTCTTTACTTTGAGTATGAAGTATTGCATTTTCAAATCAAGCAACTGACCTGTCACTCAACCTGTTACCTTGGGAAAAGTGTTTTGCAAAAAGACACAAATATGACACAATCCTTCCATTACTTCTATTACAAATGACAGTGTCTCATAAACATATTTTACTCTTTTTTGTGAGTCAAACTCAATTTAGTTCATTTTATCACCTAAGAGCAGGACAGTTTAAAAACTCCTTCATGCATTGGTTTTAACATGTCTCATCTGGGTGATTGCTCAGTATTTTGCATGTCTTGTCAGGGTTTAAGATAGTCTTACTTCTCAGTTAATCTGAAAACTATTTCTGTTTATGGTTAAAATCCCTTAATTGATATGAGCACAGAGAAATAATTCAACAATTATGTGCAAGTGATATGATTCTTACCATGACAAGAAATGTGTTCCATACACCGACATGTACCAATCATCCTTGGTGTTACCATTGTTAAAATATAAATTGACATCTCATTGTACTACTGACCAAACTTTGCATTATTTCCTAATTCAAGAATGGTGTATTTAGCATGGTCAACTGAATCCGTTTATTAGCCTAATTTATAAAGAACTTATAGAGAGGAGAATTTTAAACACATGCTTGCGCCAAAGGCAGGCATAGCCATGCCAAAGAAGATTTTACTTTTACTTAAAAAGTAAACTTACTTGGGTTGTATGTTCAGAAGGATGACAATCATGATGAGACATTTCAGATTTTTAACTAGTGCCAGTAATAGAGCCCTGGACACGGTTTATATTTCCAGAGTATGTTGTGTCTGACAGCAAGGAGTAGTAAGTAGCCTTTGAGTTCTTACTTAGTTGCTTGAGATGATAAGATTCAGAAGACCGCTTTGAAAATAGTACCAGCGAGCTGCATGAATGCGGCATCACGGCCACGGTGGACACTAGCCGTGCCGTATAACCGACTCCCTTTCTGACCGGTACCCTATACGTGAAGCTGACTTGCTAGCACTATGCACTTTGTTCGCTGTATAATTTAGAAATTTGCATTCCAGGACATAAATATTATTCAGATAGGTATTATCAAACATGTAGGCTAAATGCCATTAAAGTCACAAACTAATCACTAACCAGACTATAGACTTCTGTTGGACCATATGGTGAGCTCAATTGAGCCCTAAACGTGGTTGTAGTAAGATAGCCCGTATAAAAGGCTATAAATAATACATCTGATATCCTTTTTGGAGTCGCATTGAAGTCCACCGACGCACGGGCACTGTGACCAGCGCAGTCGGAAATTCACGTGCATTGAGAATGCCATGGATCATATGAAAGACACGAAACGTCTATTCAACTAAGAATATATTATTTGAAGCAACCTAAAATACTGCAAACACATGCGATTATTGTTCAAAAGGACTGAGGGGAAATGTCGATTTAAGTATAGCCTACTGTAACGTTTCAACCAGTTTATTTTATGGACGTCTAGAATGAATTGGAGCAAACAGTTGGGTCTTTATCCTGATATGGCATTTTTGTCATGTGCGCAAAACATTCAAATTCTCAACAACCTGACCCAATTACAAAAACGTAGGCAACTCGTTTTACTTTAGCAACGATGTTTGGTGATTGCGGTGGCAAAGCCTAAGTATCATTGACCAAATACATGAGCCGGCGACACTTACCTAACTTTCGCGTTATGTTAAGGCACTTTATTCTCTGTTTTCATTTTAGTTAGTATTGCTTAGCAGCCTACAGGCAAAAACACTCTCCACTGAACGCATATAGCCCATTCGACCAACATGTCACTCAAGTCGTTCACAAAACCAGTGAAGTTGACTAGATGCATGTTGCATGTGATGAGCTACAGCATTCTGTTAGAAAAGAGTAATTTAATCTGCTCTTACCTTGAATTTCTCGATAAAAATCACTCGAAATTCCTGTCACGTAGACACATCAGTGCTTTAAGAGATGAGGTGCCATGAATTAGACTGAAGTGGAGCGGAGAAGAAAATCCTCTTCGGAAAAAGAAATTCAAGTAATTAACGACTCAAATGGTATCCACGCGTAGAAAAGTATCCATGTCCTAAAATGTCCGTGGTCCAAACGCAGAAGACAAAAATTACGAACGGTGATTTACTTTTGAAGATGCGATGTAAATCCTCTTCAGACAGTGGGTTCACTCTGGTTCAATTCCATAAGCAGCAAACACCGGTGGTCCAAGTCGATTGATCAAGATGAGCCTCTTGATTTCAAGTAATAAATCAACTCATCTTAGAAAAAAGTGGATAGGGAACCACATCACACCGAACTTGAGCTTTTTTAAAAAAAAAAAAAAATGTTCATAAGCACTAGATTTCAACTGTTTTCAGAAAGGCTTTTCAAATGTGTTATATAGTTTGTCATCAGTATGTACGTGTGTGTGCAACCAAAATCGTTGTTTGCAAAAAATAAAAAAAATAATAAATATTATTAACACACAGATATGAACATGAACTATAGTTAGTGCTTGCGTTCCCCAACGGAGTAGGATGCGGGTGAGCCTTGGCGCAGCATCACTTACACAGGCTGAATTGGACGTAATGCTGTTGGTGCACGCAAAGCTCTAGCAGTCTCAGTTGTATAGTATGAACTCAGTCCCTTAGTACTGCCTACCTCTCCACCTCCGATTGACATCATCGTCGGGGGAGGAGCCAACAGAACATTTCCCAGCCCACCCATCCCCTTAAAGCTGCACTGCTGCTAGGAAGATAGCCTCGGCATTAGCTAAGCTGGGAAGAGGATACATCCTCAGCAGCAGCCTGCCTGCAAGGAAGGGGGGGCAGTGTTCGCCTGGCTAATAAATGTTAGTTTCTCGCTCACTGATGGCAGAAACCTTTCACTCTGTTCAGTCCATGATTGTCCTGATATGTGATAGATATACAAAATTGCTGGCAATTTAGGCCCTCTGTGTCCTTTGACACCTTAAAATATTGAAGTTTTCAGTCTGATGCTCAAGTCTAATTTAAAAACAGTTGCAGTGGTCCATCTTCACTTTCAGTGGGGAAGTGGCCCAACAGTCAACACCTTGTTAGTTCATGTTCACAATGTAAATCAAACCACAAATGTAAATCGCAGAGGACTGCACTAGTGACGAAAAGCACTTAAATGTGCATTAAAATCCATTACATGAGAGTTCAATGACAGAACTCCAGTGGTTTGCAATAGTTTTGAGAGGGGTGCACTGATTGGCCCAACTGCTTCCATGGCATTCCATGGGCCATGATTATGTATGATAACCAATGCCTTCAATTTGCAAATGAAAGGGGAGAATCAGTGGCAGTGCTGTCTATCACCGGAATCATATAAAACTTCAAATGCATTATACAATGTCTTTGTATTGGCACAACTGGTTCAATATTAAAGGGACACCAGGCAAGCGTGATGCTTTTTCTCTACAAAACTCCCCCTAGCGCCTGTACGTGTCGATACATGTGCGAGCCCTCGCTCGGTCTGATGCTCTATTTCTTTTCTTTGCATCTTCCGTCAAGGGTTTTTCGCTGCTTCTTCGCCAACTCTGCCATCATACACACGTTTGCAACAATCACTAGCGTTACACTCAGTGACGTAACAATCCAATGGTGGGCCCAGGTGCGAGAACGCTACGCGGGCCGCAAATTTTTTTTTTTGTAGGGTGGTAGAGTCCCGCCCTACTCACTACTGTGATTGGCCAGCTGAGGCTAGAAGGCTAGTACCTCGTCCGTTTCTATGGAGATGGGTAGTAATCAAATCATCATTCTGGTCGTGGACGTTGAACAATTTTAATGATAGTTGAAGTTGTCAACCTAAAACTGTAAAATAGGTTTTTTGTATTAGGGGGGTTTGGGGGGTTTCCCCCCAACTAATTTTATTTATATCTTATTTTTTTAAATTCCCTACTGATAGTTGTTCTATATATGGGTAGTATTTAAACTTCATGAGCCAGAATCTAACTGACAACTAGCATAGCAACCTGCTAACAAGGATTGCATTGATTAAGGTTAGGGTTGAAGTTGTCAACCAAATACTGTAAAATAGCTTGTTTACAGTCTATGTTGTCAACATGATGAATAAGTGTTACAGTATTTAAGGGGGTTTGGGGGGTTTCCCCCCAACTTATTTTGATAAATTCCCTACTGATAGGTAGCGCTAGCTACTAGCTAGTGGATCCTTCGTGAGCCACAACCAAACTGACAACTAGCATAGCAACCTGTAGTGCTAGCTAGATAACAGGGATAGCATTAAGGTAACTAGGTTATCAGGGTAATTGAACTGCCATAATTTATTAACAGGAGTTTAGGACTGTATATTTGCTGCAGGCGTAAAACATGTCATAGTCAGACATTTAGGTGGGATATTTAACATTTCTGGCTGATACTAGTGATAGAAGCCCATCATTTTTGTCTTTAGATTTTTTAACATTCTCGTCTGATTTAGCCAGAGGGGCAGCAACTGTCAATCAGGCATAACCCCAGCCATTCACAGACAGAGTAGGGCGTATTCTCATGCATATCCCAGCCAGTCACAGACAGAGTAGGGCGGTATTGGCCAATCACAGACAGTCTTCCGCTACCACCCTACCTACCTACAAAAAAAAATTCGCACGAGGGCCCCATACAAATGAATTTAGGCCCAGGATGAATTAGCTCTGATACATGCAATACACATTAAGGGTGACTTCAATTGTTTATGCAAAGGGCCTGAGGCACCGAAGTAGTTTAGTAGTTACAGATTACAATTTCAAATAAAAAACACACGACTACATATCCATTACATGTGAAAACTAATGTAAAAAAAAAAAAATTGTATTAACAGCCTGCAGGTCAGGGTAATCTAATATTACTGCATTAACATCAACTCGCATGGAATTATGGGAACACTCAATGCGCCTTCAACCCTCTGCTGAAACTGCAAGCGTAGATTGCTTGCTTATAAACTCGCACTGCGCAGAAACAAAACTTAATGTAGCCTAACTTATTTAACCGTCCAGAAACCAAATAAAATCATTCATATGCATACAATCCCCAATATGTGTGAATTAGGCCATTAGAAGAAGGCCATCTTACGAGCCTTTTGTTGTGCAAAATCGTCAACGATGTTCCCAATATTTAATGCTCTGGCTCTCGTATTTTCAATGGACAGGATAGCTAACCCACGGAGCCTCTCCTGCCCATGCTGCTCCTTAGGTATAGGTCTTAATAAGTTTGAGTTTGGAAAAAGATCGCTTAGCTGTTGCCACAGTCAGGCAATGTCAGAAACAACATGAGTAGGCTACACACTTCCCAGAATGTGGATGTTACACTGTCATAATCTTCCACCAGCATTTTGACAAGTTGAAAAATAGATGACTTCTATGAAATCTCTGCTTTAAAGCAAGACCTGAATGAGAGGAGTTGTGTTGGGAATGTCGATGCAATGTCCCTGCTATAATGGTCTGACAACGTCTTGCCTTTTCAAGCAGTTCATCATTACCTGCGAGTTGAAGGGTCATAGGACGTAAAGACTCAAACACATGACAAGTTTCCCGCATACTTGCAAATCTTTGGGAGAGCTGACTGATTATGATGTCCAGAGTTGCATTAAATACCTGCACTTTGAAGTATCTCTCTGCATCGGTTAAGCGCTCATCTTCCAATAGATCGTCAAAGTGACGCTTCACTCTCCGTGCTCTAACATTCTAAAGTTCTAAAAAAAAAAAAAAAAAGGAGGCAGGGCGGGGGTAGCGACGGGCCCCGGGAGGTCACTGGCCCTGGTGCGACTGCACTTGGTTACACTAGCCTGCCTCTGTGCTAGATGCAGATGTAAACTGATCCTGCTTCTCGCGATGTCTGAGACTTTGTGAGACTGAAGGTCGGCGGGTACGATACACTGAACTTGCAAGCGGGATATTCTTCCTACAGGCAGTAGGGGCGGGCGAGAGAGTCTTCATTCGCCCTGTAATGAGTCATTTAACCATATACCGAGATGATTAATTAACACGAAAACGTTGCCTGGTGTCCCTTTAATGCTCGCATACATTGTACACTTTCACAAAAACATCATTCACCATAAACTGATCAGGGGCAGAAAGTTCACTTGTTTACTTAAATAAAGTGGTATGTGTATATTTAAGTTATTAGGTCCATTGCAAGTTTTTTTTCATGGTAGCTCCCATTCTGAAAGTAGAGAGGATGATGCATGCCAACAAGCTTTATGATATTTCCATTTTTAAATCATTATTAGTTCTGAAAGCTTGTCTATTGGTTTATTAGGTGGGTTCTGTTCCTGAGGACCTCTATCTGTTTTGTTTCTGAGTAACTCTATGTCACTATATTTGCACTAAATGCCACTTCCACAAGTTCCTAGCTACCATTCCTACCATTTGAGTCTTTTGAAAATAACCGAATCGGTTCAGGTTTCAAACTGAGAGCACTGAAGATGGGCTAAGCCCAAAACTTTTGTATCCCAGTCTGTGTCCTTCGAAGGTCTTGTACACTGTTTCAACTTATTTCTAATACAACACTATTGAAGCATCAGCCTCTGAGTATGGTTTCCTTCTTTCTACTTACCTAGACAGTAGTCAGTCATACTGAGGACATGTTTGTCTTCCATCCTACAAAGCTGGGCTGTCTAATAATACTTAATAATGTTAATGGACAAACATTGCTTCCCAGATCATGTGTTTTTTCAGGGGCTGAAAAATGAAGACAACGGACCCAAATAAAAAAAAAATATGTTATCGTGATTAATCTTACATATAGACCTATATAACATAAACAAAATGTAACACAAACAACTTAAGTAAAACAAAAGGCCAACAATTTACACTTTTGATAATTGGTGCATTGTCACTTTAAAGGAGCGGACACACAAACAGGATTATTGGCCATTAGACGTCGTCGGACAGTCTGGCGAGGTCCGTGACACGAGATGAATCATAAAAGGATTCGCCAATGGAACGGAATGGCACTAGTTTCTGATTAAGCAATAAGAAAATACAAATATAAATATAGCCGCAAGCGGCAATGGCGGGCCCGAGCACCTGCGGGCCGCAACCCGTGACATGTCGGAATCCAACAAAGCACCGACGTGGTGCGTTTGTGAAATGTACATATTTGATGCGTGTGCTATTTGTTTTTGTATTTTATTTTCTGCCACATGTACTTGCTTGGCCAGGTGGGGGCGCAATGCAAGGCAGGCCCATTGGGTGTCATCATAATCATAATATATATTAACCTGAGAAATTTCAGACCATTAATTTTAAGCAAAGAACATTTCTGATACACTTTTTGGTTGGCCAGATGGTGGCGCTATGTTAGACATGGAAATTAGACATGTGAATATCATCACAATAATGATATCCAAATTTTGTGTAAACTTTCAGAGCAATCACATTGTCCATTTCTGGCACATTTCCTGCTTGACCAGGTGGTGGCACTATGCCAGGCAGGCCCATTGGGTGTCTGGATATCATCATAATCATAATATCTATTAATCTGAGAAGTTTCAGACCATTTATTCAAAGCATAGAGCATTTCTGGTACATATCCGGCTTGGCCAGATGGTGGCGCTATGCTAGGCCTGTGAATTATGCATGTGAATATCATCACAATAATGATATCCAATATTTTATAAAGTTTCAGAGCAATCACTTAAGGCATTGTCCATATCTGGCACATTTCCTGCTTGGCCAGGTGGTGGCACTATGCCAGGCAGGCCCATTGGGTGTCTGGATATCATCATAAGCATGATATCTATTAACCTGAAAAGTTTCAGAACATTTATTCAAAGCATAGAGCATTTCTGGCACATTTCCTGCTTGGCCAGATGGTGGCGCTATGCTAGGCCTGTGAATTATGCATGTGAATATCATCACAATAATGATATCCAATATTTTATAAAGTTTCAGATCAATCACTTAAGGCATTTTCCATTTCTGGCACATTTCCTGCTTGGCCAGGTGGTGACGCTATGCCAGGCAGGCCCATTGGGTGTCTGGATATCATCATAATCATGATATCTATTAACCTGAGAAGTTTCAGACCATTCATTCAATGCACTGTGTGGTGAGATATTAAAATCATATCAAATATATTACAACATTCCAAAATCCATTCACAATTTAACATCAGCGACATCTTGGCATAATGTTTGCCAAATTTCAAATGAATCTGACAAACCGTCTAGGAGGAGTATGTTCAAATTGATCATGTGACATCAGGATAATTGTCATTCTTTCTGTTGCCAGTTGGTGGCGCTATGCCAAACATGCATTATGGGCATGTGAATATTATCATTAACATGGTCTTTAATGACCTGTGAAATTGAAAACATTTCAAGCCATGCACGGTGAATTATGACACATTTATTGTTTGTGTGGAACGGTATTAAAATTAACAATTTCGCCATTTTGTCAAATTACAACATATCAAAAAAAGGCTTCACAATTTAGAATCAGGAACATCTCGGCGTCGGCCAACTTTGACATGAATCGGATCAACCGTCTAGGAGGAGTATGTTAAAATTGATCATGTCCACAACGCACAAATTCTCAATTACCTCACTTCCTGTGGGCGTGGCTAATGGCATGGTAATACAAAAGTTGTTTGTTTTTGGGAGTTACATACACCCCCCAAATTTGGTGTGTGTACCAAAACTATATGCCAACCACAAGTCACAGTGATATAAGAGGGTGCTAGCGAGTCTCTGGGCCATACCCGGGGCCAAGCTTTTTTACCTAGCTGCTTTGTGTGACACCTGATGTGTGTGCCAAATTTCAAGACTTTTCGATTATGCTAACCACCTCAAAATATTTGCCAACCACGGGATCAATCACCTAAGGGGGCGCTAGCGAGTCCCTGGGCCACGCCCAGGGTCAAGCTCTTGTACCTAACTGCGATGCGTGACACCTGACGTGTGTGCCAAATTTCAAGAGTTTTCGACCATGTTAACCACCTCAAAAACAGGAAAGCAAAAAAGTGGAATAACAATAATAATAATAATAATAGTGAAAAATAATAATCCTTACAAAAACAATAGGGCCTTGCGACCTTCGGTGCTCGGGCCCTAAATATATATTGTCTACTACTTTTTGTTGTCATGTGTGATGCCAATGATGAAACACTCTTTCGGACACCAAATTAATAATTTATTAATTAGCTAGCTAATGTTAGCACAGTAAACGGAAAGTGAATGGGAACATAAGTTAACAGTGGTTTGTAGCTAGTAGTTAAGCACTACTCTAGTTCAACTTAAAAAGAGCATGCTACAGGAGAGGAAGGGCAGAGAGAAGGCAGTGTGTAATATCTCAATCTTTACATTCGCTTTTAGAATTCCATGGTATTCTGCAACTTTCACATCCTGTGAGTGATGTATTGTGCTGGGGGTCGTTTCTAGAAAAGTTAGCAACGACGTTGCTCAACCAATTGTTACACCTGTTTCCAGAAAGCATCGTACCTGTGTCGCAATTCGCTACCTCCGACGTTCGAACACTGTAGTTCCAACAACGTTGTTGACGATGCAGCGATACATATCATTGGTGGAAACAGTGGCAACGTGTAATACCCCACCCCCTAGAAATTCTCTGCCACGGCCTATGTTGACATCTTTCTAATTTAAGTGATTAATGCTGGCATTGTCATCGTCATCTGCAAAAACCTAAACCTATTGCAAGTATATAAAACATTTTACTGAAGCCGACCAATATGTGTCATTATTTGTGTTAAATATCTATGTTGGAAAAAATATATAGCCTGGACAAATGTCTGGGTATCGCATATGTTTTTAATTGTCTCGTGGTTTAACGGCAGCGCGTCAGTGCACTACGCGTTCGGCCGGAGTTCGCATCCTATCTCTTCTTTTCACCTCTGAGTAAGAGTAGGCCTACAAGACAAAACAATAGGTTTTGACCATACATACCATACATATTAATGTATATAGTTACTCTACATCGAGAGACCATAGGTACAAGACATTAGTCAAAAACAATTAAATCTATACGTGTCACACTAGTTCACCTGCAGGTAGCGAGAAGCAAATCTCACATCATAAGAAAATCGAACCTACAACGCTGGGATAACAAGTCACCTGTTTTAGCCACTACACCATTTATCACTGTGCTGATTTTAAGAGTCTGTGAAGATTATAATACTAGCTTATCAAAAAGCAAGGCAATACTCAAATGAACATAAATAGCAAGAATGAGCCAAGTAGGGGAGTCAGTCTCTTAATCAAAATAAAGCTACAGGATAGATCAATCATTGAGTCACGAGATAAACATCCACTTCGTAATTTTTGGTTAGGCGGTTGTGATTTTTGGTTAGGCGCTCCGGACACCAACAAGAACTACCAAGGAACGACACAAGTGCGACTGCCTAGGGGCAGTAGTTCAAACGACCAAACTGTGCGTCCTTGTTTGTGATTGAGAGTTCGAACTGCCCTTTCTAGAAACACCAAATCCAAGAACGATGGAGCGAACTACCAAGGTTGCGACGCAAGTTAGCAAACGACGCTTTCTAGAAACGACCCCCTGGTCAAGTCAGTGCTTTGTAATCAGGTTTTACTTCACTTAACTGAAATCATCTCACCTTTGCACTCCCTTTCTCTGTTAGATATGTAACCATTTAGCATACCGTTTTCCAGTTTGTAACAAGTAGGGATGTGACGATGCACCATGCATGGTATAAAAATCGGTACACACAATTGAAAGTTACAACCAGTTGATAAAAAAAACTGGCGGCAACAGGGTTTTTTCATTGTTGTACCTAAGCTGTTGCTGTATTGCAGTCAGATGTAGCTGGTCATTCCCAAATAAATCATGCTTCAGGTGACAGGTTGCTAGGTTACGGGGACGCTGGCGAGACACGCCGCTCCGTCTGGCATCATGTTTTTGTTTGTTTTTATGTTATTTTTTTATTGATTTGTTTAGTTAAATGTTTTTTTCTCTTTATTTACGTTATTTTCAAAAGTTTTTGTGTTATTCTTAGCCCTTTTATTGCTTCCAAGTCGGCTGATGTCATTAATGATGTGGGAGCTTGCTATGGCTAGCTGGGCCTCTATCCTTCCATCCATCAGTGAGCGGTGCTGCACTTGGTCGAGGGGATTTCTTGGGACAGCTGGAAGGCTCCTCTGCGAAAGATCTGCCGCAGCCGCCGAGCTGTTGCTGACCTGCGAGCTGCTGTGCCAACTGCCTGGAGTCTGGATTGAGAAGCCTAACGTTAGCTGCTAATGTTACCATAACGTTGAAGAACTCTGCATTCTCATGGAGCAACAAACTGTCGCTGTCAACAGTCCACCGAGTTGCTGATCTGCAAGATCGCCAATGATTTTAGTGATCCAGTGATCTCCAGACTGCGGCCTAGAAGGCCTAACATAAAATGTTAAATCCTCCGGGTTGGCCTGAATACACAGCTATGCACTATCATCGGCATCTTTTATCTTGTGTGTCATTTGTTATTTTGTAAATTTGTTTGTTTATGTCTTGGTGTCGCTGGTACACTGGCGACTACGCCACTCCGTCCAGCATCTCTTGTCTTTTGTGTCAATGTCACTTGTGGGGAGCTTTGGGTTGCACTCTGTGCATGTGAAATGCGCTATACAAAAAAAACTGACTTGACTTGACATGAATGCAATAATGATGAGACACAAAGTATTTTTCTTTGACTTAAAGGCTGACATAAGATATATGCAAGTATGATCACATCATACTTTCCCAGATATGGGTAGCCTATACTGTCTTGAAAACGATATAGTCTAGCATAATAGATGGCCCTTACAATAGCTTAATAGTAAAATTACACTGAAAATAGCCTAGGCCTCAAAAGACTAATATATGTGATATTTTACACACTGGCAAGATAGGCCTACAATATCAGTCTCCGCAGACTATAATTTGCAATATAATCAGCAATATTGCAAGAGTGAAAACTAATGGCATGGTGTCCCTGTTAATACCAATTCATTGAAGCCCTTTTAAGGTGTGATGATTTTTATTCAGCACGCTCTATGCACGCACATTACCTACAACCCTGGGGACTAAGCCCCCCCTATCTTTCAATCCTAGTGATGTCCCTGACTTAAACGTTAGTTGCCTTACTGTTTCTGTGTCAAGTGCCCTAGCTGCGCTTTTGACGCAGCGTTCACAGCGCCTGTCTGACGGTCAACTCACAGGGTGCCCGTTATCAGAGGGCGCCTAGCTATAATGTTGGCCTTAACCAGTGTTGTGTGTAATGCGTTACAAAGTAAAGAGTTACAGTAACGTAACTACTTTTTCGAGTAAAAAGTAGTGTAACGCGCTACTACTGAAAATTTGGTAACGTAACGTAGTTCCTTTTTCATATCGCCACAACGTTACTTTTCCCAGGGACAGATTTGACAGTGACGCTGCTTTCTCAGCTGCGCGCTTGCGCAATAGGCACAAGCTCCACACGGCAGCCTACGTGACAGAGGCTGGTAGCATGAAGTGCAATCATAGCTCCACACGGTAAGTGACAGAGGCTGGTGGCAATCATAGCAAGCGAGACGCAGCCAACGCTAACTTCTGAGGGATGGAGGTGTTCACATTACTTCAAACTCGTTGAAACTAAGGGGAGGAATGTGAGTGTTAGTTGTAGCCTACACTGTGCCCTGATTTAGTCCACTGCCGTTAACTCAACTGCCAGCCTATTGATACGATTTGCACTAGCTTTGCACCAAATTTCGGAGGAGCGCCTGTTTAATGAAAGAACATAAGGCTATAAAATAAGCCCTCATATATTTTGTGTTCACCTATATGCCCAAGATGTATCGAGGCTATGTTATTTGGTATTGTTTCATAGGGCTTTAGTGGTGGTGTTGAAACCTATAAGCCCAATGTTTTTTTGTCAAGTGCTATGTTTGTGGCATTTTTTATAATAAAGAGCACAAAAGAAATACCTGTTATGTCCTCCATAGTAGAACTTTATGTAGGCCTACACATTTAGGGACAGATATTGGGTTCTGCCCAAAGTCGAGTAACATAAAAGTAACGTAAAAGTAACGAGTAACGTAAAAAGTTACTTTCCATAGAGGGTAACTAAGTAAAGTAACGGGTTACTTTTTTGAGAAGTAACCAGTGGTGGAGGAAGTACTGAACCTCAGTACTTAAGTAAAAGTACAAATACACAGAGAAATATTTACTTTAGTAAAAGTAAAAGTACCACAATGACAACCCTACTTAAGTAAAAGTAAAAAGTACCTGCTTTTAAATGTACTTTAAGTATTAAAAGTAAAAGTATTTGCATAATGATTTATTCTCTTAATATCTATATTCTAAAAGGAAAAGGCATTTTAATTAAGCTAGTTTTAGGTTATACTCGACTAGATAGTTTTAAGTTAATGCAATTGTGCTTACCATCTGTGGCCCAGTTTAGATTCTGACCTACAATTCTAGAGACTGTAATTCTGGTTATCTAATAGGGTGATCTGCTGAGTAATATCATTCAGCAAAACAGGAGAGCCTGAAGTTTAACGGGGTAGACAAGGGAAACGTCGGGTGGATCGTAATGCCAATTATGCTGATTGAACAGAAAAGTTGCTGAGAAAGGTGTCTTTATGATTAAGTTCAGTTTCACTTGCGCAGACGCATAGACATTGAATGAGCGCTCACGTTACTACCCCCCAATTGTAGGCTATGCATCTTTATTTAATCACACACAATTAAGGAATATTTCCTAATCTGGAAAATGTTAAGTTTTTTCCGGCCACCGGTTCATTAATAGTCTACCATTCATTTGTGCCGCAAATGATCAGACGTGTGACAGAAGCATGGGCATAGCCTGTAACTTCGCTGATCCGCGGATAGCAATCTCATCGGAGAGGAGGCCCTAACGCTGCAGATAACAGACAGAGAAAGGCACAGAACACAGTTGCATGTACAGTGTAGCCATGGGTCTGGTGAATATAGCCTACCGAATGCAGATGGCTACAAGCTCACGCTTTGCCTGGTCTAGACTAGAAGCTTATGTTTCTAAGAATGCACGTAGCGCTCCAGAATCTTTGGTAGCAACCCCCCGGTAAAACAAACGTGTTTGTCAGAGAGAAAAAAAAAACTGATCATAAAATGTATCATAAAAAGGAAGGATGATGTTGTAGAAATGTAGCGGAGTAAAAGTACAGATAATTGCTGTAAAATGTAACGAAGTAAAAGTCAAAAGTATGCACTACAAATTTTACTTAAGTAAAGTACAAATACGTGGAAAATGTACTTAAGTACAGTAACGAAGTATTTGTACTTCGTTACATTCCACCACTGGAAGTAACGAGTAACGAGCAAACACTACTTTTTAAAAGTAACTTCCCCAACACTGGCCTTAACAGTAGACTGTCTTAGTGGTCAAAATGTGTAAATTATGTTAACTGAGCAATTAAATAATGTTTTAAACATACAAAAACAGCTGATGACAGCAAATGCACACCTTCATACAGTATCTTATGTGGAATTTCCCAATGACTATGGCGCCCCCCCTGGCGTAGCGCCTCTATGCGCTGCATATGTTGCATTACCCCTTTTTGCAGTAAAACATACTATTCTCAAGGACAAAGCATAACCTTACATTCTGCCAATATTGAACATTATTCAGTCTAATCGCTGTTCTACAGCTTCATCTAGTCCAATGTGATACTGCGCAAATAGAGTGGTGTTGTGTCATGAGATTACTTGTGATCTACTGTACACTAGTCTTGGAGACCAATATTTGCGTTCCTCAGTGTGCAAAAGCATTGATTTGTTCTCACGTGGTGGATGGCTGTGTGTGCACCATGAAGAGCTGGGGATGTCCTAATCAATTCAACAAGTCAACTATACAGACACAATATTAGCATCAGACATTATGTGCCTCTATACAGGCTTATTTTAAAAGCCTAACACTGACACGCATATGCAATGCCCCTGCAGGTCTCTGTCCTGTATCCATATGCCACAGCTTCTTAGTTCTCTCAGCGTTGTGCAACAACTTCAAAGAGTTGTCTCAGAATGTACTGCTGAGCAGAGGTGTCACCAGTAACCAGGATCTCCCCAATCCCCATCACCTCGCCCAAGCAAACTGCTAGACTCATATTCATCTCTTTGCAGCGTTGAATACATGTTGCCTTGCCTTGTCCTCTCAGGACAGTTCTAATACCACTGTTGTCAGAAGGCTTTTGTTTGTTCCCTTTATTAATATTTACTTATTCATATTTACTTTATTATTATTATTATTATTATTATTATTATTACATTTATGGAATGTACACATTGGCCTTCAAAATTGGATGTTTTAAGCCAAATATTAATGCAAACTGACTTCATTCTTAATTTGGATTTCTTTTGGTTCCATACCATTTTTGAACTCAATTCCTCACCTTAAGGTCATATGGCTATTCAGTGTAACACTTAAAAGGGTTTGATCACGTCATTTTTTTCATGCTTTATGTCACTGAAGGACTTCTCCCAGGCATCTTAAATAAATGCTAATCCAAAGCCTTAAAGCTGTATAAAAATGCCTAATGAATAATTCACAGGGCTATTTTGCCACCCTTAAAATGAACTTTCAGGGAAACCAGTTATGCATTTCTGATAAGGTGACAGAATTCAGCATAAGGAAAAGAGCAAATGACAGAGGCTGCCTGATTCACATGAAACTGTTTAAATACCCACTAAAAATGTGATATCTCAGTGTTTCGGTGGTGTACATGGGGACCAAACAGAAAACCACCGTTATAAAACATACTCTATGTAATTCACCATAGAGTGGGTAATCCCTCTAGTTTATGAGAGGATACATTGCCCCCCCCCCCCCATTGCAGTGCTAATGCATCCTCTGTTCAATAGCGTGACTCACTCAGAAGAATCTCAGGTGCCTTTACCCCTCACCTCTATATTCACAACTTCAGCCTTGGATTCACAAACACACCAGCATATACTGTATAGAGTTAACACTTTCCACCTTTATTTAAGGAGAACCCATTTGTTGATTTCTCAGCTAGTGTACTTGTAAGATATAACAAAATGTTGACATTAACAGCATGTGTCCACAAGAGTAAGCATAAAACGACACAGACAACATCTGTGGCAATAGGTGTACACACTCATTAGTCTTAAAATGTATTAATGTGTGAATTCACAGTGGCAATAAGATCGAAACAACATATGTAATTAAGTTAGGAACACAGTGTGGCTAATTACTCTTCATTAATAACAACAAACCACTAACCAGTTTACCTTATTCTTGTAAGGTGATTAAATGCATTGTAAAATTAAGTGAGACTAAAAGACACACAAATAGAGTGAAATATGGAGATGTGAGATGTGAGGCTTTTGTTTTTTCTCCACACTGTGATATAATCAAACAGGGTTTTCCTCTACGCTAACTTTAATCAGTATGCAGATGGCCTCCCTGCAGGATCCATGACTCATTACTTACACCTAGAAGAGAAATCATTGGAGGAAAGAACACAATAATATACCTTATCAGTCTAGTACAGCTGGCCAGCGATCGGTGGAGAGGGTGATGGAGGTAAATTGCAAGGTGTGCTTCAGTATATTAGCATTCAGGTTCTTTCAGAAGGGATTGATCCTTCACTGCCATAATACATGACCAGGCCCCTGTATTATCCCAGCTACTTTAACAACTAACTTGTTCATTTCTCTCCCCTCTCTCCTCCTCTTTTGAAGGTGTTCAAGACACTCTTAAAATCCTATCAAAGATTTTTTGCTTGTACACATAATATTCTACCAGACATATTCTGCCAGACATTATTCTAGCAAGGCCACAAAATGACTTTGTGCCAGAGGCATTTTAGTTTAGTTTTGTTGACTCACAGTTGATCAAAGAGTTTTTAGAATTTTGCTTATTGTCCTTTCTGTGCTTTTCTAACCTCCAGTGAATCCTCTTAGTGAACCCATCAGTATTAAAATGTCTTTATCGCACGCTAATGCATGGCATGTATGTGAATCATCTGTAAGAGGGATTTTTAAAAATGGACTGAAGGATTTCAGTAACATACATCTGCAATATTTTCCAGCTTCATCTATCATTTTATGAAGACTGATGGCAGGAAAGATGGTGCACGAAGAGGAAAGGGTAAGTGTTTTTGAACTTCACCTTTAAGACATGCAACATGCATGCCCTCAGTTCAACCAAGAACACCAGACTGGCATTCAAAAGGAACAGCCCTACAGGCATGATGATCATTGGCTTGTCAAGATGCAGTTGGAAAAAAATGTCAAAACATAAACAACACCGGGCAAGGCATCAGAGGCCGTAAATGAAATGTGGTCGGGAGAATGATGGAATATGAAATGATTCAGCCTGTGTCTACATGATGTGCTTTTTTAATAACAGTCTACAAGTGAAACTTGATGAAAAGAAAAGAAAACATATACAATCAGTACAAGTGCAATACTATACTTATATGGTACTTATACAATACTTATATGGTATGTAAAGGTGTACTCCACATCTTGTTTGTTCTACAGTGTCAGCAGTACACACCGGGAGACATATCTATCCCAGTGAATGCATTGTTTGGAGAGGATTGTGCAGTAAGCCTCTGTTGTCACACGACCTCTTCAGCAGCATGACATTTTGCAGTTGCAGTCTGCCACGCGCTAAAAAGAGACACAAAAGAGTCTGCTTGGGTCTCCAAAGACGAGGAGCCGAGTCAATTGCACAGGGCCAGTGGGCGTCGTGGAGAATCTGAAATGAACGGGATCGAGACACGCTGGCCACCGTGAACCGTCAGGCGTGGGTCAGGGCAGTGGTGCTGCGAGCGAAGGAAGATATTTGTTTTGCATGAAAGCCAAGGTTGATTGCAGTCGTGCAACAAGGGCCCGTACAGTGTCCTTGAGGGAGATGAAGAGTTCACAGGTTGAGGTAGACCATGAAGGGTTGGATTAGTTTGCCTGCAAAAGTTGAAAGAGTGAAACACGACAGACCATCAAACAAGCAGTTACATATACTGTATAGATATTTTCTTGCTCAGGGATGTTTTTCAGTCAACTTTCAAAGCCCTGCATATAATACTCTGGCATGGAGAGATGTCCCAAGAGACTCAGAAGCTAATGAAGGTTTTACATTGACTGATATATTTGTACAAGACCAATTATGCCATGCCCTTGACAATAAACTGCATTATGGTGCCATAAGATGACATGCACAGTTTGGGTATCAAGTGAGGTTGTAAGGTATTCAGAATTACAAGGAAGTAACAACAAGAGGGATTTGCTGAAACCTTGATTAGTGCCCTCAGAGTCCTGACAGTGGCATTTTAGAAAATGTTCTATCACCTTTTTTTCTTTTTTTTCCCCAAGTTAACAAGCATACAATTCTCATCAGGATTGCAAATTAAATCATTGTCTTGTCAGAGCTGCATGATAACTCATTTAATGCCCTCCTACCAACAGATATAATATTGAAAATATGTCCACCTGCCAGTGCAAAACAGCCATTTCCTCTATGTAATATTAATGCCCTGTGATTTTTACCCCACAAAACTGTACCAAATGTTAACGATTTCAAATTGTGGCACATATTGGGGTAGTTCTTGCATCATGCTGGTGGAAAAAAAAATACCTTATTATCATTATGTTTGCACATCTATCCCTGAATGGGAGACATTGTTTGTCCTTTGCATTTGAATTAGAAATAATTTTAATGTAGTGCAGTCTTCCTGTTCCACATACATCACTGCATGCAACATCTGCTTTCAGTGACAGAGTAGCACAGCGCGGGATCAATTTGTTGTCTGCATGCATAACTAATTCATCACATTGTTCCCATGTAGTTCGGCTTTGACACACACACACATACAGCACACACACACACACACACACACACACACACACACACACACACACACACCCACACAGGAAACTGCAAGCACATGGACACTCGCGCATAATTTACAGTCTATTTTTTAAGGTCTGCATTTGTATATTGTTTTGTTACCAAGCTGTCCATACTTGTTTTGCAGTCAATTGTATTTGAGTGGCAATGGTTACTATATTTTTTTCTGTAGAGAAATCAGTTTAAATATTACACTCTGACATTGTTTTGATATTTCCAGCCCGAATATTTCTCATGATGAACAAGAATAGTTGACATATTTTAAATGCTCTGTGCATTCTAGTAAAACAGCAATTTAATTTTGATCCTAGGTCTCAGTTTAAATGTCCAATACAGGAAAAAGTGACATTACATGTCACTCAGATATGGTCAGGCTTTCAACAGTTGTACAATGTTACAGCTCTTATCAAGATCAGGTTGACAGTGCACGTCTTTGCATGGGAAGGTCATAGCATCGATTTCAAATAAATTTTTATGTGACAAAGATTTCAATCTTAATGACTGCCCTTTGTAAGGTCAAGGATTAGACTGGCCCTGGTAGCAACAAAGGCAGGTGAAATGAATTGCATCGCAAGTAACTAGGGATTCTCCATCAGCCACTGCTAAGACTGGCAGCTCAATCTGTGTAAA
The DNA here is from genome assembly GCF_018492685.1 of Alosa sapidissima. NCBI lineage: Eukaryota > Metazoa > Chordata > Actinopteri > Clupeiformes > Clupeidae > Alosa > Alosa sapidissima. The sequence continues at coordinate 5,859,165 of NC_055976.1, forward strand.
ATTTTAATGGAGCCTTCTCTTTGTTGTGAAGGGACCAAAGAGGTCACTGTGGCTACACAGACAAACAAGCACACCAAATATCAATACAAATGGGATATTTTATTTATTTCCTGGCTTAGTGATGGTATATGTAAGAGAACAGGAAGGTGCAGCAACGTTAACAAACTCGTCATTATTTGGCATTGTTAATCTTCCACAGATGGTCCTGTGCTTGGAGTTCAAATCACGTTTCATTGGACCCCCCCCCCGCCTTGGATGGGCTGTGTACACAATCATTGTTTGATGAGGAAAATTGAAGGCAGACCCTGTAAACTGTTGCAGCCAGATGCCAAAGGCACTGCTCTGCTTGGGTTATTTGTACAGCAGAACACTTTTTGTTTCTGAGACTTCTGAGTCTCTGAGCTGTTCGTTCTGGAACTCGAATGCGCATTATGACGGTGAGAGTGTTCTGGTGTCAGGGGGGCAGAGACAGAATAGCAATAGTGGATAGGCTTAGGTTTTCATGGATGGAGCAATTTTCTCTTCAGGGTTTTGCTATAATTTAGGCTGAACGGTGCCCCTCCTCTGACAATACAAATGAGAGCTCAATATAATTAACCCAGAAATAGCACGATTCCCTCCTCTACTCCAAGATTCAACTAGAGACTGGCATGATATTTTGGATTTATTCTATTTTGTCCCATCACTAGAATAAACAACTTGGCAAAATAAAAACGGAACACATTCTTTCATGGGCTCACATCCTTTGAATGCATAATGTCAACTGATGCAGCTATGCATGCCAGACAAGTTGAAATTGAATTTCCTTCACTTTGAATCTACATACAGTATTGAACATGTAATGAAATGTAGAATAATTTATCATGATACAAGGAAACCTTGTTTGGCAAGTGAAATGAACTACAATAGTCAATACTGAAAATACATTATAATGATATAATACATGCAATGATAATAACATAACTTTGTCCTCTAAAATGTAGTAGGTAGGATAGAGGCAGTTTGCAGTGCCTGTTTTACTGTTGGTGACGGAAATGCCATATGCAAAACAAACAAAACAGACCATGGCTTGCATGTTAAACATTAACCTTATGCCAAACAACATTTGACAGGTCATAGAAGTCCTGGACAACACGCCCTTATGGCTTTGTTTACATCAGATCATCATCAGATCTTAAATAGCAAGTCATTTTCTTTAAGTCAATGATAGTAAAACTGAGGTAATAATATTTGGCTCTCCTTGCTTTGTTTCCAGATTGAGAAATGCTTTTAGTCTTGTTGCAGAGTGTGGTTAGAAATATCCATGCTTTTATCACCTCTCGACTGGACTAACTACAGGTCTGACCCAGTCCAACTGACTACAAATGGTTCAAAATGCAATAGCCAGACTTTTAACGGTACCCAAGAAAAGAGAGCACACTATGGCTCTTCTGACTCAGTTGCATTAGCTAGCAGTAAAACAGAATTGATTTTGGAAATGTCACTTTTTTGCTTTTAAAGTCCTTAACAGATTAGCTCCATCTTACATTACAGACTCCTCCATACTTTGCTCCATACTTTGCCCCTAGGTCACCTAGGTCATCCTCACTACAACTCCACACATTAAGTCCTGCCCCAATATTGCCTGTTTTTGAATCCTATTTGAAGACCCATCTACAGTACACTCTCTCTCTCTCTTTTAGCTCAATCTGAGACTGCTCCATGGTTAATTGTAAAGTTCACTCCTCTCTCATCAGGTTTTATCATGTTCATTTTATTTTATTTTTGTCACTATAAGTGCTTTCCTATTATTTATTCCTTAATTCTCTTTTTATTTATCCATATATAATTTCTCTTTCAATCCCCATTAAATATTCGCTTCTTCTAAAACGGATAATTCCGGTCCTTGATTATGAATCACATTCGATGCTGTTGTAAAATCCAACACAAACATACACCTTGACTGCATTTCGTTCTATAATACTGCACTACCACAACTTCATACAAAAGATTGCGTCTTGACGTTGCTTGGCAACCATTCAGATAGAGGAAATATATTTATTGGCGGAAGAATGATTATCTATGAATAAATCATTACATTTCTCGTTGCTGTGCCTTTATTTTATGAAATCTTGAGATCTTGAGCCAGATATGTAGTACGTTTTAGAAAAGCAACAAGCCACAGTAGGTTCCACCGATTTTAGAACTCCGCTGCGTGTCGTGCCTACCAACTTCCCTTAGCTGTTCCAAAATCAGTAGAACCTTCTGCCTTTATAATTTGAAATTGTATGGACAATTAATTTCAAAATACATTAATGGTTATGCAAAGCTGAAAGGCATTACTATTGGGAACAACTTTTCACACTTCAACTAATTGTAGTTGCTCTCTTAGATAAGGGAGACATGGGCATGTATGCTGTTCTCTGCACAGCTGATGACATACTGCCCTCAAAATGTTATCCATATTACAGAGATTGATTAGGCTATATATGGTCAATATATGGTGATATGGAATTATATGGTCAATTCTCTGTACACAGCAGATAATTACATTAATCAGAGGGATGACCTTCTCCAGTCTGCAAATGTTTACCACTAAGGAAAAGATGGACACATCAGAAATCAGTCACATTTGAAGGGAATTTTTTTCAGGAGCATTCAGTTCAGTGTAGCAGTACAAGTCAGAAATGAGGATGGGCTAGAGGACAAAGGGAGAGGTGGCAAGACAGTTAGAGAAACAGGCCTGCAGTAACAGTGAAACCCCTCCTGGCATCTGTGCAGCATCCACCATCTAGACACCCACACATGTTCTTCTTCAAAAACAATAGCCATTAATCTTTTTTCTAAAAACCTATTCTCCTGTAGGCCTACAAAACAAGAAGATTCAACGTATATAACCGAAGTTGCATAGAAGAACATTTTCTCTGTCTTGTTGCCAGTTTAGCTTTCCATTTGAGATCAAGCCACCTCTCCCTTTTGTCTGTTCATAATAGGCTATTCCGACATATTGCCTAAATGCCTTAAACGCTCCACAAAAACACTTAGGTGCTGAGTTTGTAATGCAGAGAAAACCCTGTAAATCCACATAAGAAAGAAACGAAGACATCTTTATCCGTCTGTCGGTGTGTGTGTGTTCTTCACATGTCTCCAGAACAGTTCATCTGCTCGACTTCACCTTTTGGTGGGTGTGGATGAAAGGTTCAAGGTGGTGACCGATAAAACAAAAGGTGTATAATGCTTACATGCTGGCAGAATGTACTGTACTAGAATTCTTCCAACACAGCTTTACAGTGAGTTTCTTGAGCTTTCTCATGATGTTCAGTTTGAAGAGTCTGTATATATAGTATATATATTTTTTGATCCCGTGAGGGAAATTTGGTCTCTGCATTTAACCCAATCGGTGAATTAGTGAAACACAAACAGCACACAGTGTACACACGCGATGCTCGGGGAGCAGTGAGGGGTTAGGTGCCTTGCTCAAGGTCACTTCAGCCGCTGCCCACTGGTCGGGGCTCGAACCGGCAACCCTCCGGTTACAAGTCCAGAGTGCTAACCAGTGGGCCACGGCTGCCCACAAATTCATTATTATTGTATTCATCATTATTCATTATTATTCATTATTATTGTATCTGTATTCATGAACTGTGGTCACTAACTCAAGTATTTATCCAATGAAACTAAAAAACTTTTGTGGAGATTTCTACAAACTCTTTGCATCAATTTTCATTAAAAGGCAATACATGTTATTATCAATGAACGCAATGCCAAATGTAGCCATGTAAAATTTGTATTTTGTCCCAATGAGCCTTCTGCCCATATATTTACTTAGTCTGGTGCAGTCCCTCTGGTGTTGTCTTTCCCCCCCAAAACTCTGTATCAGGTACACAATTATTTATATTGATTTCATGTCTTCTAGCTGTACAGACTACAGCTGTGAGTGACAGGCTTAGACTCTTCTTACCTGTGACAGTGTATCTAAAATGTACTCAGAAATGGAATTTGGTGGAGGTTTGAGAGATTAAAAACTTTATTTGTGTGTATAGAGTGTGTTGTGTTACTCTTTGCTTGCCAGGACCCTTGTTGTTTTAATTACACAATTGAGAGGTAGACAAGTGCCTCACCTCCCTTGTTATCTTTCCTCTCTATCTTAGGCTTCGTAGGCTCTATAGGCTTCAGTGCCTAATACACTGAAGTACAGATACCTTTTGCTAAATTTTACTCAAGTACAAGTAAAAGTACAATAGTCAGATGTCTACTTAAGTAAAAGTACTGAAGTACTTGTTTTTAAAAGTACTTGAGTATCAAGAGTACAAGAGTAGCCTACATTTTCTAAATATTGCATTACTACTGCCACAGTGCTTACATTTATGTACAGAAACGTCCTACATGGAGTTATAAAAAATGTTAGTGTTTATACCTTGGAGAATGTAAAATGAATTGGAAGTAAAATCAAGTCATTTTCATCTTTTTACCATGTTGCCAGGGATGGGCAGTATTTCTAATACATGTATTTAAAAGTACTTGAGTATCAAGAGTACAAGAGTAGCCTACATTTTCTAAATATAGCATTACTACTGCCACAGTGCTTACATTTATGTACAGAAACGTCCTAGATGGAGTTATGAAAAATTTTAGTGTTTATACCTTGGAGAATGTAAAATGAATTGGAAGTAAAATCAAATCATTTTCATCTTTTTACCATGTTGCCAGGGATGGGCAGTATTTCTAATACATGTATTTAAAATACGTATTTCAAATACAAAATACTATTTTGTAATTGAAACACTTGAAACGAAAACTATCATTACTGTAACTTTGCTGATAGGCTGTCCCAATCAGTGGCACCTGCACAATCCAATCACGTTTGAGAGGGAAACAACAAATTGAGGGTTTCCGAGATTTTTATTTTTTCCTTTTTTTTAAGAAGTAGTAACGGGTACTCACAGTTATGGATAGAAATGTAGTGGAGTAAAGAGTACAATATTTGCCTCTCAAATGTACTTGAGTAAAGTCATGAGTACGCCCCAAAAATGATACTCTGAAGTACAGATCCCTCAAAATTGACAAATATTAATTTAATGTTGCTTTTCTCTTAACCAATATGTTTGTTCTGACTAAAAATGACACTGTTGCATGCCAAAAGGTTACAAGGCAATGTGGGAGAAACATGGAATCAAAAAAAGAAGTGTTTTAATCTTTTTTAAAATTTTTATGAAAAATGGCATGTCCAAAATTACCCTTTTTAATTAATCAATGGAAACATCTTTATTTGCCATCAAAGCTCTCACAATGGTTCTTATAATACCTACCAAGCCTCTCCATGTCTCTACAATGATTCTAGACCGCACCTTTTTAACAGCAATCTGGGTTTTGAGGCAGGAATGATTATTTGCCATCGCTCTGACCTTGTGCTCACTTTTTTCACAGATTAATGTCTGGACTCTAAAATGTTGACATTGTTCTTTGTTAACGATTTCTTGCTTTGTTTGGCTGTATGTTTTGGATCATTGTATGGTTTAATGGTCCAATGACGCCTGTTGGGGCAGGTCTCTCGGCACACTGCCTGATCTTTTCCTCCAGAATCTTAATGTAGCCTCTTGCTTTACCCTCTATAGTACGGATATTTTGCCTTATTGAAATGAAATGAGACATCCCTTAAAGAAGTAAATACCTCTTTAAGAACTGGACAACTCAATACTAACCAATGAAAATGCAGAGCAAAATGCACAGTCGGCTATTTTGACCCTTCTTTCAGAACATGCACATGTTTGGCTGGGTATCATATTGTCTCCCTAGAAAAGTGTGAATTTCACTAATTTCCCTCAAGTTTACATTCTTCAAAAAAATTGACAACCTTCATTGATAAGTAAAGATGTATTTTCAATCATTTTTATGTATATTAAATAACATATTTTTTAAAAATAGCAAAAATCTGCATGTGGCCCACAGTCAACATTGTACCGTAATGGAATCACAATAGGCCATACGTGACATAATTGAGGGAATGTAGGGGATTTTTTACTTATTGTAATGCTTTTACTAATTTTAATTTTAATAAACAGGCATTTAAAATAATCTACATGATGATTTGAAGATATTATGATTTGGTTATGATAGTGTTCCACAATGGTACAATGTATAAGTATATACTATAATTCTGTGAGTGGGCCAGAAGTGGTGGTCCGATATCTGGAAGTCGGATTGCACTGCATGGGTTTTTGCTTACAATTTGGTCCCCCTCACTTTGAAAATATCTCCTGCGCCCCTGGTTCTTCCTACAGGATTCACCCCCTGTATTGGTTGAAACACGCTCCATATTCACATCCCAAAGGAGCAGTATCAGACTCATATTCTGACTAGAATTTGAGTATGACAACGTCAGGCTAACTCATAGTGCTTTCAAAAAGAGTTTTGGTCACCATGTTACATAAATAAAACCCTAAAGTAGAATCATCCAGTGCTTAACATCTGTGAAACCACTGACAACACGTGGGAATCCTGTGCTTCATGTGTGATGAAAGCTGTACAGGGTCACCAGGGGGCTTCTTAGAATAGAATGGATGCTTGCCATGTTTTTTGTGAGACTTGCACTGTTGGACCCCTTTTGATGGGTGTGGTTTGAGTTATGTATATATCTTGATTTGTAAAATGTTGGGGTTACTCACATTTGCTGGGTAAATATCATGTAATTTCAGTTACATGATGCCCAGTGCCCTGCTCAAAATTAATATTGAGACTATAGAATATTGTATTGTGCAGCTGTAAAGTATTTCTGTAATTAAAGAATCATCCTTGGATTTGAAACCTGCATAGCCTTGGACTCGGGAATGAGTAGTCATTTTATCACTGGCGCAAGTTTATGTGCTTTTCCTGTTAGCTCAGCGGTCCCCATTGTCACACTACACCTCTGGAGTCACTTTCTCAAGAACACTGAAGGAAAAGAAAAAAAAAGAAACATGAAGCGAGAAAAGATTTTACTTTTGCCTCTTCAAGCATCACAGCAGTCTACCTTCTTTTCATATTTATGCTGTGCTGGCTGTCCTCTGTGAGAGAGGACACATTTCAGGTTTGCATGTCGTATGACAAGACGCTCCTCTCTTCAGTCACTAAGTGATTCATCTCCTGTGCCAGCAACCTTTACCAAAATCTTGGCCATCCTGGACTTAGAAAATTTAAACTGCCTCTGAAAACTCTCATTTCTGTTTACGTTTTTCTGTTTTATTATGCAGCCACTTAAAATGCATCATCTTGAATTTGATCCAGCAAACGTCAGCATATGGTTAGGTATAAATACTGTAATTCTCTAACAAACTACCACAGTTTCTGTTCATGATAATGTTTCCTAGTGCCAATTCAAGCTTATAACACAAAGTGGACCATCGTTTAAGTGCATTGGTCACTTTGAAACATGCCCTATTTCTGTACCATCTGTATCATATTTAAATAATTCCTCATGCATAATCTCATTCATCTATAGTGCACACATTCTAAAAACTGTTGTGCATCATATTTAACAACTAAAGCAGAACAGTAAGTGAAAATAGGAAATAAATAGCTTCCACAGCAAGAATATTTAATAACCAATTGAAACAACCAATGAAATTGAAACCAATATAATTCCATGATGCAGCCAGGAGAATGATATCTCTTTATTTTGTATTCATTTTACAAAAGCCAGACAATATTACCAGGTAAGTCAAATATAGCCTGCTTGTTTTACATTTTGTTCATTTACCAACACTCCATTTCACTTTAACAAACTTTGAAATAAAAAGGTTTACTTTTCTGTGCCTATGTTTATGAAGAAGCTCCTTAAAAAATGCCCTCCAGCCCTCAAGGGTGATAATGGAAATGTTCTCAATTTTGTCGTTAGAGAATTAAATGGTTTCTGTTTGAAGTGTGTATTTTTTCTTCTTCTCTGAATAAGGGACAGGCTTGTAACCATGCTTTTTGGTGCAGAGATTTGCATAAAAACCCCTCAGCCTGGTAACTTTTGAGCGGATTGTGGCTGGAGTGGAGCTAGAATGTGAGACAAAATGAAAGCCTCCAGGGGGAAGGTGAGCCTCAGCCTGTCTATGTATGAAAGAAGTAAATCCGACTTGGTTGGTAAACAGAGGCTCCAGGGACAGCCTCCCTTTTGCATGCATGCTGCCAGGGTGTAGACGCAGCCCTCTGTGATTCTAATAGACTAAGCTCATTGAAATTGGCATAGGAAATGTCAATAAGGCTACATGCCATGCAAAAAACACCTCAGTTGGCAGAAGCAACTCCCGCATAGCAAAGTCTACATCCTAGTGACATATAATTATGGCACAGATCTATTCATGAACCCCTGAAAAAAGCATTTGGTTTGTCTGAAAAATTTCCATGAACTCCCTGTCTCATATGTGACAAATGAACAAATATGAGTCTGCAAATGTTTTAAAATGATAATAAATAATGGGGGGCCATGTCTCTGGATGATTTTTAGTGGCTGTCTGACTGACAGCACAGTTTTGCTTTGTTGAGCACAGCTCAAATCCATGATATTTAATGCCCTGTGATAAGTTCACTAGACCTCAAAGGGTTCCGAATAAAGCTTGAGTGAGTATGAACATGTACTCAAGCCTACCAAATCCTTATATTTGCGTACGCGGAGACACAATATTTGCATAAAATATCTACATACTGGTAAACTTCTCAAATATTTATTGCTGGAAGTCAATAACATGTGGGTGAAAGTAAGAGAGAGAGAGTGTAGAATCAACACACTGACAGGTGATTTCTAACTATATACTTTAACAAATGTATAAACCAAGTATATGCGGTTCCTTTTTATGCTTTTGTTCTTATTCTGCTTGGCAAATATCACTGTAATTTGTCTTCATCTGCCTGTATGGACATTTTGTACAATGCAGGAGTCACTATCAAATCAAGAGTGCAATTGTCAGACATGGCAGAAGCAATTTTACATGCTGCCCCGAAGAACCTCTATATGCTGTTGATGTTTTGACCCTCCACTCATTCAGCATTGTTCTTCCTCTCACCAAGCTGAAACTCGTGAAGACTGGCCTGTCTGTTTTCTGATGCAGTTCTGCATGATCTTACCTGTCTGAAGAGGGTTAGTTATCTTATGGCGTACACTCCACTCTGCAAATTTTGTTTTCCAGTCAGGTTGTTATCTAGCATTTGTGCTGTGAGGCCTTTTGGTCTGAGATCACTGAGATGATCTTTGTTTGAAGTCAGAGTGTTGAAAATACAGTCCAGGAGTTTCAAAAGTGTTGTGCTGTTGATGCCCAAAACACCTACATGGCACCACTTTAGTTTTCAAAATAGCTAGAGTTACTGTAGGAATATTCTTTGCCCACCAATAAACAAAGTAGACCCTATATAATGTACTTGATGATATCAGGGCTGTAGTCACCTATTGTCTATAATTATCAGTGCAGCCATTGACTGCAGTGACATTTTGCATTTCCTGTGAAATTAGACTTCTACCAGGTAATGCAAAGTGTAAATGCAATCCAATATACACACATATTATCCAGAAAATAATGTATTAATGTTAGGTGTTATTATTAGGCAAGGCTTTAAGAAAAATGAATTAGGCCTGTGAGTTGAAGTAAAAGCCGCTATAAAGCAGTTGCTCTCAGAGGGCCTATATGCTTGCCCTCCTTGCCCTTAATTGCTTGCAGATCAGAAAAAAAAGGATCTCTGCACAAGCTAATTCAACAGTGCCAAAACTTACTTCTGCTTGTTAGTGATGAAAGAGCGTGGCTAAGGCCTGATGATGGGGACTGCAGCCTCTTTAATAACTAGGGTTCACTCACTGAATCTTTGTTTAGAATATGAACAGTTTCATGTGAAATCCAAAAGAAGATATGTAAATCGTGCTCTATGGTTCAAAGGTCTGTTTTCTTCTTCTTTGCTTGGTCTCAGGGTATACTGCACAGTATACTGCGTATACGCCGAGTCCTGCTGATGGGATCTGCACTGAGTCATGAATGAAAACAGCTTGTCCAATAAAAAAACAAAACAGACAAAAAAGAATAACCAACCAAACAAACAAATAATTTTTGTCACATAGGCCATTGTAATTCCACTGATAAAAATGTTTGAGGACTAAACATAAAACAATTACCTCCAAAAATGAATGATGAAGTGATGACACCTGCTGTTATCATCCTATTGATGCTTGATGAAGGGTTCTAGGGTTGTTCTGAGATTAGAACTGACTAGAATGTCTAATAAGAATAAACATACTCATAAAACAACGTGTGGTCTTTGCACCAAGGGCTCTCATTTGAATAGCAAGGCACTGGTGCACACATGCAACAGCAGTCAGATACGCAACAGCGGTGCAATATCATGGGGAGGGATCAATATGGAAATCAAGGGAGGAGTTTGTGTTTCTGCGCTTATACTGCAGGATGGAACAGGAATGTATGGGTGGGAGGGGTGCATGGTATATTAATTTTTTGGGTTTGTTAAATTTGTGTCCTCTGAGCCTATCAAATGATTTGAAATTCCAAAATGATAATAAGTCCTGCTTTGGCAAGGGAGATTTGAGGGTTGAGGCTCAGGATTAGCCAGATACACATGCATAACATTAAAAGGTGAAATTGTCTGTGTGAAATAATTACGATTTTACAATATGTTGGATTCATAGCAGCCAATAAGTTCAAATCATTACAGTGGCAATCTTTTATAATAGTTGAACAACAGAGACATTGCCCATGCAGTTGATTAGCAATAGCATCATATAGTAACATCACACAGCATTCACTTCTCAAACTCTGTAGGCCTAAACATTGTCACAGGGTGATAGATGTAACATTCGGGAGCAGTTTCATGCTTGCTGCAAAAAGATTTTGGAAGTGTCCATTACAATCAACAAACTATTTTATGTGTTGTTTGCTGTGCTCTGCCTACATGGAACACCAACATTCTTGCCAAGACACCCTGCCCGCTAAAATGATGTGTATGACATTAGGACAAAACTACGGAGCCCCTAAGGGGACATGAGCAAAAAAAAATCTAAAGTTTAGTTTCATGTGCTCACGTGAAACTTTCATGTGCTCACCTGAAACTTTCATGTGCGCACATGAAAGTTTCATGTGTAAAGGTTTTGTGTCCGCACACAAAACTTTCATGTGCTCACGTGAAAGTTTCAGGTGAGCACATGAAACTAAACTTTTTTTTGCTCATGTCCCCTTAGGGCAGTGTTTCACACATGCCAGGTGGGGCTCGAACTGACGTGAAAAACAGGAGTTTTTTTTTATTTTTATCTGTAGCCTAGGCCCAGGTAGCACCCGATGCGCAATGGACGCACTGCGTTATTCATAGGGAAGCGCTCGTGTCAAGGCAGCTTATACTGTAGTCCCGACCTACATGAGATTTTGAACGTTGTTGTGAGAGTGGTGAATTTCATCAAAACCCGGCCCTTAAAAGCGCGTCTATTCTCCGCAGTTTGCGAAGAGATGGTAGCAGACCAAAGGCTGTACTGTTTCACAGCGAGGCAAGGTGGCTTTCCCGAAGTAAAGTGCTGTCGCGCGTGTTTGAGCTCCGAGTTGCCTCTTCTTGGAGGAAGAGCGCATGTTTGACTCTGCAAGCACGTTCACTAATTAACATTTCTTGACGAAGCTGGCCTATCTTAGCGATATATTTGATATATCTTAGCGATACATTTGAGTTAAATGTCCAGTTACAAGGCAAAGACAAGCACCTACCTCACCTAGCAAATAAGATTAGCCTACTGCATTCACCAAAAAAACTTGAGGTATGGGACAGGCGCCTCGATCACGACAGTATTATGCCTTTGAGATTTCTGAGCGAAATCGCTGAAACGTCTGATTCGGGAGCCACTCTTGTGATCCCATGTGTTAAACAGTAGGCCTACATCACATCTCTGCAAAGTTTATTTCAAAAATATTTCCCAACCAGCAGTGCTCAGTATGACTGGATTATGGATCCATTTAATGCAGCATGTTGGTATTTCATTGAATATATTGTACAATGCTGTAAAATGGCCTATGCTTCCTAATATGTTGCTGGAAAACAGAAATATGTGTGTTACTATGTAGGCCTATTTATTTATTTATTATTAAATCTGCAGCACCAGCTGATTTTAACTCTGTTGAAGAGGATATATTTAGAACTTGTCATTATTTCAATAAATTTGACAATTTTTAGCATAGTGACAATTTATGTTGTGTAATACCCCTAGCTTATAGATTATATAGCTTAGGAAAGCTAACAGCTTTCTATTAGGATCTAGTTTGTTAACTAGCCTACTACAGTAACGAGTTGGGTCGCGATAGTCTGTCATTTTTAAAAAGTGGGTCCCCAGAAAAAAAGTTTGAGAAACACTGCCTTAGGGGCTCTGTACAAAACAGACTGGCAGGTTGTGAAATTAATTATAATAGGCTACTTATGGGGGATCTGTGAGTGTACTTGCTCCGGCCACATGTTCTAATAAGATTTAGTTTATGTTTAAAATCTTTAGTCATGATTTTTTGCAATGTATTGTTCTTCTGTTACCCTAGGCTACAGTTAAACCCTGTTTAAAGAAATAACTATAGGCTTATATGGGCAACAGGAAGTGATTTCCTTTTGCATCTGCAGTGATGATTCAAGTTTCGTAATTATACTTTAAATATAAGACAATTGTCTGGGCAAGTTTTATAATGATTAATATTATTTTAGCTTTGCTCACAAAAAAAGCAAGACTAGGCCTACTCACTGATCGTGTAGTGGGTTCAAAGATCAAGGCAAGGGTAGCGCGGGAAGAGAGAAAACGCTAGATGAGTTTGTTGTTGATGTGCAATCTAGGAATGGATGAAAAATCTCTGTGAGTCTTTGTAACGTGGAGCAAAATGTTACAGACTATCAAATGACGAAAGTGATTAAACCAAACTAATACTCAAGGTGCAGGGTACGTCTAGAGATGGGATCTGTCTTACAGTATACATAGGCTTAATTAATATCACGAGGCTTAACCTTAGCTCCATCCATGCACATGCTAGTTAGCTGTTTGCAAAATGGACCTCGTGCTTCGTTTGCCTGACATCGAATTGGCATCTGTCCGTGAAGACGACAGTAAAGAGACGGAGAGAGAAACACATGGACGTATTAGACCTGGATACATACCTGAATACAGTTGATTCACTACGTGGCTGTTTGCTGAGTAACTTATTTTCATACCAGGGACTCTGTAAGTTTGCCATTTCGTTTCCCTTTTTAAAACTGTAACTTTACATGAGTCAACTTTCCATGTTTGTTTAACACTAAAGTGTGGATGATAACGTCACGTCGTTCACATTTCAAATCTATATAAATCTATAATATAAAACATATTGATGTCAATGGGGCATTTTGCCCATGTTCAGGGTGGAAAATAAAAAATAAAGATTAGCATAAGACAAGTCAAATTGGTGTTTTCAAAAAGAAGGGATCATGGAGAATAAAGAAAAACATATTTAAAAAATCTTTGTATATTCCCACAAGATGTTTGGGTGCTCTGAAAATGATAACCAAAATGATTTTTCAGATTTGTGAGGTCTGCTGTTCAGACCCTGAAGGGATTTGTTTTCTGTTCATTGCTTTTTGTGAGAGTGTTTCTACTTATTTCAGTAAGGAAAATAAATCAAGAGCCTATGTTAAGTACAAATATGTCTTCTGAAGGCTTAAACAGAGCCCAGCCAAAAACTCCAATAACATTTGTATCAACTTTGAGGGACAGCTATGACCATGCAGGATTATCCAGACCTAACGTGACGATTTTGCTACATACTATTCCTATTTATGTACCAGCATGCAAAATTTGAGCCTCCTACATGGTTTAGTTCTTGCGCTGTGGGCTTGTGAACTTTGACAAAAAAAAGAGGCCGAGCAAAATCGACACCCCCCTCCCCCTGTAAAACTGGCTGTATCTTGGAAAGTATTGATCTTACATAAGAGTAATTTTACAGTGTGTCTCCTGGGTAACATAGGTACACCTGGTAATTTTTTCAGAATTTTTTGAGACCTAAGTGCGTGGGCCCTTTTTGAACTGACGTGGAATGACCCAATTCATATGTTTACCAATCAAGGGTGAGTTACAGTAGCTCAGATGATGTAGGCCTAAATTCTTATTGAACATCCAGTCATCCAAACAGCATTATAACTGTGGCCTGCAACAACGGGCTGAAGCAATAGACTGCATCCAATATTGTATTGTAGTCGTATAGTAGGCCTAGCCTATGTTTGGGACATGTAGCCAACTAGCAAGTAGGCCTAGATCTAATCATCAGCTAGGGTCAGCCAATCACTTGTGGAACTGTCATTTGATAAACTACTAAATATCTAATCACCAGGGCCATACACCATGATAATCCCTATATTTTTAAACTTGATGCCAATAATGTAAAAATGGTGTGCACCAATCCAATGCTTGGCATGGTGGAATAGGCTGCCTTACAGGAAAAATCTGTTTTTTAGCACTTTAAGGCCCTTTTCTGGTTTGTTTTGGATGAACTAGAGTGGTGGACACCGAAATTTTGACGATTGGTCCTGTCTCGACTTTTCTGACTCGTTTTGAATCGCCTTTTCACTTCTCAGGGTGGCTGGCAATGGGCATACTGTAGTAGGCTACTCAAACATGTCCTAAAACAACCCTTAACGTTGAACCACTCTAGTTCATCCAAAACAAACCAGAAAAGGGCCTTAAAGTGCTAAAAAACGGAATTTTCCTTTAAACTTTAGTGGCCTGTGTGGCAGAAGAGTTATAGGCCTGGTATAGACTTCTGAAATTCATCTACAAAAAATCTACTGCCTTTGCCCAAATAAGGAGATCAAGTATCTTGAGATTTTTTTTCTATACACTAAATTTTGACAAGTTGACTTTACTTAGAAATTGTGTGCAAACTCATTGCCTTGGAAAAAATTAGTGTAACTTAATTGTTCTGAGTAAGCAATACTTGATAAACTTACATTTTTAAGTGAACACAACTTATTTATTCTGAGTAACACTTACACTAACAAGCTTACACTTTTTAAGTGAATACAACTTGTTTATTTTAAGTAAATTATACTTAATTAGCTCATGTTTTTTAAGTAAATGCAGCTTGTTTTTTCTGAGTAAATAATACTTCATTAGCTCACATTTCTAAATGAGCACTAGTACTACTGACTTGTTTTCTGGTTCAGTTCACAGACTGAAAATGACTATACAAGTAGTGTATGCTTACATATATGTAAAAAACCTACCTAAAAGAATGGAATGAGAAGGTTGGTTTAGATGAATCACAGCATTTCTTTATTTTCAATGATCTGGCATTCACATGGCAAACTACCCTGCCATTTAACATATTTCAAGTAAAAAAAGAGTGCTTGGGCTCTGCAGTAAAATAATAATAGTAATAAAAACATATCAAGCAGAAATAATTTGCCACCATAACACTTGACAGCAGCTTGGACCCCGGAAATGATGTTGCCGTCAATCTCCCCCAAGAACAGTGAGCACACCAACGATGGTGCGATGTAGTGGAGTGTCCTCCTGTGAAGACACAAAAGAAAGTCTTGTTTGCAAGTCTTTTAGGGCTGGGACAACGCGTCGACGTAATCGATGACGTCGACGCAAAAAATACGTTGACGCAAAATATGCGCATCGATTCGTCAAGCATAACGTGTGCTGCTTAATATTTTTATCAAAACCGGCCAGCACACATTGATGTTGTACTATTTAAATTAAAGCTAAGATAAAATAATTTTATTGAGCTGCACTTTTTACTCGCACAGCCTTTCCTCGCCCCGCCCGCTCTCTCTCGTAACGACCCCGCTGCTCCTCCTCTGCATGTGCATTTAACAAGATATTCACGATTGTTGAAGGATTGTTGTTGCCACATAGAAGCACTGCATACAGTAGAACACAGTGGGCTAAATTGCTATTAAATCCGCTTAGCATTGTGACCATGCAGCGCAAATTTGTTCAAAACTGCTGCATTAAAGTTAAAGTAAACTCTGCTAAGGTCTTATCACAACATAACTTAGTACATTGAGGAGACTAAACTAAGTTACAGTATGCAATCAAGCAGTATCTCAAAGCTAATGTTAGAATACTGTTTGGATGTTAAGTTTAGCATGCTTACTTACAGCTGCTTGTATTTCGTTACTCATGCAGGGCTCATTTTATTGACTTGAATGTTTGCAAAATCCCGATGTAAATGGAAAGGTGTTTTCCAAGACTCAAAAGTGCTTGTCCCAAGGAAGTACGAATCGTTATTTGAACTAACTACGTTATGAATTGCATAAACACATCCGCAGCCTTTTAACTGTGTTAATGTTAATTGCAAGACGTCTTAAAGTGACAGGCACTCAATTAGACCTATACACTACTGAACTTTATTGAATGCTACCTCTGACTAAGAATGCATTACTTTGCACTTGTATAGTCTTTTATTTTGGAATCGTAAGAGCAATAAACATATATTGCAATGTTAAAGAATTCATGTTTAATTCATTCAGATATGTAAATCAACATGTATAAGTTGCTATTAGCCAATTAATGAGGAGATAATCGAATTGAATCAAAATCGAATCGGACTGAAAAAATGAGTCGTTAGATTAATCGATGCATCGAAAAAATAATCGCTAGATTAATCGTTTAAAAAATAATCGTTTATCCCAGCCCTAAAGTCTTTGGATTCGTTACTACATTTAAGTTCAGGTGACTGAATTGACTGAAAACAGTAAAGGGGGACCAAAAATAATCATGTGTTGCTACTAATGAACAAAGCTGTGACCACAAAATGAGTCCACCTTTCCCTTCACACACTGCAAGCTTTTCGTGGCAAAAGCAGGGAAACAGTCCAAGAATCCCTGAAACACTACAATGCTTCAATGTAGGCAGGGTGTACTTTTCAGTATACTCCTTGCAGACATACTGTTGATCCATGAGCCAAAACAGTAGGATTAAAGCCATGTACATGAGTCAGAGAACTTCAGAAAATCTCCAGTCATTTTCAACCAATCGAGATCACTCAGTGCTGTCAGATGCAAATAGAACAAGGAAATTTGGTACAGACCGAATA
The DNA here is from genome assembly GCF_018492685.1 of Alosa sapidissima. NCBI lineage: Eukaryota > Metazoa > Chordata > Actinopteri > Clupeiformes > Clupeidae > Alosa > Alosa sapidissima. The sequence continues at coordinate 5,876,192 of NC_055976.1, forward strand.
ATGGACTGGCAGCTAAAGCCAACCTATGAGGGCAAGTTAAAGTAGGTTTAGCTGGCAGCTTCTTATTTTGTTGCATTTGGAGAAAATTCAATAAATAATTTGTTGAGCTTTTCTGATTTGATTTGTTTATTGAAAACAAATGAAAGTGTACATTAAAGGAGATTTCCTGCCATTTTTTACAACTAGGTCTGTTTTCCTAGGGTCACCTATTGTTTTATGAAGTCGAAAAAATGTTGGTTCCAACCTAGACTTAGATCTCGCCTACGTAACATACACAACAAGCAAGCTACAAAGCTAACCTATAGGGGCAACCTTTGAACAGTTCTTTTGGCCAGTCAGAATATCTTTAAAGGAGCAATACAACACTATTATTTATGTATATTGAATTATACTTGCTCAGTGGTGTCTCCCAGGGAACCCACCGTGTTGCATAGCTCTTGTAATGATTTTCTGAGAATGTTAAGAGGCCAAAAGCAAGGTTTAAAAGGTTTCCCCATAGATCACCTAGGAGAGATCTAGGCCTACGTTGGATCTTTGCAATGGTTTTTCGCCTCCTGCAACACTGTGACTTTTGGAAAATAGACCCAAATGTCTCATTTAAGTCAGTAAAGTATAGGTTAGGTTGAATAGGATAGCAACTGTATATCCTTAAACTATTTTCTAAAATTTCCAATGGGCCTCCTCGTCACCCCAAGACATTGAACGTATAAACATGTGAAATTATGTGCAAATTTCCTATGTGCATTGCACAGGATAATTGTAAATAAATATCTTGTGTAGATAAATAACCATGAGTAGATATGATAATTTGCTAAACAAATTGAGATCAATATTTTTTTTCCCTTAGTGCAAGTATACACTGTAAAAAATAACACTACATCTTACTGCAGTAACACAAGTATACTTTACTTACTATAGGCTGACCTAGTGTTCTTACTAGAGTAACATTAGTAATGTGCCGAACTTGCATCAATGGGGTCTAAAACTTGAGATACACGAGTAAGCTTCACAACTCAGACCTGAGTAAACTGGACTCACGCAGTGCACACGCGCACAGTCAGCAGAGGGAGCATTCTGGATTCCACAGCCAACGGTCGGCAGTGTTACGGTGTGGCTGACTTTTGGGATGGTAGTGTAACTCAGCTTCACCAGTGACTTGCTCTGTCCGGTAAGTTTACTTAATGTGTCAAATGTTTACAGTATAGGTTGAACTAACAGCATTTGTGCAAAACTGTACATTCGGTTTCATTAACAGCAGGGGTAATGTTATGTTCAACTTGCTAAGTGGCCGATATATGCGCTAGCTGCTAACAGTTTGCAGCTAACTGATAGCACCTATGCGAGGTAACACTGCCTCAGACCATGCAGAGCAGAAAACAAATATTCTAGGTATTCAAGCCCTTTGATATATTTTTTTGTTATTGAAGTTATGAGGAAGTGGTGGCGCCTGGGGTCTAGAACTAGGCTGTATAAATTTGCCAATAGCAGTTGTCTTCATGAGCTCTCTTAATGAAGTTTAGTTCTAACATTAGCCATTTCTCATGAGAAACGCTAAGTTGATTCAAAACGTGTAAAGATTAAACTGTGTATGGTTTACGTCGATATTCCTACTGTATTGATAAAACAATTAGGATAATTGGACTCATAACCTTACTGACTGAGAAAATTAGCCATGGTCTTTTATCTAAAATCTTTCGTTGTGATTTATCAAGAGGACTTAGGTTGCAGTGTGTGGAATTTGAACGAATGTGCCGTTATTGAGGTGCAAAATGGCGTCATAATTCCAACATATGATTGACATTGACATAAATTCTATTGTGATAAATGTACTAGGCCTGAAGCAATAGAGAAAATTAAGTTGCCAAATCATAATATTTTTAGCTTAACAGTATTAATTAGGTCTCTGGAGAAATAATTTAAATTAACATTTAATGTGATAAACTTAATTAGCTGTTTTAGTTAAACATAGCCAATAGATGCATATTGATAATAATTTTCCCCTCTTTTTCTTTTTGCAGTTGGAAAACTGAAAATGCAGAGCAATGAACTGGACATGTAAGTTGTGCTTGTTTGGATGTTAAGTCAGAGGTCAGTTGCTCAAACACTACAGATTGAAACATGGAGGTTACACCAGAATACGACCGAAAAAAAACTGCAGAGGGTGGTGAAAACTGACCAACGCATCACCGGTTCCTCACTCCCCTCCATCAAGGCCATCCAGGGCAAGTGATGCTTGCGTAAGGTGCGCAGCATCATCAAAGACTGTTCTCACCTCAACCACAGACTGTTCACCCCACTCCCCTCTGGGAGGCGTTACAGGTCTCTCTGCATCCGAACCAGCAGGTTCAGAGGAAGCTTCTTTCCTGCGGCTGTCACCCTACTGAACTCTAGCTCTGCATCCCGGTGACAACCAACCAACTAAGCCCCCGTCCGATGCCTCCTTGCCTGTGCCTGTTGAGGTGTCCACCATGACCATGGAAACCTTGACGGGGGACACCCACCCCCCGCGGACAATTGCACTACCCTACAAATGTACATACTGTAATTACACTTATACATGGCATTTTCTACTGCTCTTCATACTATTCATCCTACACGTATACTTACTACTGTTATAATGTTACTGTTTCTGCACTACAGTACTGTTACCACACTGCACATAGCTGTATACTGTACATATATGTCTATATGGTTCATACCGAATATCCATATTTATTCTGCTAATACACTGCACATATTTATACCTAATTTATATTACTCTAAACCACCTTCTGTAAACCAACTGTATACTACTGTTTACACCGCATATTTCTTATCCTGTCTATGCACCACCTGTCTTTGTACTTCTAGTTAGACACAAACTGCATTTTGTTGTCTTTGTACTTGTACTCTGCAAAATGACAAAGTTATCTAATCTAATAGTGCCTATACTATTTGTGTATATTCTGCAAGTAAACTTTACTATCCAACATAAAGTACCCTTTACAACTCAAAGTAAGGGTAACTCATTTAACACTAGTAAATACAACTTTGTTTCAAGTAAGCTTTACTCGAGGGCATGAAGTAAACTTTACTAGTTGGAAGTAACTAACCAGAACTTTAAAGTCTTAAGTAAGGATAACTTCTTCTAAATAAGCATTACTTGTAGACATGCTTCAATGCTATCTAATGCAGTGGCGGTTCTAGGATTTTTCTGAGACGGGCCATAAAGGAGCCACATCATACACGGAGGGGCCAAGAACCGGTCAACATCCATACACAGAAAATCACTTGTTCAGTAAGGCGGAGGCACGTTGTCTACGTGATATGCAGGACTATACGCAGTATACCCAAAGTCCTTTTAGGCAAGTCCCTCCACTCAACGGACATATTGCAACGCTTTTTGGGCACTCATCGGGCATCCTATTCGGCAGAAATGTGCGTGCGCAAGGCTTCACGACACCAATCTTGCTCCAGCGGCGAGTTCACAACACATGATTGGCACGGTGTCTTCACAACACACCATATGATTGGCTCGATGTATTCACATCACACCACATGATTGGCTCAATGTATTCACATGTTGACGTTTTGCCGAGGAAGGGGTGGGATATGTGTAGACAACGGAAACTAGCCCCATGCATTTCTATGGAGGTTTTTTTGAGTGCTGTGTCTCCTTATTAGAAAGTCTCTGGTATACCCACTTAAAAAGCATCACCATCTCAGTATACCCACTTAAAACAGACAAGGATAGGTATTAATATTTGGGGTTGATCACAGTATACCCACTACAGCTAACTAGACTACACCACAGCAGTAAGGTGCATACATTTCACCAGTCTTACCTTGTTCAAATACTTGAATGCTAAATGCTAAAAAACAAAAAAGCCAATACAATTCTTAACAATTTTCCCATTTATTTATAATGTGCATTGAAAACACAATCTAAAACTAAAATATAATAGACACTTCAGTGGACATACATTGATATTTTAAACAGAAATCATTAGTGCTGTCAGTTAAACGCGTTATTAACGGCGTTAACGTAAACCTATTTTAACGGCGTCAATTTTTTTATCGCAAGATTAACGTTCTTTTTGGTGTAACAAACTTTGTAGTTTTTTTCACATGCTGTTGCAACAACTAGTAACGTTAGAACAACTACAACACCACACTGGATCTAGCTAGACCGTGCTGCATATACACGCCCCCTTTTAGGGGAAAGGGAGCTGTTTGGATAATGGAAACCTATGCTGCATCAAAGTGGGGAGCGAAAAGGGCTTATACTTACTAAATCTTGAAAAAAACGTGAATAAAAGGCACAAAATAAGGTTGGTGTAAGAGTTATCTGTGTGTTTATGGGATTAATGTGACCATTATGTTCCTATTTTTTGCTCTTTCCAGTTTATAGCCTACTAACAGGAGTGTCATGAATGTAGGCACAGTCAAACTGCCCGTTGCTGACTATAAGTTCGGCAAGCTTTACATGTCATGTCAACTTTACATGTCATAACATCAACAAAACATAAGTCACACATTCATTCTATCACTTGTAATATGAATGTAGCCTTTTTCCTACAACTACTGTAGGTGAGATAATTGGCTATGCCTGTTATACTGAAGTTCCACAGTTAGATGACCATTTTACATGGGATATGGTACGTGCTGAATGGGTTGTAGGCTAATGTACATAGTTTTGACATGAGTAAGTTGCATACACATAATTCTTCATAACTGCCCTGTTAGTAAAATGATTGAATGGCCTGTAAATTAATAACTTGATGTAACATCAAGGTGTGATTAGGCTAGCTGTCTTTGGAATCAATGATATAATGTTAACTTGTTTTCCGCTAAAATGGGGCGTGATGCAGATTAAATGTAGGCTATCTTTATGATGCGCCTTTAGTAGGCTACGTAAAGGCATGCTGCACACACTTGTTTGGGCTTACGAGCCGGCCAAAGAGTAGATTCGTATAATAAACACCAACAGCAGTTCTGAACTCCCGGTCAGCTGAATGGTGTTTTAAATTGCTGTGGACACCGATGATGCCGACATGAGTGCGATGCACTCTGCTTTCGACGTTCATTTACTGTACATTAGATTCCATTCTTTTCAATACAACTCTGCACACCAGCATCGCACTTTGCCGCCGTGTAGGCTAAATCACGATTCAGTTATATTTGGTCGACGCCGCTCCATAAAATCCATTGTTTATCCAGTGTTTGTGTGTTAAAAACTTCGGCTGATGTGTGTGGCAAGTGACAGTGCACCATAGACTGTAAGCTTATAAAATGGCAGTGCACTCATGTTGAAAGGTTCCTTATTTTCAACTGAACTCAAAGATAATGAATATAGTATTTTATGTTTGTTATGCCCTTTATTAGCTATATTTCTGAAGAATATATTGTGTTGCCTCAGGTCTACTGCACATCTTTTGAAATTTGATTTGAAATAATCAAATAGACCTACGTCTTAAAGTTAAGTTAATGAAGTAACTTGCTTTGCTTTCATTTGAATCCTAATCAAGATACACAATAATTGCTTTATATTGTTAATATGGACTCCTGGAAAGTTCAGCAATGCAAAGTAATAGAATTTTAATCATGCGATAAAATATGTGATTAATCGTGATTAACTATAGGAATTCAGCGATTAATCGTGATTAAAAAATTTAATCGTTTGACAGCACTAGAAATCATACATCATCATACACACATTTTTCGTTCAATTTAACAAGTTTTACTTTAACTGTTTCCCCTTTTGTTGATAAGAGAAATCACTTTCACTGCCAATTTGCATACATTAAAACAAACACACACACACAGCATGTGAGCAACAACTACATCATATTTACACAATTTTTTCAACAACTATTTTTACAATGGTCTTATTTGGAATGTTCTTTGAAGCCACCGTCTTGCTTCCAGTTAGAAAAGCCTGATTCTGATTTGAAGACTGACGATGGGTCATTTGAAAGCGAAAGTTACGGAAGGGGTAGCAAAACACTAAAGATGGAATATTCCTACCATTTGAAGTCTTTGTATCAGAAGTCATCGAGTGGCCTCTTCCTATTTCCGTGCTGCATCTTGCGGAATACCAGTTTAAGAGAGGTTGCACAGAACCATCTGCTCTAGAATGGGAAATGTCTGGAGAGAAGAAAATGTTTGAGTAACTTAATTGTTATTAACTTTCATAACCCACTGTCAACCTGGCGTTTCTAAAATGAATGACAAAATATGTTCACTGTAGTGGCAATAGGAAATAGCACCATACCATTAGGAGCAGCTATGCTTGGTGACTGGTGGTTCTGAAGACTGTGGGTTGAAGTCACCAGCTCCTGCGCCATCCCAGTCTGTAGGTGAAACACAAATGCGTGTTTCACAAAATCCATGCTTGTATTCAGCATGTCGTATGGCAACTGTAAAACCAGTTATTATTTTTTTAAATCATATAAAGCTTGAGTGAATAGAGTAGAAAATCTAACCAATTTATCTTAATGAAACTCTCCTTGTCCTAACACTTTGAGACATAATTCATGCGAAGCCCATGAATCAAATAAACTCAGAATAGTGGTTAATAACTTTGCAATGATAGCTCACATTAACTACAAAAACGTAGCGTTAGCTATTAGGCATGTATTCTCATGTTCATGTTAGCAGCTGCCAAACTTTTTCCTCAAGCAAAAAAAATCGAACGTTAGGCGCACTAGCGCATGTAATATTATTAATTTCGGGCCCCAAACAAACAGGATGTCCATTTCTCTGCATTTCATATAACACCATTTCAAACACTTCATACATTACCTTTCCATACATAAAATCTATCAGCATGCTAACAAACAATCAAACCTCAACTCAAGTAACCTAACGTTAAGTTAATGTTAACAGTTCACTGACTAAGTCAGTTAACAGTTCACTGCAAGCTTGCTGCTGCTTCGTAATTTAATTGACAAACTTAACATATTGTGACAGCAACAAATAAACGTCCCTTTCACATAATGATGATAACCAACAGAGATTTGTGACTCACCAAAAAAATTCTGTGGAGGATGAAACGCTGCCATCGGTTCTTCACGTTTGAATTCTAGCTGATACTTTCGTTAGCCAAATGTATCGGTTCTTCACGTTAGCTGATACTTCCGTGAGCCAAATGTATCGTTTCTTCACATTAGCAGAGACATTTCTAGTTAGCCAAATGTATTCTTTCTTTTACAGTTCACTGTGTGCTTTAGCTTTCAAGCTTAATAGGTGCATTACTGCCACCAGTTGTTTGGGAATAGAATTCGATCTCTGATCGTCGTTCTCAACAAGTTTGACACTTATTGATGATTGACGGTACAGGGGCCAATGAGATTTTAGATGGGGCTCGGGCCCCGGTGGCCCCGCCCCTAGAACCGCCCCTGATCTAATGCTTTTGCTCAGACAAAATAAGTTGTGTTTATATGAAATAACATCAAATCAAAGAATTTGAAAGCATGTCCTGTTCCATGATGAAAAGTAAGTTATAGCTAGAACTAGCTAATGACATGGCTGCAATAATTCCAGTTTAAACATGCTAACGTTAACTAATATGGAGGTCAAACAAACGAATCATGGTTCATTCCCTGTTTAGCTGCTATATATGCAGACGTGAAACCGGAGTTTTAGAAATAATAGTTTTCAGTGATAAAACACATGAGCCACGTCTGAAAAGGGTCAATACACTTTGATACAGTCAGAGATGGTTAAGTGGTTCTAACAGACATTGTTGGCAACGAACGTTGGGCTAGCTTGGACGCTAGTTCTATGCTATGATAATTAACATCATTCACATAGACATTGACATATGCTGAACAAAACTTAAACTAGCATTGAATGAATAATAAATCAAGAAAGCAAATCGATTTCAAACTTTTACTCACCAAATGAACCTGTAAAGTACTCAGCGATGTCCGTGTGTGTTTCGTTGTGTCGTGTCGTGACAGAGGTCGTGTTGTGTGGACTGGTGTCCGTTGGTGTCTAAGCATGTACCAGAGAGGCTTCTGCGCATGTTCAAGTGTTGGACTATTGTTTTGTGAGTAACCTGAACTTAAAATGACTTAGTTGGTTTGCATTTTCGCTCTCACATTACTACTAACTCAAATAAACTGAGTGTTCTCTGCCGATTGGTCAAAACTAAGTCAACCCCACTTAATTTTTATTATTAATTTGAATGTTAGAATTTACAGTGTATGGGAAAATAACATGAGAATTATGAATTATCACACCTGTTAGAACTATTGCTGGGGGGTGGGGTGTGTGTGATCACTTGTTCCAATCTAAGTGCACAGAGTGAACCTAATGTTCCTAGGGTATGCGCATTCACATCCATATTGCTATTTTAATGAAAATAGTGGTTGAAGAGTAAGGTTCATGTCTTAAAAGGCTTACATTTACAGTGGTCTCTCAATTAGCCTAATGGATGTGATTTGGGCGTAACCTTCAATAAAATAATCAAGTGTGCTTCCACCGTCACAGATTGCTATTACATTATAGGCAGATTTTAGAAAACAAGAACAGTTTGCTGCAGTGGTGATTACGGATCATCTATGGCAACTTGATGTGATCTTGATGTACCCTTTAATAGTCTTTTGCTTTCTATTTTTTTTGGCGCTTTCACTTGTTTTTGCATTGGTGTTCATATCTCTGTGTAACAAAGAGAGTGTACGTAGTACTCTAGGTTGAACTATAAGTAAATGGGGGACAGGGGGGACTGAATCTGAACAGTCCTCAGAACTTGTGTGCCACTAAATTGATAGTTGCATGGCAATTTGCTTTCAGGAACAAGACTTTATGGTCAGGTTAGAATGCTTTGTTGACAAGCTGAAGACTGAAATGAACATATGAGCCAGTGGAATCATTCAAAACATCCTAGAATTCCATAAGATTTTTTGGAAAAGAAAGTAGTTTCAATATTGTCGTAAAAGTAATTAACAGCACAATTGGCTTAGATACGATATTCATTACCCCCTACCCACCAAAAACAGAAGTATAAAACCTGTTTTGGAAAAACTGGTAATTCAGTGTTTTTTTCCAGAAAGGTACATCTTGAAGGGATGGGCTAAATTATGGTTGATGTCTAGCTTGTTTACTTGCAGTAGTGGTAAACTACCATCTGAAGGAGATACTGAAAAGATGACTGAGACATTTTGATAAATTACTATTATCTGGGGCATTTTACTTTTCATGAAAACATGAAATGGCTGAATTGGAGAAAGCTCTGAAAACTTTCAATGCATTTTACCTGACCCTCTTTGCTCACCCACTTGCTTGCTCTCTCCCTCACACACACACACACACACACACACACTTTCTGGATGCAGTCAATTAATTCAATTTTCACAATCCCACAGCTACCCTCTTCAGTGTCCCTTGTCGGACACCTTAATATTATTCAGATCTTTTAGCTGATACCTGATAGGTGATATGAAAGTCAATGATATTTTGGGGAGGAATGATTACAATTAAAACTCTGCAGGCAGGCACAGGAGATAATGATTGCTTAAATAAAAAGTTATCTCTGCCAATTACTCCAAGCTTGCTTATCAGGGATAATATGACCAGAATGCTGTGCAGAATGTTGATTAGATGGTGACACTTTTCTTGGCTCTCCTTGCCTTGTCCTTCTCATGTCTGGCAAACATGTAAACAAGACACATACAGCACATCTCCAAGAGACTTTTATAGCATTTCAATATCCACATTTGCTGTGAGTGCTATCCAAGTGAAATATGAAATCCATTTATGTCTTTTCATATGTTTTTGTTTTGGTAACTGCAAAGCAAAGTTATATTCCCAAAGTTGGTATGATTTAGAAAAAAAACAAAACACGCATGACTATCCAAGCCTATAATGATGACGATGAATTCACTCATCCAAGTGAATGCCAAGAGAACAGTTTGCACTACATTGGTGAGGTATTTTCCCTTAATTGCCACGTTGACCCAAATTAACAAAAAGACGAGGTCCATTTCTGAATTTACAGTGAGCACCCGCAGCTCAGTACAAAGGAGATAATATCATTTATCTGGCTGTCTGGAGATGCCAAGGGACTGCTGAAGTTTACTACCCAGTAACCATTACTCATGGGACTTCACGCACCTGCTGGGCCCCAGATGTGCTCCCTCATGTTTCTCACAGCTACGGCCTCTGGAGCTCTCCCTAAGGGTTTAGGCATCAGCATTCAGACGCAGGAAGGAGCTAGAGATCTACTGTGCCTATTTATGAATGGCTGTTGTGTTATTTATGTTGTGAAGCCCTGGTATTTTTTTGTCGTGAGATATCAGCCACTGAGGGACAATAAGCGTTATGTGTTGTTTTTGTAAATATGCTTATGTCATGTGGAATGAAAAAATGTGAGCTACAGTAAGTTTATAGTCCAGATTTGATAAGGCGGTAAGCAATCCATTTGCAGAGAGGATCCTGTGGCATTTGGCAGTAAACTTTCAGTTGTGGTGTTTAAAATTCATAAAGCTTAGATTTAATTTATGCATTTGTATTTTGTTTGCCGTGTACTGCAATAGCTTTGCCATAGTTTCAGATTGCTTTAATATGATCAACATGTGAATTTCACACTAGGTGATCGTCTTAAATCAGTGCATAGTCTTAAAACAATACACATTAATCTTAGTTTGTCCTTCTGTTGAATAAAACAAAAATGTGCATTTGGCAGCAATTAAGCATGTAAGCATTCATTTAGAGTTCATGCATACAACATATAAAGGTCTCACTGTGCTTTTGTGGCAAATCTAGCTTTTGTACTGTATTTTCAAACTAAAGGAATGTCCAGTGACCATTGCACTTGTTTGGTTGTACCATAAGAAAAAACTAAATAGGGTATTTAAGGTCACTTCCCCAAGCAATTTTTGCTTGTTTTTGTAAAGTATAAAATAATTTGAATTTTGAAATATGGATCAGAAAATGTCACCAGTATTTTACATAATATATCTCTGGTTAGTGTTTTCATTTACTTTTACCATTGCTGCTCCAGGCTTGTTTGAGTAGAAATGTGTGATTTTTCTCCCCAAGATCCACATGACGCCCCTCAGGCATCTGTTCATGTCTGTCTTTATAAGCCAGTTGAAATAGTAGGGTTTCTTTCAAGGGCACATAAGTTGTCCTGTGTCCCACAAACAAATATCAGCAAACAAAACTGCTGTTGGGAAGCAGATGGTTTCTCTGCTGCTCCTTTTGTTGTTGCATATGTGTGAAGTGAGGGAACTCTCAACTTCTTTTGATTGAGGTTTACAAAATATAACCACCCCTGCAAGGCGTTTGACTTGCATCTCACTTTGTATTTGATGTTGGACTGCAAGCTTGCCATGGACAGACAGGATCAGATAGACCATGCCCAAGGTGAAATGATTTCTGAATAGAAATTCAGTATAAACAGAGCAGTGCAATGATAATGATCAGGGGGATCGAAGATGTACTGTAGTCGGCAATGCTTCCTGCTTGTGCCTGTCTCATGTAGAGGGCATGGCTTGTGTGTGATTGCATTTGCGGGTGAGTCCTAATGTTCGATCTCTGGAGTTTAACAAGATGCTAGGGAGGAAACAACCCGGACCTGTCATTTACTACGGACGTTGCCCGCAGCGACCCACAGGCTCTGCATGTGCAAGACAGACATTTTTGCCCAGGGGCCATTTTCTTTTCCTGATCCCTTCTTCTATTCTCTGCTACATGATCTGAAGCCTGATGTCATTACCTTTACTCTAGTAGGTCTAGCACTTTTAGCTTTTTCTATGTTTGACACAGTTGATGACATATCTCCTCACTCAAATTTTCATTTTAGACAGACTCTTTCATTGTAGACGTACAGTATATGCACAGACCTTTATTTGAAGATGGGGATTCATTCACCTCAGATATTAATTTTACTTGGTTTCTGCTACACTGACAGAAAGTTGACCCTCCAGTAACGTCCAGAATCAAATGAATCTGGCCACATCAATGCATCCCTTTTTCTCTCCCCCAATAGACATGAGATGCACATCATGTAGAAATGCTGTATGGCTTTTGGCCATTTAAACAGATTAAGATGGACTAACTGGAAATAACAATCAATTTTGAAGTAGCTTTATGTTTTGCCCAGATCCTTCACCCTTTTAATTGGTGGAAACCCTGGCAGGCCCCTCAAAAAGGGCCTTTTTTGTGACATGTCAAAATTTGAAGTGACGCTCAAAGCCAGTAAAGCGTAGAACTGAGTCTGCACCATTTATTTTAATGAACCACCTGGAAATATATGTCAAAAGTGGAAATAATTTCCCCACTTTAATATGTGTTACATGTCTGCATGCCCAAATTTAGTTCAATCTGAATTTGTAAATTACACCATATTTACACAAATTATGCTTGAACACAGCATGAATCCATAATTATTTTCCTCCAGTGCATAACAGAATTGCACACCAAATTTCTGCAGTCATGTTGAGAATATCAGGGCAGTTATAGGCGTTCAGGCATGCTGATCTTTTTTGGGACAAATATGCTTCAAACTAGTGTTTGTACCAGTCTCCCTTAAATAAGAAACACTAGTTTGAAGCGTATTTGCAAATTCAGTGGTCTTTTATTTATGTGCATTGTGTAGGCTACACACTTAAAAGATGTTACACAAAACAGAACCGGTTAATCGGTCAAGATATATTAAATGATCGATGATTATTGATATTCAGTTATTCAGTAATACACAGAATCATGGTAGAAGCTGTACTACCATGGTAACATAGCACAGGAGTTCTGCTACCATGTCATTTAAGGTAGAATGTTGCAGTCACAATAAACAGTGGATCTGATACATTAATGTGTTTTCTTTGTTCTGTTTTATGTAACGTATTTGAGTGTGTAGCTTACATGATGCACATAATTAAAAGGGAGACCACTGAATTTGCAACCTAATGCAACTCGTTGCCAGGGACATACCAGAAAGACCAGAAGCTGTCCAGTTTACGCTCTTGATAATGCACCCTCAAAGTAATAGTGTTGGTGAATAATAACCGAATAACACTGTTGGTTGGCCGAATGAAGTGTAGCCTGTGCCAGTTTCGGTTAGGTGAGTTCTAGATTAAATAGAGAAACATTTGTGTGAGGGTGTTAGACTGCATAGATTCAACATAGATCCACAAATCTAGCTATTTTTTTTTTTTTTTTTTTAAGTCAGCAGTGCAAGACCGAAGTAAGCATAGCGGCAGCACATGAGTGCATACAGGCAGTTTCTCAAGGTTAGCTGCAAAAATGTAAGTGTAGTGGTGCCACTACATTTAGTCTAGGTCCTGGGTAAGATTTGTATGCACTTCATTTAGCGGAGAATATCTCACTACTAATATGACTCCATTGAACAACATGGGATGTGTGCCAAAATCTCTACCCCGGACAAATGTTCTGAAAATAACCACAATAGGTGACACTATTATCACACTACAGGTGAATGGGATTTTTTCCCCTTTATAGATATCTTCATACATTTCTATCAGTTTAATATTAATTCATATTAAGATAAATACTTTTTGTAATTATCATAATTACTAGGTTGTTGCCTTTTCTATCCAGCAGTCCAGGATAAGAAATAGCAGTTCAAGAAAATAAACTAAATAGTAGGAACAAAGAAATTAAAGCAGCATAGCCTACAACTGCAAACGGAAATGTAATGTGTGAAGTTATTGGAATGGAAATAAATGTAACCACCTTCTACATACTTTTGAAGACCTTTTGTGTTCAAGTTTGCAACAAATTAAGGGAGTTTGACGGTTAGTTAGTTAGTCGGTCATAGGGTAGGCTCAGCAAAACGTTAGCAAAGTTAACTTTGACAGGGATACAAGGATACAAGGAAGTTTATTGTCACATGCATATAGTTACTGGAAGTAAGAAATGCAGTGAAATTATGTCTGGTGTCAGCCTATTTGTGCATTTATCGGGGGGGGGGGGGGGGGGGGTAAAAAGTGCAGTAGAAGAGGGGTTTAGTAGATTAAGTGGCAAGGGCTGCATAAGAAAGGTGGGGGAGGATTGGGATTGGGCGGGGGGCACCAACAAGGAGCACCCAAGAGCAACAGGGGCAAGGAAAAACTCCCTTACCAAGGAAGAAACCTTGGGCAAATCCACGGCTCAAGGGGCTAACCCAACTGCCAGGGGTCTTGGTGTGTGTGTTGGGGGGATGACAGGGGAGATGGATAGTGTGCTGTGTATGTGGGGAGAGGGCAGTGTGCAATATGTGTGTTGGAGAAGCTTCCTCATGAAATAATGTGCTGTGTATGTAGGGAAGAGGGGGGGGGGGGGCGGGAGTGTACTGCAAGTATGGTGAAGGGACTTACTATTGCAAGCAGAGTACTGTATGTATGATGTATGTGAGTGATGACAGTGAAGATGTGTGTGTGGGCGGGAGGGGAGTGGAGCAGTGACTGTGTGTGTGTGTGTGTGTGTGTGGGTAGGTGGGGGCAGTGTGCTGTAAGTATGTAGAGGATGTGTGTTGGAGAAGATCCTGAAGACAATGTGCTGTGTATGTAGGGAGGGGGGGGGGGCAGTGTGCAGCAAGTATGTAGAGGCTTACTGTAGCAAGCAGTGTGCTGTATGTATGTGAGGTGATGACAGTGATGATGGAGATGTGCAAAAGTTGGAGAAAGTCAGATGTGTGTGTGTGTGTGTGTGTGTGTGTGTGTGTGTGTGTGTGTGTGTGTGTGTGTGTTTTGATGTGTGATGAAATAAGAAAATAAATAAAAGGTCTGTAGCATAGGGAGAGGGATGTAAAAGTGCTAAAAGTCATGTAGGTGTGTGTGTGTGTGTGGGGGGGGGGGGGGGGGGGGGGTCATGAGTGCTGAGGAGTGAATGAGTCAAAGTCAGTATAGTGTGAGTTCAGAGTTCAGATGGCCTGGGGATAAAAACTTCTCCTGAGTCTCTCAGTTCTGGCTTTGTGACTACATAGGCGTCTTCTTGATTTCAGCGGTAGGAATAATCCATTGTTAGGATGAGAAGAGTCCTTCAGAATCTTTTGGGCTCTTAGGAGTACTCTTCTGGAATAAGATATCTTGTAGAGCAGGGAGTTGAGTTCTTATAGTACGTTCAGCTGAGCGCACTACTCTCTGCAGAGTACTACAATCTCTAACTGTGTTGTTCCCATACCAGGTGATGATGCTACCAGTTAGAACACTCTCAACCGCTGAAGTGTAGAAGGCCTTCATGATGGATGTAGAAACTTTGAATTTCCTTAGCTGACGAAGGAAGTAGAGTCGTTGTCTGGACTTCTTCAGAACATATGTAAGGGATAATGGACGACACGGTGGTCTGTTCACAGAAGTTAATGCACGGTTGTAAAACGGCCCTGACGCGAAGCGGAGGGCCGTTTAAACCTCGTAGTGCATTAACTTCTGTGAACAGACCACCGTGGAGTCCATTATCCCACTTATTCCACTGTTGCCACTTGCGTTGTGTTCATTTCCTGTTACAATTTAAACGTTTTAATAGCTAAAACTGTCTTGTTTGTAGAACTAATTTCTTCCGACACATATCAACTAATTTCTCAACTCACAGGACAAATTACAGTACCGTTACTAGTTCTAAATGGATGGTTGCTACGGCCAAAGGCCAGTCGTTAGTTCTATCTCTCCCATTGTCAAGCGGGCGTATCCCAAGATTCTGATGAACTTTAGCTTTGAAACATCGCTTTTACTTAGCCTGTTGTCATCCATCTAGCTAAAAGCCACCTCCGTCATATGCTACAATGTTGCAATGTTCTGAACGTCTGCATTTTACAGCTCGGATGCAACGTGACAGTTCATTTAAACTTCACAACGAGTTCGGCGAATTAATATACAAGTGTGATACGGCCAAAAAAATGGATCTACTTCATAGGTGTGCAGATAACATAAGGTTAATGGTTGTTCTAAATTACGTAGGACAATGGGAAATTCAACCAAGCAGTGGAATAATGAGTGTTAACAGTCCATGTTAAGTCTTCAGTAATGTGGACACCAAGGTATTTAAAACTTGTGACTCTCTCTACAGGTTGCCCGCTGATCATTAGTGGGGTGTAACTGTAGTTCTGCTGCTGCCTTCTGTAATCCACTACCATTTCCTTGGTTTTAGTGATATTCAGTGTCAAGCTGTTAGATTGACACCACTGTGCCACCTCATCAACCTGATCCAAGTAGAGCTGTTCATTGTTGTTACTAATCAGGCCCAAGATCACTGTGTCATCTGCAAACTTGATGATGGAGGTATGACTACTGTTGGCTTTGCAGTCATGTGTGTAGATGTTGTACAGCAGTGGACTCAAAACACAGCCTTGGGGAGCACCTGTGCTGATGGTTAATGAGTCAGATGTCAGACCCCCCACTCTAACCACTTGTGAACGGTTGGTGAGGAAGTCAAATATCCAGTGACACAGGGTGGTGTTCAGTCTTAAGGCCTTCATCTTTGTGACCAAGGTGAGAGGTACTATCGTGTTGAATGCTGAACTAAAGTCAATGAACAGCATCCTCACATAATTCCCATTCCCCTCCTCCAGGTGAGTTAAGGTGGTGTGCATGAGGTTTGAGATGGCATCCTCTGTAGACCTGTTGGCTCTGTAAGCAAATTGGAGGGGGTCGAAGGAGGCAGGGAGGGATGAGCAGATAATGTTTTTCACAAGCTTCTCAAAACACTTTATCACTGTAGAGGGCTACTGGGCAGTAGTCATTCAGACATGATGGACTTTTATTTTTCGGTACTGGAACAATAACAGACTGCTTGAGGCAAGTAGGAACTGTCTCTTGAGCCAATGATGTGTTAAAGATATACGTGAAGACAGGAGCTAACTGAGCAGTGCAGGATTTCAAAACCCTGTTAGAAATTCCATCCAGTCCAGCAGACAGGCTACGAAACCATCTCCGTACGTTATCGCTAATTAAACTCAGCTGACTGGTGTTGGCGCATAGCCATAGTTGCTGTTAAAATGCCTGCTAGCCTAGCGCTGGGAATCTAAACACTTCAACACTGACATGTAGCCTAACATGTTCAAAACTACTGCGTGTTATGGGTTAAGACATGACTATTTCTTGAAGCATTTGGGAACAGACTGAATTAACTGGAAAGTAGAGTCCCTGTTAGATTAGCTTGCTTGCAAATGCCGTTGTCCATGACCTGACAGTTTTATGGCAAGTGGTTTTAACATACCTTATGGCAAACCGCCTACACTGGGTAAACTTGAAAGCAGAGCTTACCATTGTGTGTGCATGCATGGCAAGCTGTTTTAACATTTAAATGTATTATTCGTAAGAGCAATGAGATATTGATAGTAAATTGAATATAACAGTTCAATTTCATGTTCAAATTTGTCTTATCAATAAAAAAAAGCAATTCATGCTTTAGACCATTTTAATTTAAAACATTTTAAAAACAAAGTACCGGTTCAGGCACCGGCACCGTTTTAAAAGTATCGATTTAGCACCGGTATTGGATAAAACCCAAACGATACCCAACCCTACTTGTAACATACATGCAAGTCTATCTAGCACAGCTAATATTAATATTAGTGAATCACACTCGCCTCCCGTTTTTGAGTTTGTCACCCAAAAAAGCTAGATATGAGTTTTTATACATGTGTCTCCATGTCATACTGCAGTCTTTCAACGGATTGTAAATGATTGTAAATGAATTTAGGTCCGTGGCTCTCTAAAAGAGCCTCTTGTGCTGTAACTTTTACAGAGGCTACTGTACCATTGAATTTCTAGACAACTCCGTTCTGAGTTTGACGGGCGTAGTAACAATAACTAGGGGGCGTGGCTTTTGCGAACGGTCAATTGAATTATTATCCCAAATAATATTATCCAAAGGAGTCAGAAACCTCCTACCTGGATTTTTGTGACATTTGTGCCTTTATTTTGCTTTGTGTTGTTTTGTACTGTCAACCCCACTGCTTTGCTCATCTCTAAGTCATTGACATTCACAGATAAATAATTCATTATCACAATCAAGCAGGTGTTCTTTCCACATCTCTACGTCTCATCTTGGGTGAATCCAGAGCAAATGAAATACTGTAATCAGTTAAAAGCACTGATATCTCTTGGTGACCACTCTCGGCATTTTAATACTGTAATCAGTTAAAAGCACTGATATCTCTTGGTGACCACTCTGGACATAAGATAGCAACCATGCAAAGAAATAACTTGGTTTCAATGAACGCTGGTTGTTTTCCAGGTTTGTAATTAAATCAAGAGGACTTGATCCAAATTATCAGTACAAGACTTCACAAGCGGAGTTCTGAAAAGTTTAACCACAGATTGATTGATTCAGAATTTAAGTGTTGGGTGATTAAGCACTCGTGGATTAGTAGCAGCATGCACTAGACTAATACTGGCCCAGACAAAAATGATGTTGAGAGTGAAAAAGACTGATCCATATCCCTTTCCACTGCAGTTTTCATGTTTACATGCCCAGAAGCACATATTGTATTCGACATCTTGTATCAAACAGTATGCTGGGCCAATGCTTTTTTTTCTAGATTAAACATATAAAACCTTTAGTCGTATAGAGCCGTTGTGTACTTGGAACCTATAAATTGGAGTGGTAATACCACTCTAATAGGGTAGTTTTTCTATTTACTTTCTACCCCTTCGGCCATGACCACTAGTCTTTGTTGACCTACTCTGTTCACTCTTCTTTACCCATCTGTATTTGACTGCAGTTGAACTTACCTGTATCCTGAGGTTGATACTTTATTTTGTTTATGCCTTGAGTAACAGTGTAATCTGTGACCTGTGATCCTTTCACCAGACAACAATAAAGACGAGGACAAGTCATGATTTAGAAAATGCATTTTTTCAGGAAAGCTTCCTCTTTGTGCATATAGGACCTGTCACCAAAAGTCTTTCAGTATTTAATTTATGTATATACAGTATAGACATTTCAAAGTCCTGGGAAGCTTTAGCAAAACTAATCTTAGAGTGCAATGTTTGGCCTTTTTGGTAATGTGCACTGTTGATGCGCCACAGCTTTCATTGCATTGAGTATATTGTTTTCCTTAAGATGTGCAGTTTGAACCCATTGAGAATAGAATTGTTTTGCTGAAAGTTCAAATAGGGAAGAATTGCCTAGCGAAGTTCATGATGAAAATTAAATGCTAAGTTAAAGCTTTCAAACCTCTTTTTCGAAATGGCATTGAAGAAAAGACAAAAGTGCCAGTCTTGACATCTTGAATTTCAGTTTATCATTAACTTGAATAATGGCTTGCCTTATACAGCACTTAATAGAACCAAACCATATGCTTTATGTGTAGGCACAGCCATCCTACATCAGTTTGCACCTTCCTTACACTATACTACGCTGTCTTCCCCTGTGAGTGATGGATTAGAACAGCGTAGACTACTGGGGGGATCTCTGATGGTATCACTGCAGCTTAAATCAAGTGGGCTGTGAAGGACTGCCATCTCCCTGGATCTTCCTCCACACATAATTTCTGCTATTTGTCAAGCTAGCTCACCTCTCTTTGTCCTCTTTTTTTGTCATTTAGCATCATACTCAGATACAGTAAGGTTTCATTCATTTTGGTCAATGCTGCATGCACAAAGGCAGCCCAATTTTGTTTTGAATGTTCCCCCTAAGTGGCATTTTGAAAGGAGGCATTGAAAAACAGTGTGGCTGAAGCATATTCAAGCTGTGAGAAACCACACTACACAAAGGATCAATCAGACAGGCAGCAGCAGATTGTTCTCCTGTGTCCTGTTTGATTAAATCATCCTTGTAGATTTCAGTTTGAAAATAATTAATTTAATTTATCATGTGGAATACCATTCCAATGTATATGGATTGTTTATGATCAGTTCATAGAAGATGAAGATGTGATTATCAGAAGAGTCAAGGAATTAGTCAAGATTGTCGTCAATTTCTCTCTAATTTCTCATCTATCTCTTGCAATAGAACATGTTCTTTTTGACTGAATAAAATCAATCAGAATATCCCTTTTTGTACATAGTTACCAGACATGTTCTTTCACCTTGAACTGAGAGCAAGGTTATTCGTCATTGATGCACTGTAGTAAAATTTAATTATTAACATACAAACACACAGGACTGCTATCTGTCAAGTAAAGTGTTATCGATTCTGAGACATAACTCTCAGTATAATTGGCAACCTAAACAATATATAATTTACCTGTTTTTGTGTTGACAGTTTCAAGATTTGAAGGCTTCAGCTTATTTTAAACCAAGATGATTATGAAGTTTCTCATTCCAATTCTCGGTTACTGGTTTCAGTGCCTCACAAGCCTTGTTTAGTTTATGGAAAAATAATGTAAGGAATCTAGAGTAAATACTAACTAATAAAATATGTCTTTGAAACCGCCATTGCTTTCATCCATCTTTCTGTATCAACATCTCGTATAGAAGAAATGAACTCCTAACATTAAAAAGAAAAGTTATGTCTTCAAACAGCTTTAGAGCCACAGAACTGTGCTTCATGCTGCCATTCTAATGGAGAATTTTTGCTTGAAACTTTTAAAAAAAAATCATGAAAGTGAAAAGCTGTTTTGCTTCACAGGCTGCTGCTCTCGTGGGTTTACCGAGACATACGCTTGCTTCTTTTTTTTGTTGGTTGGAATCTTGTG
Source organism: Alosa sapidissima (assembly GCF_018492685.1). NCBI lineage: Eukaryota > Metazoa > Chordata > Actinopteri > Clupeiformes > Clupeidae > Alosa > Alosa sapidissima. Next base: position 5,896,758 of record NC_055976.1, read on the forward strand.
TGGGCTTCCATCATTATAGTTGACATGTGATGCGATGTAAAACAAGCAAATGATTTGCACCACTGTCTTTCTAGTTCGAACAGAATTGGAGATTAAACGGAATTCAACTGCTGGATTTCAGTATACAATTTTATTAATTGTTTGATTACGAGTGTGTGTGTGAGAGAGAGCGACAGAGAGGGAGAGAGGGGGGGGGAGAGAAAGGGACTGTGTGTGTGTGTGTGTGTGTGTGTGTGTTGGTCTCTGTGTTTGTCTGTCCATGTTCATCTTGGCTGGAAAGGGAGGTTACATTTCTATGATCAAAACTACCAACAACAGATGCTATCCCAGGCTTATACATTTGATTTCTCTCCCGTCCTCCCTGAAAGTATGATTATCTCATTATTTATTGACCACATTGTGTCTCTTGCCCTTCTCCTTTTAGTGCTAGAATGATCAAATGAGTTTACTTGTATATTTATTTCATTTGCTCATTATTTTCACACAGGACATTTCTTCAAGTGTAAAATAAATTGGCTGATATGCTGAAGCTTCTCCCATCCACACATGGTCAATATTACACGTCTGTTTGGCGTGCTGCTTCAAAAAGCATACATGTGTGCGTGTGGCCACCTACATGTGTTAAGTCAAATATTTAGTTCTGCACTATATATTCTGTGAAAATTGTAGTCTGACACTGCAAGTACTTTTGATGTCAGTTAGTAGTTGTATGCACATGTTCTTGTAAATCCACCATAACATATTAGTAAAGGGAATATCACAGAGCTATAATACACCACGATTCATACCTACATTTTGACTTTGAGTTCTGTTTATAACACTCACAATGGGGGTGGGGCCACAAAAGCATATCACTGTAAAACTGTTTCCAACCACTGAAAAAACATTAGGTTGATTCAGGTTCTTTAATAAAATTCATGATAAAATGCCAGTCCACATTAGCTAATCGCATAGCTTTTATTAAATTCATTTAAAAGCTATTTCAGCTTTCTTGCCAAGGTTTCATATTAATAAAGGGATGAGTCCTTGAAAGAGGGACTGTAACCTAATTTATTCCTTCATGCATCAGGACTTATCTTTGGCCATTGAAGAGCGAGATATAGTGATAAATTTGAGCATCTCGGGAAGTGAAATTGGGGAAACAGCCTGTTATGAAATACACACGTGAGAGATGTTACATTTAGCCAAGTTCTGTTTGAAGCATGTATCTGAGATCTTGTTCATTTAATGCCATAACTCTATTGTTGACAATTGCTTGATGCAAATTATTTCCTTTGCAATTTCTAAGTGGGAACTGATACAGCATTTGCATTTACTTTTAAGACTTTAAAGATGTGAGTGCAAGTCCTGAAAATACTTTATAGCATGTGTCCTGTGTTAACCAATACATGCAAAGATGAATTTGCTTTTAATATAAGGGAGATTTCCTGGCATTCCACCTATAAATACGGGACTGTTTTAAACATTGCTTATTCTATCCCTCTGCCACCAGCAAAAATAATAGACTACGAAGGTGTGCACAAGCTAGGAATCTACTTGCTCTCATGACAACCAAGCCACTCTCTTATGTAATCATTCAAATGACACTCTTGCAACTTAAAGCAAATAAAACAAAGTTCATCCTTTCTGCTTTAGCATTATGTTCACTGGCAGGGTAGTATAGTGACACAATTTCACTACAGAGATTATAACGTCTAGAGAGAGAATATAAAGTCTAATGGTAATGCTAAAGTTATGAAAGGATGAAAAATGTGTGATATTTACAGGAAAAATGTTAAAACTGGAAGACAGCAGAACAAAAGCTAAATACATGAAAAACCAGGTGAAAATGGGAGGGTTGATAGCTATGTGGTACGTCGTCTTGGTGGCTGAGGGAAATGTTGATCAGAGCCAGAGTGTTGTCTCTGAAATAAAATGAACTGAGATACAGTCGAGTGGGACCAGGCTAATTTTATATTACTACATTGAAGAAGTTTAACTTTCATGGTGGGTTTCAGAGGGACAGGTGAATTGTGTGTCAGGAAGTTAGCTGAGCATTGAAACTAATGAAACTAAATGCCATGTTACACCTTTCCACCAAAAACATTAAACATGTATTATAGGCATAATCTTGCACACAGACAAACAGACAAACACCACTGAAAATATAACCTCCATGGTGGAGGTAACAACTGCTTTTTAAAGTGGCAGTGCACCATTAGTTTGTGTAGGCCTTCAGCATAGAGTATTTACCTCAATGTTAATGAGAACAGAAGACAAAATCTAGGTGGTGATGAATGTTGTTGTTGTTTTTATTGTTGTTTTTAAGATAACTTTTGTATTCTGCTTTCGGTATGCAGAAACCAACATCACAGTTGGCTTTGATAAAAGCTTCCTAACATGCTACTGTTGTCTTTGTTGGTTTGTTTTATATTTTCAACTTGGGAAAATGGAGATGTGAATTAGCCTATTTCTTTTCAAACATTACCAGTAATTATTTGTATCAGGGGAAACTTCTTGTTGTGTTTTTGCCAAACTAAATATTATGCTTTTAGATTGCTGAAATTGTTTGATGAATTATCAATCAATTAATGAAGATTTGCTAATATCATGCTAATAACACTATTTTGCTGACAACATGTAGGCCTAGTCTGTAGTTCAATCCAGTGCATCTTGTTTCTTGTATTCATGAAAATCATTTCTATTTTCTGTTCTATTCTCAAGGTGATTGGACATATGTAGGCCTACCTGCTTTTCTCTATTCTCATCATGGTAATGTAAAATACCATGAATATCTCCCTTTTGTATCTTTCCTTTAACAGTTTTTTGTTCAAGATTCTAAAGGAGAGATTAATCTATCCTCTCTGAGTGCCCACTCATTTCTTCAGTTCTTCGTTTGCATGGCAAAGTTTCCATGGCAACAAGTGCTGGCTTTTGTTATTCGTTGTCCCGATGCCTGAAGTTATGTGTGACTTAAAACAGTCTCAATAGATCACTAGAGCATTGAATAAATGAACTCCAGTATGATTTTCTTAAAATGGAGGTTGCATAGAGGCCTGTGGTGTACTGTTTTTTTTTTTTTTTAATGTACTCTGTGTTGAGATTCGGTGGTAAAGCAAGAAAAAATGCAATGGATGAATCACAGTTGTCCTTGTCCAACTACAGTTTGTCAATTGAAAACTTTCAAGTCAACGATGATGCTTATCGTGCTTGATGATGCTTTTTGCTCAGTATTTGCTATGTTTCTATTAATTTCCTTTAGTACAAAGACTTCGAGCATCTTTCTCTTTCTCTTTCTCTTGGAGCGTCTTTCTCTATTTTAAATTGCTCTTGTTCAACTACAGTTATGGTATGTGCGTAAGTGTTTGTCCATAGACTGAAAATATATTTTTACGAGCAGCATGGTGACATGTTGACAAAAATCACTTTAAGAGTGTGAAAAGGTTGGATAAAATACTAAAAATCCACAATGTAAAGTTGTACGAATATTCTTGCCATAAATAGAGTCTTTAATGTCCTCAGAGGAATGATCATTTCATGCTATGTCATTCTTAGTTGAAAGAAATATTGTCAGGTAATTGCAATTTCATTACATGGTTGCCCCTGTCATGATAAAATATTCTAAAGCAGGTCAAAATGGGCTAAGATGGACTTCACTCAGTTTAGGAAACTTTCATACATCATCCATCAGGCTAGGATTAATCCTTTGCTTAAAGTGGTGGTGCAGGGTTAGGCTGTCTGGTCTGACTCTGTAGTATTGGCAGAGACTTTCTAATGAGGAAACAGCACTCCATAGAAATATACATGTATGGGGTGTTCATAACAGCAATATGGCAGTTGTCTACACTTATCCTGACCCTTCCTGTAATGTAAAGTAACCAACAGTATTTTTGTATTTTTTTAGCGTTATTTTAGTGAAGGGGAGGAGGGGGGATTTATATTGTTCGGGTATTGGCTTCCAACTGTTGCAAGGGGACTGCTCTTGGTAGCCTAAAGCCTCAGTGCATGATCTGCAGCATCTTGAAGCACCAGTAGTTCTAGTGTGCAGAAATAGGCCTGCTTTGGGCTTATTTAAATATCATAATCAATCACTCTGCCATTCACCTCAATTAACATAACTGAATACTGAACATATAACTGAATTTAGGTGTTACAGTAGTGTACAGTACAGTAATTTTAAGAGAGCATAATTCATTGTAAAATAATCAAAATAATTTATGATGACTCCAGGCACTGAATAACCCCTGACAACTCATCTTCGTTCCTCATAATTACATATTTAGGAGTTTTATTTCATGAAAAATATCCCTTCATAACCATACCACCAGTTGATGGATTTCTGATCACAGACCTAAGGAACCAATACCAAGCTATCTGGTACCACCTTTTTGAGACTGTAGTTGGATCTGTGCGGTTCCAAGGTGGAAATATTGAGCCGTGGACTACACTTTTTATATGCTCCTATTTTGCGTAATCTTTGTCCTGGTAGAGGAAAGAGCAAACTAATGTGGAGGATTTTGATACAATGGTCTGTTTCCACATCAGGGGAGAATGTTGGTAGATTCCCCAGTTTAGACAAAAGCAGGATTATAACTTCACAATTACAACTTCATATCATCAATTTCCTGATGACCTCCTAATCTTTGTTTGTATTCAACAGCAGACGTCAATGTCAATACTGTATATATTGTTCCTCCTTTCTCTCCCTTCCTCCTCTTGAAATCGCTGAGTTTGCATTTGCACTGTCAATTCAGACAGAGTGTGACTACTGTCAAGTCAACACAAGTCTCTCGTCGCAAAGGGACAAAACTGATGTGGGAAAAGCCCTCTGCAACTGTATTGCCTCCTTGTATCCTCTGGGGACCTGCTGTCTGTCATCTCCTGCCCCATCTCTTGCTTACCAAACACAAGGGCCTGTGACTGGGGTGCCGGCATCTGTAGCTGATGACAAGTGTGGCTTGGTCATTCCCCCAAGGAGTTTGGGCCTGTCTGCTCTTTGTTTTACGGCTCTTATGCGGCGTGGCTTTCCCTAACTCTGTGGGCCCTCTCCTGCTTTATCTCTATATACTACAAAGGCAAGGCAAAGCAAGGCAATTTTATTTGGGGATTTTGTGCACTATGAAGGCTATTCAATGTGCTTCATACCATCAGACAGAGAAGCTAGCAAATAATGTAAAAAAAGAGAGGCAATTAATAAAATGGAAAAGTTCAGTGCAGCTGAAACAATAAGATCAAGTAAAATGAGATAAAATACAGTAAAATAGAAAAAGGACCACTAAAAGTCATAACAATAAATTAAAAAAAAAAACATATTGAAAAGTTATAAACATAAAGTGCAGACAGGTAAAATTAAATAAAAAAAAGATTAAATAAATAGATGAACATTCTAAGTTTACGAACTGTGAATAGTTTAGTTTTAAGTTGTGATTTAAAAATGGTGGCAGTTGGAGCATATTTAAAGGAGAATTCCGGTGTGATATTGACCTAAAGTGTGTTGAAACATGATACCGAGTGTGAACGTATGTCTCATAGCCCATCTCGGCTTGTCCCCTGCACTCCAAAATCTGGCGCTAGTTAGCCGATGCTACCAACAGCTTTTTCAATGGTGGTGCTTCGGCATTGGGATAGCCATGCAAATAAATCACTGTTTTACACCATTTACGAGGCTCAATGTATCTCCATACTTCATTGGTAGACTTCCGAGGGCCCTGACATTTAAAACGAGACATTGAGAACTTTGAAAAAGCACTGGTACTTTACTTACAAGACGATTTATGCAGACAGTATCTTCACAAAGTTTAGCGTTTGGAGCCATCTTGAATTTAGTCACGATAAGTCCAGCTACGAGTAAGAATTTGGTAGCATCGGCTAACTAGCGCCAGATTTTGGAGTGCAGGGGACAAACCGAGGTGGGCTATGAGACATACGTTCACACTCGGTATCATGTTTCAACACACTTTAGGTCAATATCACACCGGAATTCTCCTTTAATTTCATCATTCCAAAGCAGAACTCTCTTGTAGCTGAATGCTGCTTCTCCATGTTTGGTTCTGACCAGGGATTTACCTCAACAAGTGCTTCTCCTGTGATCTAAGAGGTCTCGGTGGTGCATAGGGTTGTAGTATGTCCAGGACGTGTTTTGGTTCCAAACCATTCAAAGATTTATAGACAAGCAGCATACTATAAAAGTAATTCTGTCATGACTCTGTGCCAGTGCAGGGATTTAAGTATAGGTGTGATATGTTCTGTTCTCTTGGTGTTTGTTAGAACCCTCGCTGCTGTGTTTTGTACCACCTGGAGCTGCTAAATTGCCTTTTTGGGAAGGCCAGTAAACAGGCCATTGAAGTAGTTAATCCTACTGAATAAAAGCATGAATATGTTTTTCTAAATCATGTTGTGTCATAAGACCTCTTAGTTTGGGAATATTTAAGCTGTTTATTGCCTTCATGTGACTCTTAAAAAATCGTGGTGTCATAATTGATAGTGATTAAAACTTCAACAGTGTCCTCTGCTTTGTATTGAGCCCTTTGGTGTCCTGAGGTGTCCTCTTTTCCCCCCAAATATGGTTACTTCAGTGTTGTCCTTGTTAAGATGGAGAATGTTTAGGGACATCCATTCATTGACTTGGTCAATGCAATGGTCAACACATGAGCGTGTACTCGTTGTAGTTACTGCTGTGAGAATTTCTGAAGTCTAATATGGCATGCTTAACTGTTGTACAGCAGTATTGAGGCTGTTGAAGGAATTCATCTTAGCCAGCTGTATTGGTAGTGCACCATCCTTTGTGACTAACAATAATGTGAAGACTTTCAGCATAACAAAGGACATAATTTTGAAATGGTGATTACATAACAAGTACAAGTTGCACAAAGCTGCAAGTACAAGTGATGCATTGAAACCATAACCATTGTACTTAAAACGTTCCATAGATGATTGCCAAAGCATAAAAGAGAATTCTGGTGTGATTTTGACCTAAAGTGTGTTGAAACATACCCTGGAAATCCAGAGTTCTCGCGAGAGCACAATTGAATTGTCTCTGCAAGACACTCTGGCAAAGAGCAATGATGCACGTTACTTTTTCCCCAACATTCCTGGGAACCAGCTAAACATATGAAGACAGCGCTGCAACGTTGGAGGACAGTACATATTGGTCATAGTGTTATCCCATTGCGTCGAAGTACGAAATCATTCAAAGTAAACATGGTCTAGTGTTATCCAATTGCGTGCAATGAGAGTTTTAAATGCATGCTTGTTGCCGCCCCTCAAGTTAGGCCATTACATTGCTCTTTGCCAGACCCTTAATCTTCCTAGATTATCAGGGTCTGGATTTTCCAGGCTAGTTGAAACATGATACCGAGTGTGAACGTATACTCATAGCTCATTTCGGCATCAGATTCCAAAAAAAGATTCGGTGGAAATGCATGGATTCTTACAGTAGCAGCAACTGGAATCCATGCATTTCCACGGAATTATTTTTGGAATCTGATCCCTTATCATACCTGTTCATTTTTACTCGTCGCTCGACTTATCGTGACTAAATTAAAATTCATGGCTGCAAACGCTAAACTCTGTGAAGATACTGTCTGTATAAATCGTCTTGTATGTAAACTACCAGTGCTTTTTCAAAGTTCTCAATTTCTCGTTTTAAATGTCAAGGCCCTCGGAAGTCTACCAATGAAGTACAGTGGGCATCGCTTTCAAATGACCACTTCATTCGCGCATTACGCGGCGTGAAGCTGCGTGAAGCTTTAGTACCACTTTCAGCCACTGTGCGTCGCTCTGCCACTGTACATCGCTCTGCCTGCCGTCCCTTACATAATTGTTGCAGAGAGTAATCCCAGCCTACGAATTCAATAACAAAATAAATCATGCATAATTAAACATTACCTCGATTTAGGCTACTTGGGTATGGCTTAAGGCTTGACTACACGAAAATCGAAATCGAAATTTGCTGTCTACATTATTGTCAGTGTTGGGGTTAACGCAACTACGCAAATCAAAACAGTGGTGTGATAATTGAGCCAGTAGAGAAATAACTGTTCAGAATTAATCTGTAGCCTTGGGTAGGCTTCTGCAGAAAACAATGTTGTTGCCGATTTAATACTATCTGGCGACGTTTTTAACAGGCTACGCAATAGAGGCTTAGACAACGATGACCCACGTTTTGGTTTCGTAAATTAATTTGCCCTACTTCTTGACTGCAATGTAGTCAATTGACTGCTTGACATGTCATTTTTATTTTTCTGTACAATAAACAATTACATCTGCTTTATGCCGCAGAATTACATTCATATTTGGCTGACTGCAGACGCGCCACTTCCCTCCCCATATTCCAATATTAAGATAGTATGAAGTGCTTTTTGTATAGGCTACTATCATAAAAAAAATAGTTAAAACGAATAGCTATTTGCAATTTGACAAAACACTGGTCCTCATTTTGCGAATGCGAGGACGATATGAGCCTGTTGCATTTAGTTAGATGTCCGAGTCACGCATAATGTTTGAAAACCACTGGCTCGTAATCACAATAATTTAACACACGACAGTTGGATAACCTACTTCATCATGTCCCCATGCCTACATTTTTGTGAGTAGCATAGAGATCGTTAAAAACAATAAAGTATGGCTCTCCGTTTGGGACATCGAAAACTTATATTTTTAATAGACTACCGTCGAAGATGCTGACTAGCAAAAGCCTCGGGATAACACGTTATCTCCACTATCATCAGTCATGCCCCTTGATCAAAGTGGGGAATGAAATAAAAGTTTGATAACCACTGGCTTAACAAGTTACCTGCAGTCCAGAACACAGAATCTATTGCAATATTCTGATGATCGGCGATGATATCGGCAAATGTTTGTTTTCCAAAGTAAGAATTTCACTTCACCATGCACCTTCGACAATACCTGGCCTACCTGGTATCATTACAAACATTATTCTGTGTCCTAAAACTGGCATATTTTATGGCATTGTGTCATGTAAGTTCGTTGCAAAATCTAGAGAAATGTGTGAGGTGGTCAGCGGGGGACAATTGAGACACACATTGCATTGTGTTATTACTGGAACATTCCACACTATCCACAGTTGTGGTAGGCCTATCAGGGGCAGGAGGATTACTGTCAGCGCAGGCTTTATATAAAATTCTTCAACAGAAGGCCTCGAATGTTGTCTTGTTTGTGGAGCGCTTTGCTTCGCTTCTGTAATTTCGGCTTCATTGAAAATGAGGGCTTCCCTCAATGACCCTCCGAGAATAAATAAAGGTTGAATGAATGAATGAATGCAGGCTTGCCCAAAATAAAGGCATGTGGTTTGCGCAGCCTACAGTAAATAACAGACCCGCCAGAATGTGCGTTATGATGCTTTTTTACGAGCAAGATGTTTTTGGTACGCACACTGCATGTTCTTAAATAACAATGATCATCAGTAATATTCGACCATTAATTTGGGTAAATGGGCAAGCGTGACCACCTTGATTGGCTGATTGGCTGATGATTGTAACGCGGGCATGATTCCAAACACCTCCCTTACGATGATGAGTGACAGGTCTCAGAATGCGTGCGCTACACAAGGACGGAAGATGATGAATAACTGGGGCCGTAGGCTATTCACAAAGGCTTTTATCTTACTACTAGGAGTAGGCTACTCCTAAATCGCACTTAAAGATTTTAGATTGGAGTTTTCTCTTAAAAGTTATTCACAAAGCCTTTCAGACAACTCCTAAACTAGGAGTGAGTCTTCGTGGCTATGGATGACGTCATTACTCATGCACGAGCTTGACTGAAGTGACCACCTTGATTGGCTGACGATTGTAACGCGGGAATTCCAAACACCTCTCTTCCGATGATGACTGACAGGTGACAGGTCGGAGAATGCGTGCGCTACACAAGTAGTGCGAAGGACGGAAGATGATTAATAACTGAATAAAAAGGCCTAGCCTAAATAAATAAAGAGTAAGGCAAAACAAATAGCTTAGTAGCCTAATGAAACATAGGCCTATGGATTGATGCAGTAGCCTACCTTTGCAACATTATTAAATGAATCTGTCACCATATCCCTAGGCTAAGTTTGCAAAGAGGAGAACATTTTAATTTGATTCACAATGAAACGTTACATTTCATTTACATGTTAACAATGAGTAGTTTGTGTTGTTGTTGGTGGCGTTATTGCATCCCTTTTATGAATGCAAAATTGTTCCCTCACGATTGGAAGCTCCTGTTGCGCATAGGCTATTTCAAAACATCGCAACGTAAAATGCCACAAAAAAGCTGTTTATGAATAGGTCTTAGTGAGTTAGGAGTCCTCTCGACTTAAGCTGTCCCAGACTTAGGTGCTACTTTTAGGTCTAAAATGCTTCGTGAATTACTTTTTGTGAAAAAATTAGGAGTCCTAAAGTTAGGAGTGACACGCCCATTATTTTTAGGAGTTGCTCCTAAATTCGCCAGTTAGGAGCTACTTTTAGCCTTAAAATTCTTTGTGAATATGGCCCCTGAATAAAAAGGCCTAGCCTAAATGAATCAAGGCAAAACAAATAGCCTAGTAGCCCAATGAAACATACGGATTGATGTAGTATCTTGTAACATTATTAAATTATTCTGTTACTATGCCTACGTTTGCAAAAGAGAACATTTTAATTTGATTCACAATAATGTTACATTTAATTTACATGTTGACAATGATTAGCCTAGTTTTGGTTGTTGTTGGCGGCGTTATTGCATGTTAGTTATGCCTACAATGCAAAATTGCTTCCTCGCGATTGGAAGCTCCTGTAGCTGCATAGGATTTCAAAACCGCAGGTTTGTGAATAGGTCTGTGAGTAAGGAGTCCTCTTGACTTCTTTTAAGCTGTCAGAGGTGGGAAGGTGTGATTTTTTGGGGGAAGGGCCGGATTAACTGGGCACAATTGTCTGATGGCCCCCCTTCCCCCCAGCCAACGTGAATCGGGTGGTTAGTTAATAGGCCTATCGTGAAGATTTTTCCTGCCATCTAAGGCACGAGCGCATCTGTGAGGCCAAGCCTCACCAAGTAGCTCGTTTGTTTACAACTAACATTCCATTTAGTTAAACTGTTTTATAGGCTATGCCGAAATAGTTTTCAACATTTTGAATATTAGTGTCGGGTGAATTGAAATGTTCTCAAAGTAGCCTTATGGCTGAAAGCTGCTTGGGACACCCCCCGGTCAAGCAATATAACCATACAAACGCGCTTCCTGCACTCATTGTTTCAAAAGGAGTAATTTTGGCTTTGTCAGAACTGAAGAGCTGTGGACGGCACGGTATGCCCAATGAAAATAAATTAACGCAACGCAACACAACACAGACCCCGCTTCTCTCGCGTCAGTCACTGACATGAACGAAACACAGAACCCGCTTCTCTCACGGCAGTCACTGACAGTAACCTAGAATAAATGCATGGGGAAAAACACTTCCCCATGACAAAGACATCGTAAAACACTGAAAGTTAATATTTTGTCACTAGCAACATTCATCTGTCCTTTGTCAAATGTATTATGTTCCAAGTACCCTATGAGTAATTCTGCTTCATAAAGTTGAACAAATACATTTGCTTATTTCACAGAAAAATATAAATAGCCAGTCTACAGTGCAGAGTTGGTAAGTTATGGTAGGCCAACTTGCAGTGAACATACAAAGAGGGGAAATTATTTCTCTTGCAGCTGAGTAGCCTCAGGTGCGCACGTAGACATAAGGCCGAACATGCAAGCGCCAATGAATCGTGCTCTCACGGCAATCGCGCCGTTAAACTTAAATAGGTTAACATCACTCTAAGTTCGCCTTCAAGCAAGGATAACGATGATTTGAAGACATCTGTTTCGTTGGAAGGGCAAGGGGTAGCAACAGGGCAACACAGAGACAGGCCCGATGGCAGGGCTGTTATGAGAGTATTAAAATATGGGATATTCTACGGGAAAACATTAAAACGGCAAGACAGCGGGGAAAGTTAAAATACGTGATAAACACGGAAAAAGTTGGCATGCATTGTTTCGGTCCCCGTGCACAGGGATTATTTGTCATACTATTAATGACATATGATTATTTGTGAAATTGTGCAAACAGGCGCAACACATTTGAAAAGGAAGGACTGGTAGCATGCAAGCTCACGGGAAAGATTGATTTAAGAATGTTATCACAAAGTGTGTGGCTGTGGCGCGGGCGGAAGACAATTGGCAGGGGAGGGTCATGTCTTTTTTTAACAATTCTGTCGGAGGGTCATTGAACAATTTCTAGCAGGCAAGAGAGGGTCATGCAACTTCCAACTGAAGCACTCAAAATTCCTCCGGTGGCCCCTTCAATAAATAACGATCAGTCCCTAGATTGCTGCTGGGCTATATGTCTTGGTTCTGTTAACAACTTATTGTCAAACGCATAGCCTATCTCGCGGTTGCATCCATTACAAACAAACATGCAATGTGAACGTCTGGGATTGGGGAGAGCACTAAATGCTCTACTGAATAAGCACGAAGTCAAACCTTTAAATGAAAAACACTCTTTAATAATCCAAAAAAATAAACCGCTAATGAAGTAAACTTGTGACCATCAAAAATCGTTTATCGCTCGTAACTCCGTGATACCAGGACGTAACAGGAAGGCATTTGGCTGAGCAACGGAGGTTAATATGCTCCATGTTTTGTCCAAATGATGACTGTCTATCATCGTTGCACTCGGAGAAAACCGGAATGTTTCATTCGTCCCCGTTTCAATCGTCCCGGTTGTACCTACTCAAAACGCAGATAGAACCTTATTATTCTAAGGTAGCGAAATAGCGTTCAGCATGATTCATGCCCAATTAATTCCCCCTGTTAAAGTGTTCGCCTTTGTAGTTTGGTTTCGTGATAGCCTATGATAAACGGCTTATGGCCAAATATGTGAAAACGTTAAAATACAGTAGGCGATAAACCCGGAAAAAGTTGACAGTGATTTTTTCATAATCACTTTGGAGGGTCATAGAAAAATGTATTGCTGGCGAGGGAGGGTCACGTCTTTTTGGACTAATGCTCCCCAAACTCCTCCGGTAGCCCCTTAAATAAATAACGAACAGTCCCTAATGAAGTAAACTTGTGACCATCAAAAATCGTTTATCGCCTGTAGGCCTAACTCCGTGATAACAGGACGTAACAGGAAGGCATTTGGCTGAGCAACGGAGGTTAATACTCTATATTTTGTCCAAATGATGTCTGTCTATCATCGTTGCACTCGGAGAAAACCAGAATGTTTTAATTTGTCCTGCGTCTCTACGGCTGCAAACGGGATTCACTCGCAGTTAACCAAATATTTCTTTATTAGGGCAGGCATATTTCTGGCTATTACATTATTTCTAAACCAGTCTGCTAAAGTCTGTAGTGAAGTCTGTGTAGGGTTTTCCAGGCTCCATTTCTTTTTACGAGACACCCTGCTCACTTGAGCCATCTACCGGTTGTTTGGGTTGTTGCAGCTTCTCACTGGAAAAATACAAATTAAAGTCGCGTGATACCGCGTGATCCCACGCGCGGACCGCGAGTGAAGCTGGCCAATTCGAAGCACTGCCCACTGTATGGTGCTACTTTGAGCCTCGTAAATGGTGTAAAACAGTGATTTATTTGCATGGACTAGGCCGATGCCCGAGGCACCTCCCATGATCACTCTTACCAATTTACAGAACTCTATGCCCAACACTCTAGCGCCACCAATGGGTTGAACCTGGATTGCATTCACGCATGTGACCATTGAATGGTGCGTCCGATTTTCACAAATCCCTGGACCGACCTGAGTTCAATGACTCCTATTACGTCACTTTCCTCCATATTGGACCTCCGCCATATTGGATTTAGTCCAAACTCCAAAAAAAGTTTCAGCGGTCACAAATTTCATCCGATTATCACGGAACTGGAGATGATCTTCTGACCGAGCCGCACAAACGATACTTGTCAGATTTTTCAATTTCAACTTTGGCTGTCACGGGCAAACAATCACACATGTCTATGATGCCGCAGGAAGTGGGCTAACATCTCAGCTACATTTTAAAGGTCTCATCTCATCGTTTTTTCATTCATTTTGCAGTGGTCTGTAGTATTGATGAATGCCCTGTGAGCCGGTTTTGGTGAAAAAAATGCTGTCCTGCATCTGTTTCATGCTGTTCTTGTTTGGTGGGGAAGGTGGGCGGGGAGGAATGACTGGATTTCGCCTCTAGTCATGAATATTAATGACATGCTAATGAATTCACCTCTGATTGGCTAACAGTACTGTGACCTCCAGTGCGTCCTCATCCGATTCTGCCTGTGCTATGCTCCATATTCAACTTTACAGTGCTAAAACCTGGCTAAAACTCGAGTCAAAACTGTTGCACAAAATGTCTTCGGAGATACAACTTCATGTGTTTGATCCTAGTATTCGAGTAGGAAGAAGAACCGCTTCCTGATCGTTTGTCGGTGAACGTTGGTTTAATAGAATGGTAACAATTGCCTGTCAGCTTAAAATTTCTCCTAAAAGAGGTAAACGTTTGTGACAATCGTCATCTTGCTTTCAAGTAATAAACAGTTGGAAACGTTTTAAAATAAAGACCTATTTCTTTACACAGTCAAAAGTCTTTGCAATCTTCCTAGTAGATGTTTTACTTCACAACACAGGTAAGCACCCTAAATGCAGTTCAGCCACTGACCTAGCCTGCTAATGCTATCGGAATAGCTAGATAGTTATGGTTTGAATTCCATGATACTATCATTGAAAGACCACTTGGTCATAGCCCAATATATATATATATATATATAGATCTAAATGCAAACACGCCTACCTAGCTATATTTTGCTGGAATTGTACCAGAATGCCTACAGAAGCAGAGAATGTGTGCTGCAAGACTTCTCCGGTAATGAGAACTATGGCTTTGATAGCCTGACATTGGCAGAGGTTAGCCTACTCAAGTTGTTTTCTGTCACGTATGACAGAAAAAGTAGCCTACTATAGGAATCTAGTATTTTGGGACTAAATATTACAGTAATCTTATAGGAATACTATAGTATTTGGACATACTATAGGTACTATAAGACTACTATAGAAAAACTATAGCGGTTACAGGATATTATAGAGTTATTAGTAGTACTTCTACAGTATGTCCCAATTATTCCTATAAGATTACTATAATATTTTGTCCCAAATACTATAAGATTCCTATACTACTTTTTCGTAAGGGGATTGCTCATGTGGTTAGAAAAATGGGCAACACCAGTACCCCTGTTGTCTGTATGACCCTGTACCCAGGATTAGAACCAGTCTGCATAATGTACTCCCTTCAAAATGCACTAAACATTCGACTATGACGACTATGGCCCTCTGTGAGACAGAAGATATGAAAGGTAAGATAAACCTTTAGCTTAAAAGGGACAAAAACTGATGAAACTCCTAAAACAAATATACAAAACAGGTCAATTTTCTATAAACAACTTTATTATATTTACATATAGCAGTGGTACTCAAAGTGTGGTCCGCAAGCTATCTCAAGTGTTCCACAAGTAGATGTGGTAAAATATAATAGATGAGTTGTTTGCAATATTGAACCAACTTGTATGTAAATCCAAACAGTTCTGCAACACTGATGTAACCTAGCCAGTTTAAATCATATGAATCCTCTGACACCATAAGCAAGGTGTAAAGACAATAAGCAAGGTGGTTCAGTAAGAAGGCCTATTGTGTAATATACTGTTGAAGTAGGTCTACTGTTTTTTTTTTTTTTTTTTTGCTAGGTGGTCCGTGAAACACTGACATAGTAATATTGCAGTCTATTAAAATAATGCAAACACGAAACAAGAACATCCAAACTATGCACAGAATTAACAATGTCCTCTTTTTGCCAGACGATGCAGACATCTGGCCTACAGATCCTTTGTAAGATGGTGCTGGGATTATTTAGGGAAAAAGGGCTTAGTTGTTGTTTCGGCTTGTATTGTCCTGGGGATCCGAAGGGACAACACACAAAACACATTCGTTGGCTGTGATGATTTTATTACATTGCTCTTTGATTGCGCTGGGCCATAGGTGGAGCCATCAGGTGTTATTGTGGAGATGTCGCTTTCATCCTCCTCCTCCTCTTGATCAACCCGAGGTCTTCTAGCTGGCCTTGGATGAACAGGCTTGATGGCAGTAGAGGTAGCAGGCCCCCATGGCCATGGTGTATCCAAAGTGCTTGTATCAATACTCATACTTTTCATGAAGTATTCTGTTTGGGTACCTAAAGTAAATAAATGTGTATTACTGTCAAGTTACAAGATACTAATAGTACACAGGACATTCACTCTCTCACAAAACTGTACTGGCACAATGGAAACAAATATTTTAGTGACTGTGATAAGGTGTATGATGTACTAAGTAGCACACCCACAAGAAGACATTCGGTAATATCAATTCTATCTGTTATGCAATTCATGGGTTTCATCAGGTCCATTTACACAGGTGTATTAATCGAGCACCATGCAGTCTGCATTCATAATCGAGGTGCTTGATTTTATACACCTGTGGAAAGTGACCTGAAGAAACCCATGAATTGACTTTCCAAAACATTGACGAGCACATAAGAACCTGTATTAGCCTACTAGAAAAAGACTTCTAGAAACGAACTAGCACAACAATAAAAGTTAGATCACAAACCTTTGCTTCTAACGTGATGACCTAATGTAGGCTAGAAAGCTGTGTAGCCTGACATGAGGATGTGCTCTGGAAGACATACAAAACACTAAGTAAACAGCAAGTAATCAAACAAAACATCATTGTACAGTATGTCAATGTAATAATGGCAAGAAGACATAAATTAGACTGAAGTGTAAATACCTGAGCTCTAGTGATAGCAACTTAGCCTAATAGTGCAGGGGTATTGTGTTTTTGATTTTCCCTGTTTAGACTAGAACAATACCCGTACTTAGTTGAGCATAAAATATTGTTGCTAATATTATTATTTGTGGTTTAACGCTTAGGTTAGAAGATTATAGGTTCAACAAGCTAAATCTCTGGGTAGTGTGGTCAGTTTCTTATGAGTGTAGCTACACCAGGCACGTAACTGAAGCATTCCGTTCACGTTATGTACTGCAACAATTAGCTTCCAATAGGCCTAATCAATGGAAGTAGCTACACCTGGCATGTTAGTGGCCTGTAGGCTACGTTCGGGGAAAATAGACCATTCCTCTAATGGATTTTACCAAAGCCCTTCCTATTAGGCATTCTCTGATTTTACACGTCGCGAACAGAACACTTCAGTTACGTGCCTGGTGTAGCTTCCTGTAATATAGGCTAGCCTAAGCCTAGCTTGTACCCTTTTCATGCATGCTAACGTGAAGAATATGAACATGCTATTTTGTAACAGACGTTAGGTGGAAAAGTTTGTTTGTACTTACAGCCTGTGAGCTGGTGGTCGATCGTCACGACGGTACAGAACCAGAACATCGATGCAAAACCACTTTCTAAGGCAGTGAGTGTGGTCGAAATGATTGGAACACAGAACTAATGTTGCACTACTTCGGTGGTGGTGTTCCAACGATAAATCCGAACCATTTCTTCCTCAACTCATGTTTCTAAGGCAAGACATCCAACATTGATGTGTTATTGCCAGAAATAAAACCATGTTGGCAACTTGCTGTTAGCTCCTACTAGCTGCAGAGAGACAATCCCCTAGCCGCAAAATCTTCCAGTCTTCCTGTAGGCGGTCACAAGCCAAGGTGGGCGAGGCCATGAATAATCAGTTTCCCTTCGGCCTCATTGGGAAGGGCTCTTTCTGATTCGCTTGTTTTTCCGTGTATTTTCTTTCATTGGCTAATGCGGGCAATGGGGGTAGAAGATCATTTTCACGTGCAGCATGCATATGCAACTTGGAGTGAGCTATAGTATTTCGAAAGTAACAAGTATTAAACGGTTTCTCAATGAATGTGACCTTTAATGTATGAATTCCAAACTTGGTGCAGGGACTTGGTATCTGATTGTGAGGACACACTAGGAAATTGGCATCATTTGGCCTCTATAGGGGGCGCTGCAATACAGGAAGTGAGCTCCTATCTCAGCAATGCTTTGATGTACAAAATTTAAACTTGGTATAGGAACTTGGTACTTGATTGTGAGGACGTGCAAGGAAAGTGGTCTCATTTGGCCTCTAGGAGTGCTGTAATAAAGAAAGTAAGCTCACATCTCAGCAACTCTGGTGTATGAAGTCCAAACTTGGTAAAGGATACTGGTGTAATTTGGCCTCTACGGGCACTGTAACAAAGTAAATGCTTATTTCTCAGCCATTCTTTATCCAATTGCCATCAAACTTGCTGTGACTGCTTGCTCATGCCATGGCAACGCCATTCCTGCTAGCGCTCTGCTAGGCCCCCACATTGCTGCTTGCAGCTATATTTTTAAGTTGTTTTCATACTTGCTATGCTATCACCCACCGTTAGCATAGTGACATTTACGGTTTTCTGCACTTGATTGATGTGAAAACGGATCACTTGTTAGATAATAATATATTGGCGGTGCACAGCAGTTACCCTGTTAAAGTCACACATTCTAAGATACAAAAAATATTTAATAAACATGGTCATATAGGCATAGGGCAGCCGTGGCCCTCTGGTTAGCACTCTGGACTTGTAACCGGAGGGTTGCCGGTTCGAGCCCCGACCAGTGGGCAGCTGCTGAAGTGCCCTTGAGCAAGGCACCTAACCCCTCACTGCTCCCCGAGCGCCGCCATTGTAGCAGGCAGCTCACTGCACCGGGATTAGTGTGTGCTTCACCTCACTGTGTGCTGTTTGTGTTTCACTAATTCACCGATTGGGTTAAATGCAGAGACCAAATTTCCCTCACGGGATCAAAAAAGTATATATACTATACTTATACTATACATATGGTCATTTAGTCATAATCATGTGTATAGTTTAGGCAACATGATATTAAAATGGACAACTTTGGCGACATTATATTAAATTTGACTACTTTGTTGTGTGTGTGTGCACCATGTGTGTTTGAGCAGAGAGGAACGCTGATTTATATTCAGCTTCTTTCATACGAGAAGCTTTCTGTCTGAACTTCAGCTGTGAGGAGTAGAAGGACGGGCACCATATCAATACATTTTCAGATAATTTGCCAGTCCTGGGCAGTCCTGGATGATAGGCTTTCTTTTTGCCATAGCTTTATTGTGACCCAGAACACAGCAACATGTCATGCAGCACATTTGTACGTGCTACAGGTAGGCCACTGGAAAATATAAAAACTTGGTAGCTCCGCCAATTTCTTTGGACACAGACACCTGCTACATCCAGACAGAATAAAGTACTGATATTGGTACACACAAAAAACAAGCTCTGGACATCTGATGTCAGGCTAGTTAAAAATGATTAAGATTCATCGACATGTGGCACTACAGAAAGAAATGTTTTTTTGATATTGGTACACACACACACACACACACACACACACACACTTATTGCTTGAGTAGAGTTTTACCAAAAGTGAAGTTATTTCAAGCCAGTGTCCTTGGCATAACGCTTGTTTGCCTTGATGTTGCATTGATCCAAAGTGATTGGTGTAGAACTGTGCAAGTTTGCTGTCTTTATGATTATTGCAGCAGTTGCTTTAATTACCTTTAGAAATGAAGACGCTTTTGCCCTGATAAAACCAACATCACTGCCACTCCCCATTTTAATGACTGTGTCTCTGAGATTTAATACATTTTCTTGCATGGAAAGTTTCTTTCTGTTGTGCCACATGTCGACGAATCTTAATCATTTATAACCAGCCTGACATCAGATGTCCAGAGCTTGTTTACACTGATATTTACATATTTCCAGGCCATGTAAGGATATATCATAGAGTAGGGATGGGCATGATTAATCAACGATCGATAGTTCATCATTAAGAATTTCGTCAATCACGTTAATTTGATGTCGATTAAACTAAAGCAGGTTGTGTTACATAGTGTGTCTTGAAGCAATGAAATGAATTTCACTGTGTGGCAGAAATTAAACATAATACCACCTGGGGACAATATTTGACGTTATAGGCTACTCAGTTACCTATGAGTTTCCGTTTTGATTTATGAAGAGTTCACAGTGAAGTGTGGCGTCGGTCCATTTTATCGTTTAAAAAAAACGATAACATTAGTTCACTGCAAACACTGCGATGTAATTATTGCCTACCGGTAGCCTAGGGCTATCAGTGCACGAGCAATAGAAAACATTTAAATAAAAGATGTTCTTAATATTTTATATTGTTGGGTGGTTTAATACCTTGTTGTCAATGAAAAGTTGTTGTCCTACACCATGGGTCTCAAACACGTCGCTCTCAAGCTCAGTCGCTTGCTGTCCCCTCCTGAGCTTGCCAGAGGCTGAAGCAGTAGGCCTAGGCTACTAGTACTACATTTAAACACAATTGTTGTCGCGACTGGAGGCATTCCAGCCTACAAATTTAATAAAGTAAATCATGCAATTCAAACACAATTTAGGCTACTTCCGCTGCGATAAAGATCTCATCGAGGAAAAACACTGTATTTATGTATTTTCATTGCATTTTTAAATTGATAAAAAGTTAAATAAATAATGAATTTTAATATAGGCCTAGAAATATTAATGATTAATCAATAGTCGATCGTTGATTTTCCCGACGATCGACTAAGAAAATTGAATCGAATGCCCATCCCTATCATGGAGCACATGAAGATGCAGTCTCTTTGAAATGAAACAGTTTATGATTGTTAAGACCTGTTTATGTGACACCAGCCTTAGGGGTGAATCTTAGGGGCAAATGAGAATCTGATAAGAAAATGCCTTTTCAATACAGATGCCCAGGGCCCGTATTCACAAAACATTTTATCTTACTCCTAAATCACACTAAAAGTTTTTAACTAGGAGTTTTCTCTTAATACCTATTCACAAAGCTGCTGAGACCAACTGTTAGTAAGGAAAAATTACAACGCATAAGATATGAGCTCTGTTGCTATTGTTGACGTAATTTCTCATGCACAAGCTTGCTTGCAGTGATCATGGTGATTGGCTGATGATGAGTGACTGGTCTTTGCTGGTAAGTAGGCAAGGCATGTGCTACGAGTACTGCAAAGGACGAGAGATTAAAACATTTAGTTTACATGTTGACAATGAGTAGTTTTGTTTGTTGTTGGTGGCGTTATTGCATCCCTTAGCCTAGATATGCCTACATTGCAAAATTGTTCCCTCGCGATTGGAAGCTCCTGTAGCCGCATACGCATTTCAAAACATCGCAACGTGAAATGCCACAAAAAACAGTTTGTGAATAGGTCTTAGTGAGTTAGGAGTCCTCTCGACTTCTTTTAAGCTGTCCCAGACTTACGTGCTATTTTTAGGGCTAAAAAGCTTTGTGAATTACTCTTAGTAAAAAAAATAAGGAGTCCTAAAGTTACGAGTGACACGCCCATTATTTTTAGGAGTTTCTTCTAAATTCGCCAGTTAGGAGCTACTTTTAGCTTTAAGATTTTTTGTGAATACAGGCCCTGGTCTACATCTACTACATCACATTGTTCTTAGGTGTCAGTCTGTGTTGTGAGATTATTTTTTTCATTCAGACATGCTGCAGATCCAGCTTGATTGAAAAGATTCTTTAAGCCACTCACTGATGATCCTTGGCTTATATTTCATGCGACAGTTAGCAAGGTGATGGCCTTTTGCCTATGGTTCTGTTGTATGATGTGCTTATTTTATCATATCAGCTGTCCCTGTTATTTAACTGGCTTAAACTTCGCTCTTGCACACTTCTCTTTGGAGCTTAAGACATCCTCAAACATAGTATAGGACCTTGTATACAGTAGGACCATATTTTTGTCTCAGCATTTAAATGTCTGAGGGTTACCTATAGGGCACATGAATTACCACTGTTAGTAGAGGTCGGCCTGAATGTTCTTTCTCTTTGTCACTCCTTCATGTATATATCCCTGCAACTGAGTTAAAGTCTGACTTGATTTGCCCCAAGTCAGACACTTATTTTTTATTTTGTTTTACTGTGCAGAATAAATCATTCACAGCTGCTTACTGGCTTACTCTATAATTTTATTTAAACAACTGTGGGTATTATTTCAACCAATGTTTCAGTTGAAGCTCAGCCTACCTTCACATATCCAAACCACATTCCCACATTCCACATTCCAGAGTCATAACGGCAATTGCAATACATGGCAGCTGCAGCTTGTGGCACTATACCTCATTATTCTTCATCAGTCTGCCCCTGTGGTAACTATCTTCATCACACTCTGTTTCTACTCTGGCTAAAAGCAGTGTTTCATCTGATCGGTGAAGGCTCATTGCACACATACATCTTTCTTGCAGGGATTTTAGAGCTTTTTAAGTAACAGGACTTCACTAGTCTAGTTTAGTTTGTCTAGTTTATCTGAGATTCAAGCAAGTAATTACATTTATGTCAGTGTCAATTAACCTTCCATGGAATAGAATGCAATTGTTTATTGTGACCATTGCTGGCGCTAGCCCAGTGTGGTCATATAGGTTTTGTCATGAGGCACATCAACCAAGCCCATAACTCATTTGTGGTGTAGTGCCTACTGTAATGAAAGATATAAATGTAAAAAGCGGCCAGTATCTTGCGGCAAGAAGGTGTGAACTGCACAAAGTGACATGTAGGATCACTATGACAACCTCTGGACCTTAACCTCACTGCAAGTTTCATATTTCTTTATTTCAAGAATCACTTCAGCTTAGGGGTGGGAGATGTATATCGTCTGCGATAATATCGTGATTGTTGTTTTAACGATGTGCAAATTTAGATTATCGAGTACTTAAATTACTTATGGGGAAAAAACACTCAAAATCACGCATTGAAACCCCATTCATTCACTAAATTGCAGCAGAGCAAGTGTCACATGATCGCTAGTGGGTCCACCTTGTCACACGCAGGCCTAATGTTTATTTTGTGTAGCGAGATCAAGACGTAGCCTACTTGGGATTTTATGCAGCTACTTCTGTTCACGTAGCATTGATGAGACAGTCACATTTTTTCCTACATGGTATTATATGGAGAGAAAACACTTGCCTTTGAGTATTTTAATAGTCAGTTGTAAACAAAGAACTCTTCTCATGTAACCCTTTTGTAAATTGACTGAAGTTCGCTCTAAATATCTACGTGTATCGATTATGCTAACCATTAGCAACTCTATGTTTTTTTTTTTATATATAAATTAGCCATAAGCTAACACATTAGTTTCTATTCTGTAACTTGGAATGCTTTCTCTTAAACAAAACATCGAAGGAAATAACCGAGATGTACTCTGTTGGTCTGCTTAGTTTTACAGTGAATCCTAAGTAAATGTTTTTGAAAGGAAATTCAGCTTCAGACTTTCTCTTAGGCCTAGTCATCTTCTCTAATGTAGCTGGCTAGACCATGTCATTGCCACACACAAAAGTGGGGGCAAAATTGGAAATGTGTCATAGAGTGACAATGCATTGGTTGATTTGGTTAAAAAGTCACAGGTTAGGTTATTGGTTATTATTGTATTGATGCTATTCATAAATAATGAGCTCTAAAGTAACTCAGACTTTTACAATTTTTTTTAAAGGATATCGACTAATTATCGTTATCGTCAAAATCACAAACAATATCGAGATATTATTTTTTGTCCATATCGCCCACCCCTACTTCAGCTATGATTTAGAAGTTTGGTATGCTTACCATTACCTTTGGTTTGGTATGCTAAGATCACGGCATGTGAATGTGCACATGTGAAGTTCGGGAACAGCATCTATTGTTGTTCATGCAGACACACAGGCAGTGAGTTTGCGCACACACACACACACACACACACACACACACACACACACCTGGATGTGCAGACACACACATGGATGCACACACACACACACAAGCTGGCATACTGGCAGGGCAGTGCACAGTTTGCAATTTGTACAGACGCTTCCATGGCCCCCATAGTGAAGTCAATTGGAGTCAAATTTATTTATAGCAGTATTCAATGAGTAGGCCACTCTGTGTCACATTGTTACATGTTGAGTCAGATTCCATAGCCTTGGTGAATGAAGACATTCAGTTTATGATTCAGATTACAAGGGTTTCTAAACGATTAGAACCGCAATTGGCGGATCTTTACATCTGAAATACCTATTTTCCCTATGAATTCTAAATTGTGAGTGGCATTGGGATGTTTAAGTCTTTGTAGTATATCAGTTCATTAACAAGGGTTGTGAAAAATGGCTAGCTTTTCATCTGTCTCATAAGATGTGGGTCATCTTTCCGTGCCAGAGAGGCAGGTGAAATTTATGTAACGCTTGTGATCATTCATCACCAGTTTAAATGACCCCCAGTAGATGTGTAATGCTTTGTGTTGTTTCTGGCATGGTACCTTAAAAATAGAGAGGTGCCATAGTTGTTTTCTGCTGAGAACAGTCAAAGTATGGCAGGTTATACACAGGGTAGTTGGAGTCGCTGTTTGCATCGGGGTGGAGTGCCAGGATGTTCCTGTACCCAGGGGCGCTTGATTTCACAATCCATCCATGCCTAGACACAGACACAGACACACAGTGTGCACACATTTGTACAGGCACACACACACACTCATGTTACATGCACAAATGTGAACACACGCAGACGCAGACACACACACACACACACACAACACTCCCGGTTTTCCCGGGTTTCTCACATATTTCAAGGTCATCTCCCAGCACCCTCCTGTTTTGTTATTTCTCCCGGAAAACTCCCGTAATTTGCATGACCATCAAACTTAATTTTAAAATCCCTGATCCTTTCATTTTTTTCTGTTAGTCTGACATTTCCCAGGTTGCCAGATTGTGTATGAAATACATCCTACACATACACAATCACTTAATTTCAATTTAAATCTTTTTGTCATAAAACATGGCAATCCAAAACCCAAATACCCCACCCAGCGGGCTAGTTGAATAGCCTACTCCACAACTAGTTGTTGTTAAATTGTTAGGGAAGAAATTTTGATTAACAATTACTGTTATTGAGTGTTGTTGATACACAATAGGAAGTGTCCTCGGAACAAAATCTGACAGCAACTCTCGAGTTTTTGAGGTAGGCTGATGGATACATAACTGCCATGCGTATCTGTTTCGGTAAGATGCCGTGTTGCAAAGAGTGTATGAAACATTTTAAATATGCAAACATCGATTCTCTGCAAACACTGCCACCAGCCCCCCCCCCCAAAAAAAAAAACAAAACAAAACTTATTTTTGAAAGCTAACTGTTGGCAGGTATGATGCACGCACACACACGCATACACACTCAGCTGCATATACTGACATTTGTTATAGTGTCACCAAAGTATCCTTTCTCTCTTGTTGGAGACTTGTCATATGGCATCAGTGTACACAAGTTTGTATAGACACAGAAAAATACACACACACACACACACACACACACACACACACACACACACACACAAATACTTGAATTTGATGTTCCAGCGCTTCAAGCAATTCATGCAGTGTATATTGCTGTCTTGAATTGTTAAACACTGACTGAGTAACCAAGGGGAAAACATGTAGGACTTGATGATTACAAAGATTTACTGGAGAAGGGGCCAGTCTATGAGTAGGGGAAGACTTGGGAAGCGAGTTGCTGGAGTAGGGCATGGAGAGAACATGGGAATAGTTTTGCATAGCAGGTGGCAACACCCATTTGGTGGTCACACCGTGTACCGCTATGCAGTACATTTAGTTGTAGTCAGGGGTGTAGTGGAGGCTAAACGCAAGTAAACACAGTTTATCCACCTCTTATTAGAGTTTATTCACCAATTGCAACTTTTAACATTAAAAAATTACACTGTATTATCCACATTCACAATATGTACACTCAACAACACTATATACATTGGACAATAACCTCCACCATCATCAAACATGTTCTGAATGCCTTTTTAAAAATCAGATATCGCATGTCACAGTCCACCTTACCGTGATCACAGAATTCAGAGTTTACCTACCTCTTATTTTACCACTACACCTCTAATTGTAGTGTTAATCATGTCCAACTAGACGAAGGCGAATGGCTGGGCGCATCATGATGCCAGGCACAACGCAACTGTCTTTGCTTTTATTTTTGTTTGTGGCCAACACGGTTATCATTATCCTACCTGGTGCGCCACGGGTGTGTCAGGAAAAAACGAGGTATGGTCAGGTCCATTGATCACACGTTACTTTTTATACGCCACTGAAAATGATGACACCAGTCTTAATTTTGGCAGGCATTTTTTTATTTATATTTATTTAGTCATATTCTAGAGGTGACAAAGGTGCTTTTTAGTTTTAGTAGTAGTGCTGCAGCTTTTGCTGATATTATGAAGTTGAATCTCCTACATCTCAGTCAAACAAAATCATCCAATATGGCAATATCATGCTAGAAATAAAACTTTTTAAAACAGGTATTAGTTGAAGCAAGAGATTCTGAATAGGTGAAAAGTTTCCCTTGAGTTGTCACAACAGTTGGTGTTAGAATATCTGCAAATGGTCTTTTCAAGCATTCTTTGACTATTTAAGTTATGGTTAGCATGTTGTGTTTGATTCCATTACTGTGCATTCTGTGCTTTGGACAGCGCATCCACCTTATGTTCATTGATGATCAAAAATGATAATTTGTAGTTTGTGATAGACATATATATATATTAGGGGTGTAACGGTTCATGTATTCGTATTGAACCGAAACGGTACGGGCATCACGGTTCGGTGCATGAATTTACACGGAGAATACACGGTATAAAAATACATAAAACTCGTGTGCGGATTAATTAATGTCATGCGCATACTGTTAAGTAGCGAGAGTTACGGGAGTTCTTTAGCGACACCTAACGCTAATCTGTAGCCTCCCCTTAGCTCTGAAGCTCTGATTGGCGCCTATGTTTTTTTGTCAGGTCGTGTGTCGAAACGGTACGGGCGTCACGGTTCGGTGCATGAATTTACACGGAGAATACACGGTATAAAAATACATAAAACTCGTGTGCGGATTAATTAATGTCATGCGCATACTGTTAAGTAGCGAGAGTTACGGGAGTTCTTTAGCGACACCTAACGCTAATCTGTAGCCTCCCCTTAGCTCTGAAGCTCTGATTGGCGCCTATGTTTTTTTTGTCAGGTCGTCGGTCGAGTCTGTCAGTCATTAGCAGCACTAAGGTTAGACCCACAAGAGTTAGAGGATCCGCTGGTCTCTTTAATATCGCAAGTTTGAGAACTTCAGTTACAGTAACGTTAGTACAGGCGAAAGAGTAAGTAAGAGAAAGTACCTTTATGTTGGGGTAACTTGTAACTTCTCACATGAGGAGCTGGTAGTGTTAAGTGCATAGACAGTAAAATAAAGTGACAACGCTAACCAGGCTAATAAACAAACCATGCTACGGTGAGTTAACGTCAAAGGGCAAAGTCACGTGACTTGTAGTTGTAGTCTGTTTATGAAATAAAAGGAGCAATTTCGTTTTTTAAAAAAAGGCAAAATAGTGTGATATTTTCACAGTTAGTAGGCTAGATTATTACTTTATACACAATAAAAAAATATTGAGGCAAATTGTAGACCCTTCCATATACAACACAGATGTTGAAGGTCTTGCTTAAGTGGATTTTTAAAAATCATTTTTCTATGTAATTTGCACTTTCAGAAATAAGAGATGCTGTAGGCCTATTTTCAGTTTTATAGCTGATTCTTATTTTGTTTACAAGTTACAGATGGAGTCTGGGTACTTATTGTACTGTTTAGCCTACATCTTACACACTTCAGGCTGTTGCAGATAGCTCAGGGAAGAGACTGTATGACACTAGGTGGTACAGCCTGAGACATGTACAAAAAAAATGCTTTCTGCATTTTTATTTTGCTTTTCCCTCCATTGTACCGAACTCGTACCGAACCGTGATGTCCGAACCGAGGTATGAACCGAACCGTGACTTCTGTGTACCGTTACACCCCTAATGTATATACAGTATGATAGAATTATTAAATTATATATTTTTTCTAAGATATTTGTCAGTTTAATAGAAAGGTTTTTGTTGACAATATAATCCTGCGCATCGTATACCCTATGTGCTGTGAAGAGTACAGTATGTTCCTGAGTGGAACTCCAATAGGTCTGTGCCCTGTTCTGTGGTTCCACAATAGAGATAGTCTTTCTCCACTTGGTGATGACCTCCAGTGACTGTGGCAGCTGCTAACGAAGAGTATCCATTTTCCTTGACAGCCCCTCCCAGCATCCAGCCCAGGGGAGGCACAGGTGCTCTTAGTTCTGCACATATCACTGCAAATAATTGGCATTTAATTACACCAGAGACTGCGGTTTCAGTGGCGATAATGGACAGCAGGTCCCCTCGTTGGTAATAGAATGAAACATTATTGTAGCTTGTTGATCGTGACCACATAGCACAATGAATTTTGTAACAATGACCCCAATACTCCACACAACTATGCAAAACCATTACGCAGCACCCTCTGCAGTGAACTCTTCTTCCAAGCCTAAAATTACTCCAAATAAGAGTCAGGCATGCAGTATGTCTGTTTAGTGATCTTTAGTTTTACAGTTTACATAACACAACAGACTGGCAAGAAAAGTGACTTTTCTATCAAAGTTCGATATTAATTTGGTTGATTTCTACATTTTTATTTTGAGAAATTGTGATATCTTTATCACAGATTTCAGAGGGTATTTGTGGACTAGATCAAGAAATAATGCTCATTTCTGTCTTCACAATTAAATGTCAATCTCCCACTCTAGTGAGGCAGAAGTAGTCAATATCACCTTCTTCTGCTGTGTACCAGGTGGAGCTCAGTGAAGCTTGGAATCATAGGCAGCCAGTATCAGGCGCATCGGTCCTCTTTGGGGCAGACCATCATCTATAGCAGAGGAGCTGAGGCAGAAAAAAAGACATGCTTCCTAACTGCCTACAACAGAGTGACATTTAAAGACCCATCCTTTTGTGTGTTAGGAATCAAAAATCTCTTACGGGAAGCACATTTGCTCATTAATATCATGTTGAATGGAAACTCAAGCTGTCATGTGTGATGCATTGCGGTTTCCTCACTTTATAACAGATGTGAGGATTTACAAGGTTGTAGTACAAATCTGGTAAAATGTGATGGAGGCAAGAGGAAGCAGCTTGAAGTAGGTAGGTTGGCGAGAGGGGGGGGAAAAAGACTTTATGTATCCTGCTTAATGAGTTTTGCTTAATGCATCAATGTGGTCAACCTGGTCTCATTGGCAAGATGTTCCCTGGATGTGGTCTATAATGCTTAACACTGATTGTTGGTTCAGAGCAGGATTGTTTTATAAGTATGAGATTATACTGGCTTTTCAGTACTATTTTCCAAAACAAATCTACACAAGGTGCTTATAATAATGGCTGACCATTTCCCGTTCTAGTTTCTAGTTGCAAATTGCCCCTTACAATAGGTGCTCCATCAGTTTTGAGAATTGTCCACTTCATTGATTGCTAGGGTGTAGCTTTTACATGTAATGAGACACAACTTATTGGTATGCTACACAGACATACACATAGATAAAAATCTCCTCAAATATATTTATAGATTTGGGCTAAGCAAACAGATTATGCAATGGTTAAATTATAATTTATAGAAATACCTACACAATGTACTGTATATGCACCCCCCCATTTACGTAGGTAAAATATTGCCCAATGACCACAAGAACTATCTTATATCTAACCGTTAAAAATAAATGAGATAATAAGAAAATAAGTACGAAGTAAACTGTAGAAAAATTGAATTCCCCTGTTTTCACTTGACTAGTCTACTGACAAGCCCACATAAAAGTACATACTTTCAGAAATAAATGAGCGTTCAGGTCGTCTGTTCAGTATTCTCTTCAGGGACCACCAAAACTATCTGTAGTAATGTTAAAGGTATTTGGGTAATTAAGATGATACCTTTCGAGGCTAGACTGATGAAGGTGTTTCTAAAAACCGATTTAATTAGTGGTTTAAGGTCTTTTTTCTGAATGCGTGGCAATGCAGAGTGGGCATATTAAATTAGACAGATAAAAGTCACAGCCAAATAATGGGCCGGTGGTGGTAAAAGAGCCGTGGGGTTTTACTGGTCCTTTAACTTGTAGTCCTCGCTCACTTGTCAGAGATAATTTCCAGCAATGACCGTCACTGTGGACTTTTCCCTCTATCCCTCCCTCCGATCCTCTGGGGCATATTAATATAATCCTCCACATTCGTTTAGCTAATCAGAGCATGCATGGATATTAGCTTGGAAAGCCAAATGGTGCTATTCAACTCTGACCTGCATTCAGCATGAAGTGCACTGTGGATGAATATTCCCCTGTATATTTGTTCCCTTGCAGTGCATTCCTGAAGACCTATTGCTCTTATTTACTTTGACAAACTGCTGATCGTGCCAGTTTCTCAAATTCCTCTGATGAAAGAGCAGCTCTCCACATTGCAAAAATAGTTTAAAGTTGCAAATCCCCAAATCCTATGTCTACATTATTGGAATATTACAGAATACTAGTACTGTGGTAATGTGGTACTATCATTAATGCCAATAAAATAAGCTTTAGTGTGTGTACTTGGTAAATGAATTTCCAGTTTGCAGAATATTTCATTCAACACATCTTGTTAAGTCTTGATGATGGTTTCATTTTCCCATTGTGTTGTGCAAGTTGATCACTCCTAATGCTGGAAAAACAAATATTTGCTTCTCTGGATTGACATGAATCAAACCGAGATTTTGAGAAATTCATTGTGCAGCTGGTCTTTCACCCTTACTCGGAAGCAGTGGCATTAACACTGACATTTTTTTTTCTATCTGAGGCTGTGCCAGTTTTATGAAGCGGCACTGATTGATCCTCACAGACAAAGTCATACCAAATATAGCCATGTACAATGTCTGACTACATGCTGTTGATGGGGCCTCAGAGGAGACAGAATTTCAAGCAACAAAAGCAACAAAGCCTAGATTTATCTGGAAATTACAAGGCCACCTGAAGCCAAGACAGGTCCAGAAGGATGTTCAAGATGTGGAAAAGTTTGTTCTCTTCTCTACTTGCTCTTCCTAAGTACTGTCATAGATAGCAAGAATGGCCTCTCTGTGGATGGGGAGTGCTTGGAAAGTTACAACTGATGAGGACACAAGAGTATGTCCTTATTTAATTCTTTTTCACCTTCCCTGCAACAGTCACACTTTCCATCACACTAACAAAATTCCTTTCAAGTTCTTTTTCTCAAGCTCAAATCAGCCATTTTATGCCTATTCCAGGCTTGTTTTTTAATCTGTTTTATTATTGCAGTTATGCTTGTAGTTTTTATTTGAACAACCAAAGAGTCCTGCTTGTACTAATTTAGGTGAAGTTGTTAATATAAAAATACTCAAACCTACATATGTGTCTTTCGGTGTCTTTCAGTTCCGGTTCCGGCGCTGACGAGAGAGGCAGCTAGTGCTGCCGCGATTAGTCGACTTAATCGACCTAATCGACCATGAAAATTAGTCGACGGCATTTTTTTTAGTCGAAGAGTCGTTTTACTATTGACCACCTATTTATTTTTGGTCTCCCGTCTCAAATGGCTCACTGTAATGTTATTAACTCTTGAAAAGGACGACTGTCTTTGGATGTTAAACAGTCTACTTAGACTTTGGCAGTCATGTTTTAAACCCTGCTAAGGTTGCAAGTGGAAACGCATGTAGCAAAGCTGCGTGCCTGCCTGCTTTCAGCGCGATTCATTATTAGGCAGTTAAGCGGGGGACCTTAAGCTAGTACGCTAGTCCACACTCTGACTAATATACATGTAGGCCTAGTATTGTGGAAATTGCAATAAATGAAGTGAAGAGAGTGGTTCATGTTGACAACGCAACGCCGTGTCATTTATTCATTCATACAAAAAAAAACGTGGTAACACTTTATTTTAATGTGTCGCTGTTACAGTGTACCTACCTAATTAGGTACAGTGGTACAACCTGTGTAACAACATGTACTATCAGGTACTATCATTGTACTTGCATTATGTATTTGTGGGTACCTACATATAGTTGTTACATTGTAATACTGAGTGCTTTTACAAAACTTTGCCAATTTGCCTAAATTTTCATCAGAGGCAAAGAGCTGACCTGAGACCTGCTGGATGGGGTAAATCTGCCCATGATAGATTTGATATACAAACCATTCTTAGCTCCAGTCAAGGCCTTATTGTCTTCAGTGTACATGTAACAGCTGTGCTGCTACAACCTTGTTACTCTTTGATACAGTGGAATAAACCTATTAAGTGTACCAGTTAATTACTTACATGTGACATGTATGTTGTGTCTTCGATGTCTTGGAACAGGTCTACTAATTCACTACATAGTACATATATCAGCTGTGTTGGTACACACTTATTGCTCTTTGATACGGCATAAACCCATTAAAAGGAAGTGTACCAGTTAAGTACTTACAATTACATATTACATGTATGTTGTGTCATTGGTGTCTTGGAACATGTCTGCCATTACCCTACATACTGTAGTACATGTATCAACTGTGTTGGTACACATTTATTACTCTTTTGATACAGTGGAATAAACCCATTAAAATAAAGTGTACCAGTTAAGTAGTTATATGTACATATTATATACATCCTGTCAATGATGTCATGCATCCTGTAATTGATGTGTTGAAACGTGTCTGCTGTTACACCACACAGTACATGTGAATTAGTAGACCTGTTCCAAGACATCGAAGACATAACATACATGTCATATGTACATGTAAGTAATTAACTGGTACACTTAATAGGTTTATTCCACTGTATCAAAGAGTAACAAGGTTGTAGCAGCACAGCTGTTACATGTACACTGAAGATAATGAGGCCTTGACTGGAGCTAAGAATGGTTTGTATATAAAATCTATCATGGGCAGATTTACCCCATCCAGCAGGTCTCAGGTCAGCTCTTTGCCTCTGATGAAAATTTAGGCAAATTGGCAAAGTTTTGTAAAAGCACTCAGTATTACAATGTAACAACTATATGTAGGTACCCACAAATACATAATGCAAGTACAATGATAGTACCTGATAGTACATGTTGTTACACAGGTTGTACCACTGTACCTAATTAGGTAGGTACACTGTAACAGTGACACATTAAAATAAAGTGTTACCAAAAACGTTAAAATGAATATGCGCTGCCCGTGATACCAACAATCAAGGTGCGCGTTATTACCCATGTTCAATAAGTCACGATGCATAGGATATTTTTTTGCGTTCAAGCCAGTGAGGTATCCTATGTGGTAAGACGCACAAAGTGCCTGTAGCCTACTTGTTTAAGTCCTCAACTCCTGTCGCCTTTCAAAGTTGGCTAGACCATCGTTTCTCAAACTTTGGGCCGCGGACGAGCTCTGGCCGCGACGTGGACACTGCTGGTGGAGTGAAATTATTCCCGGGGCTTCGTCTGATAATTTGCTGCGCAATTGATCAAGGAACCGCGGACCGACAGAAAAAGAAAACAAACGTTTCTGCAATCAGTGTCATCAAACATAGAGGCATGCAATTAAATGGTGGTATGAGCGTTCATTCAATGCATGCGTGTGCGCGAGCGAAACGGAAACCACTCGATAACGTTGATAGCAAAGCTCCGATTCACCTATTGGAAGGCTATTTAATTATGAAACAACATTTAATAGAACAATGTGGATTTATGCAACTTCCATACAAACAGAGCACAGACTAATACACTATCTAGCATTGTATTGTATAGTCAAATTTGAATAACATGGCCAAAAGCTATTGTGGCATAATTAAATATCATGTCAATATTCTTTCCATTTGCCTACCAGTGTATGATGCTTGCATGAGGGAAACATCCCAAAACAATGGCACCCATATAATTGCTGTTGTTTTGAGAAGTATTTATCATGTAACCATGCAAAAGCAATGAAACTATTGTAATTTTATTTTACATTGGTAAAGCAGTCCTCTGTTTTCACAAACTTTTTGCACTTTAAACATTGGCTGCTTTGAAGTGCATGTATAACAACATAGCATAACAATAATAATTGTGATGTGATATAATGATAATTTGATGGGGGGTGGGTTCATGTAGGTGCCATGATCGGCCCTCAGGTCAACAACATAGCATAACAATAATAATTGTGATGTGATATAATGATAATTTGATGGGGGGTGGGTTCATGTAGGTGCCATGATCGGCCCTCAGGTCAAAGAAGTTTGACAAACATTGAACATTGTCTATGTCCATTGCAACACTGGCATACAAATAAAGTATATCAAAGGTCTGAAATTAGATCTGATGGTAGCATTTTAAATGCGTGATTTTTTTTTTTACACATAATGTTTTTGAACAGTTCACTTAATAAGCTTCTAACAAAAGAGTTATCTATATTTTATGTTTCCCCTTCAGTTGAGTTCAAAATAAAATGGACACAGCGAAATAACAAACACTTGATTTAAAAAAAAAAAAAAAAAGTCGTTTAGATTAGTCGACTAATCAAAAAATTAGTCGAAAGATTAGTCGTTACAAAATTAGTCATTAGTGGCAGCACTAGAGGCAGCCTGTCGAGGTAGCTCCGTGTCTGTGTTTTTCTTATCGTCTTTTGTTTACTTTTTACTTTTTTTACTTCGCAACTTTTTTGGATTACGCACTTTGAGGAGTGTTTTCATTCTATCCTATGGGTATGG
This sequence comes from Alosa sapidissima, assembly GCF_018492685.1. Classification (NCBI taxonomy): domain Eukaryota; kingdom Metazoa; phylum Chordata; class Actinopteri; order Clupeiformes; family Clupeidae; genus Alosa; species Alosa sapidissima. The sequence goes on from NC_055976.1 coordinate 5,931,358, forward strand.
ATCTTTTACAATGCTCCAGCGGCAACAAACTTGTTTACACAAAGAATCAGCTGCTTGCAATACGACGGAACGCTGGTAGGGTTCTTGAATTTCCCCTTGAGGATCAATAAAGTATCTATCTATCTATCTATCTATCTACAGCGGAGAAAATAAGTATTGAACACATCAACATCATCTTTTTTAGTAAGTATACTTCCAGAGAGGCTATTTGCATGTAATTTTCTACAGACATTAGTATTAACTTAGGTAATCCACACATATTAAAAAATCCAAACATTAATGTCCCTAAGTAGAGTTATGAGTAAAAAAGTGGAATGGCACAGGGAAAAAGTATTGAACACACTAAGAAAAAACAGTACACAAAGGCAAGGAATGGCAAGGAACGAGCTGGAATCTATACATAGTTAGAGAGTAATTATCCCTCCTATCTGTGCAAATTAATGTAAGCTGGGTTACTGAGCTATAAAAAGGTTTTTCGTTACCAAGTTGTCACACAAGAAACATGTCATGATGGGTAAAAGCAAAGAGCTCTTCCAAGACCTTTGCAACATTATTGTTGCAAAACATATCAATGGAACTGGTTACAGATGCATTTCAAAACTTCAGAATCATCCAGTAAGCAGTATTGGAGCCATTATCTGCAAGTGGAAGGAACATCACTGCATCATCAATCGGCCATGCACAGGATCTCCTCACAAGATTTCTGACCAGGAAGTCAGAAGGATGGTCAGAAGTGTAGCCTAAGAGCCAAGGACCACTCCAGAAAGACTTGGAGGCAGCAGGTTCAATTGTTACAGAGAAAATCATAGGTAATGCACTCCACCGCCATGGCCTCTATGCACGCTCACCCCACATGACTCTATTACTGAAGAAAAACATGTTGAAGCTCATTGAAAGTTTGCTACACAACATTTGGACAAGCCTATGAAATACTGAGAGAATGTATTCTGGTCAGGTGAGAGCAAAATTTAACTCTTTGGATGTCATACTACAGTACACACCATATTTGGAGGAGAAATGGCACTGTGCATCACCCTAAAAATACCATACCAACAGTGAAGTTTGGAGGTGGAGGCATCACGGTGTGGGGCTGTTTTTCATCTCATGGTACTGGCAGACTTCATACAGTTGAAGAAATGATGAATGGAGCCATTTTTTCTGGGAGAATCTTGCCATCCACCAGAACAATGAGGATGAGACATGGCTAGACCTTCCAGCAGGACAATGATCCAAAGCATTCAGCAAAGGAAACTCTCAATTGGTTTCAGAGAAAGGAAATTTAGGCCCTGACTTAAATCCAATTGAACAGTTTTGGAAGTTACCTAAAGATCAGGATTTACAAGAGGGACCCCTGGAATCTTCAATATTATACATCATACCATATATCATGTAATTGACTTGGAAGTAAGACCTACTGTGTGTGTTTGTGTGTATCAACTCCGCAGAGCCCATTGAGAGGTTGATTACCTGTGGCTCTCACTGTCTTTCTCTTAGGTGATGTTGCTTTTCCATAGTAAAAGTTGGTTTCAGGTTTGTGAATAGGATTTAGGGGAAACTTTTAGTTATACACTTTTATTGTGACCGGTAGAGATGCAACAGTATGAAAATGTAACGCGACGATTATAGTGACCAAAATTATCACGGTTGTCGGTATTATCACGGTATTTTTCAAATGTGTTGAAAATGTCAACAGAATAGCATAATGTCTTGTCATAAAAGGGGTGTGGCTCCTTTAAGACAAAAGGATCCCTTTTTGTTACTCACTGTGCAGAGGGAGAGAGAAAACACATACAAAGCTAACAGAAGTTAGATGGGCTGGCGACTGAGGTGAAGTTAGTGAATTGTTGTCGCTTAATAAAGCTGCAACTCCTTTGGTTGGGCATGCCTGTTGCTCACAACTAGCCTACCATAAGGGAGAGCCGGGATGATTTAAACACTTTTTAATTAAACGTAATTTACAAAAAGATTGTGCCATTGAACCTACATCTCTCCTCTGTCAAATATAGTTGCATTTTCAGCTCTAAACAAAACCATTTAGGAATTATTTCAGCAAAAGCGGAATGTGTGGAATTCGTCCCTCCTAGTCGGGTTTAATGAAGCAGGCATGGGGGACAAGAAAACAATTTAAACTAGCCTATGTAAACTTCCGACAATTTTTTGAATGAATGGCCATCACAAGTTGTCGTTAGCTGTAGACGAGTGGTAAACCCCTACTAATGCCACCCTACCCTATAGATTCAATGGAGAACCATTCCTGTGAAAGTAGGCATGGCAGATCCACAAATCTAGCTAGGTTTATTTGTGTTTGCAGTCATCCTGAAATAAGCGTAGCAGTGGCACCTGATTTCAAACACATAACAAGCCCACGTTGTGGCACCTGATTTCAAACACATAACAAGCCCACGTTGTGCCACCTACTTTGGAGGACTCTGATGATGCTTGAAAGAATTCCACAAACATTGCAGTAGACGAGTGGTAAAGTTAAAACGCTCAAAAGTTATGCCACTTATCCTACCCTATACATTTGGTAAATTCAACGGAGAACCGTGGTAATCCAGCACTGCGGTAATCCAGCACAGGAATTAAGATAATTAAAATCAAAGCGGTAAATCTTATCGTCAATAATTTTGCCGTTACACCGGTAACTGTTATATTCCTAGACATACAGTAGGAGTACTCTTAATACTCTTGATATTTTTTTTTTTTTACTTTTTTGATCCCGTGAGGGAAATTTGGTCTCTGCATTTAACCCAATTGGTGAATTAGTGAAACACAAACAGCACACAGTGAACACACAGTGAGGTGAAGCACACACTAATCCCGGCGCAGTGAGCTGCCTGCTACAACGGCGGCGCTCGGGGAGCAGGGAGGGGTTAGGTCAGAGAGGGTTCAAGCGGAGCGAGAGGCGCAAACGTTCGACAATTTCCGCGTTCGATTATTGCAAGGGGGAGGGGGGGAAATCCCCCTTTATGCAGACCAGAGTAAGCCCTTGCTGCACTAATGTCAATGGAGACTTGTGGAATTTTACCAATAAATTGGTCATTTTGTCTTTCTGGATTTGTTGAGGGTTTTTTGGAAAATTGTGTCATAATCTGTAAGTGTTTGGGATCATTTCAAGCCTAATAGTGTAATTTTTTAGTGTTCGGATTTGTAATAAAATAACTTAATATTAGACCATGCTGCTGCCAGTTACTGTCCGGTTATCATGCTAGCTAGCCTCTTAGCTAAGGTAACATTTTAAACGGAGAAGTGTAATTTCTTTGAAATGACAACTAGCTGAATAACACTACTGACATTAGTTAAAGTGGATAGTTTATACTCAAGCGAATTTGCAACAGTATATTAAGTTTAAGCGAAGTCCTTCAACTACTAGTCACTTGTTAGCGCATAGCTGTATTGCCATAGCTACTACCATCCACTTGTATAGCATTTTAAGCTAGCGTTAGCTAGCTAGCTAGCTCGGTTCACATGACTAATTAAATTATTCATATCATGTCCTTAAGAATGATTCATTGGTATCATACATGATTATGGACAATAATACTGTGAACACAATTATGTTTATCTGTTGTTATTGCTTATTAAGAGAGAAAGTTTATTTAGTGACGTAGGGTGACACTCCCACTTATGCAGACCGGAACTGTCCCGTTTTGCTCCCATAGTAACGAATTACGTTGCTCTATCTTGCTAGTAATCAAGGATCTTTGGTTAGGTGCCTTGCTCAAGGGCACTTCAGCCACAGCCCACTCGAACCGGCAACCCTCCGGTTACAAGTCCAGAGTGCTAACCAGTGGGCCACGGCTGCCCACACAAATGACACGGTAGTACAATTGGCATTGAATCATGTTCACTATGAATCAAAAGGCTTCATAGTTTGAAACTTATTGAAAAAAAATTTAGTTGGTTTCATGTTAAGCACTAAACATGGATGGTCTTGTTCCGACTTATTTTTGCCACAAATGGTGAAAACAGTGCTGTGAGACCAGAAAATAACTGCAGCTTTGAAATGATGCCTCTCCACAATATTAATGAAAAGCAGCCCTCTCTAGGCTTAAGACTGACTAAAACAAATAAATCATGAATTCTGTCTGTTACTGCCATTACTACCTCTTTTTTTCCTGTAGATTTTCATAGGTGTGACTTATGCATGTTTCCTACCAGACTCAAATATGGCAGAGCCCATATAAAATACTTGAACGTTATTGTACAATTGAAATATCTCACTGCTCTATCTATTTAATATTACTTTGCTTATTTATTTAAAGTCTATTTTATATCCTATGACTTTACTCTTGTCATATTTTATATCCATGTTCACTTCCCTATAGGCCTGTCGACAGAAGGATTGATGGACAGGCATGCTCTTCACTGCAAACTAGTTTCACCTCCTCAAGCCAAAGCATCTCAGTTCCCTGGGCTCCCAGACCAACTTAATTGGCCTTTGCCATTGTCCTGTTAAGGTAGACACAGCTCTGACTGGATATTTCTGCCCCTGCTTCTCTTCCCAGCTGTACTTCCTCGTCCTAACAAGATGGTCATTCTGTAGGGTCAGGTTCATGGTTCTCCAGAGAACAATCACCACAAATTCTATCCTGCACAGTCTGACTGAGGGAATCCTCAAGGACTCGAGGATCAAGAAGTAACAAACTTAGGTCCATGTTTTTACCCACCTTCTAGGTAGGTTTAAAGGGACAGCAGGCAAGCCTGATGCTTTTTCTCTACGAAACTCCCCCTCGTTCTGTCTGAAGCTCTTTTCCTTTCCTTTCCTTCCGTCAAGGGTTTTCGCTGCTTCTTCGCCGGCTCTGCCATTATACACACGTTTGCAACAATCTCTAGCGTTTCGTTAGCCTGCCTCTGTGCTGTAAGCTGATCCTGCTTCGGTTGGCGGGTAGGATACACCGAACTTGCAAGTTGGATATTCTTCCTACAGGCAGTAGGGGCGGGCGAGAGAGCCTTCATTCACCCCGTAATGAGTCATTTAACCATATACCGACTTACGAAGATGATTAATTAACACGAAAACGTTGCCTGGTGTCCCTTTAATAGAAAGAGAACATCCTACCTTAACACCAGCAGCTATATATCTTTCCTTTTTTTGTGCCTATGACAACATTTTCACTTTTAATGTCTGCAGTAAAATCCACCTGACAGTTCTTGACATTAAAAATATGATTTTTATCATTATCAATTTCCTGGTATGGAAATTGTCTCCAGTGTCTCTGACTGTATAATTCACTAAAATGCAATTTTGCTGATAGGGGGAGGTTATAACCATTGCAGCTTTAATGAAACATCACCTTTGCGGGGGTAGCCGTGGCCTACTGGTTAGCGCTTCGGACTTGTAACCGGAGGGTTGCCAGTTCGAACCCCGACCAGTAGGTACGGCTGAAATGTCTTTGAGCAAGGCACCTAAACCCTCACTGCTCCCCGAGCGCCGCTGTTGTTGCAGGCAGCTCACTGCGCCGGGATTAGTGTGTGCTTCACCTCACTGTGTTTACTGTGTGCTGAGTGTGTTTCATTAATTCATGGATTGGGATAAACGCAGAGACCAAATTTCCCTCACGGGATCAAAAGAGTATATATACTTATACACAGTAAGTAAACTCAGTGTGACACACTTTCGTCCATTAGTCACGAATGTTGGCTGAACACTGATTTTTGTATGTGACAGCCCAGAGACCTGTTATATTGACTGGGATTGCAGTAGATCTGTTGTTGCTTTTGAACAACTGAGCCCTTTTCAAACTTAGCTCATAACCGTTCCTTACTTAATGCGTGCACATCTGTGCATTTCTAAATGTTCGTTACAATTTAATGAGGTCAACGTAACTGTGGTAAATTGAATCTGATTGAACTAACAACTGAGCTCACAATGCCAAAAGGCATAGACACATATGATTTTGGCATGTTGCTTAGCTTTGTCCACTTGTTTTCTGTATTGAACAGTCTTCATTTCTCAATCATTTGCTCTGTTTGCATTACTCAAACGCTTACCCACAACATGAATGCCCATATACACATCACTGTACACAGCTACTGATAGCTCTCTTTTTGTCTTTGCAGGGCTCCCAAGACATGTAGACTGGTTGCTGTACTTACTCTGTGTAAAGCAGCCCATCCCTCTACAACAGCAGACAGTTGTGACGGTGAACTGAGGAAATGACAGGTGAGATCAGTAGAGTAAACTGTCCTTTGACACATCTCTCATGCTCTGCAAACATACAAACAGATGGTCACCTGGGTCCCAGGACTCAGTGGCTGCCAAATAAAGCATGTCAGTCTTACTGGAGATAACTCTGGACACCATGAGGCATACACGCACGGGGTGAGCAGATGCACCAAAACTTTTCTCAGATACTGTGGTTTTCATCACAGTAACCATCAGTAACATATGCCAGCCCCACCTGCAATTGCAAATGATTGAGACTAATGAACTAATTGCCAGTTTCTCAAAACAGTGACAAGCTGAAACTAACAGGGCAGTCTATGTTTTAAAATACATTTAGAGGTGATTTCCTTATTTCATAGGAACTCAAGAGGTTAGGGAATGGTTTTGAAGAGCTCCTCTGTCTCTTCTGATTTGTGCATTTTAGAATGTGCACATAAAGTCATTGACTATGTTTACATACTGTAGACACCATATTCCAGTTTTAATCAGAATGATGCCAATATTCCGAATGTGTGTGAGGCATGTAAACTAAACATTAATTGGAAAATGTCCCCTAACGGAATATTAGTTTACGTCTGTGCGTGTTCAATTTGCAAGGAATTATGATAGTTTGGTTGGTTGCCCTAATAACTTGGTAACATTGTGAAAAGCATGCATTTCTGGAGACAATTTTATGCCTACAAATTATGAAAGATTTGAACATTATGGGATTCATCAATGGGTGAAAGCTCCACAATAGTTAGATTTTGAAGATGGACAAACTAAAAGAAGACAAACTGAAAGAGGCAGGTTTTGGACGCACTGGTGAACAGATTAAGCATAGGGGGAAAACTCTCAAAGTGGGCTATTACAAAGCTAAAAAGCAATGAGGCTATGAGTTGACATCAGTTTTCATGGTTGGGAACCCTGGTACTGTTTGGAGGGCAGTTTGTAGGTGGCAACCTTCCCTCTGGCCCCCAAAAATAAAATCCCAATGCCCCAGTACAGTGACGGGGACACTGTGCAGTAGGAGAAGACATTCTTCAGATAAGATGTTAAACCGAAGTCCTGACTTATTGTGGTCAAGAAAAATCCCATGACACTAACTGCAAAGAGTAGGGGGTTCCCCAGTGTCCTGGCTAAATTCCCAACCTGACTCATTCAATCTGGCTCCCTAATCTTTCCCCAGTGTAATTGGCTGATTCATTCATTGCCTAACTCTGCACCTCAAGCTGGTGTGTGGAGCATTCTGGCACATAATGGCTGGGTGGGAGCTACACATTGGTGGTGGTTAGTGAGGTTCCCCCTTCACTGTAAAAGTGTTTTTGGTGCCTTGAAAAATGCTGTAAAAATGCAATGTTTTTTAAAATACTGACTACATGTTTTTTGTAGGAGCTGCAAGTTTCCATAAATCCCCTTCCCCCCAAATCTTTTCTCAACCTCTAGAGAGTGATCCCTGTCAGTTAGTCCCCAAATACATCCACACTACTCTGTTTTCGTTTGAATCCAAAACACTTTTGTTACGTTTGCACCTTACATCTACATGACTGGTATTTTTGAGCTCCTGGAAATGGAAATTATAGGCCCGTATTAATTCGAAAACTCTTGAGTTTACATTATAATGTGGACAGGGTCACAAATATCTGAGAACGATGACATAGAAACCCATAAAAACCCATGTTGTGGGTTGACCCTCGCGACCCTCCAGTCCACATTTGTGAACTCATCATGAATCTCTCCCACCAGTCCTGCCTACGAACTTCCATCCATCCTCTCTGGGGGTTCTGATAGGCATATGTGGCATACCGTTAAGTCCCATATTTGCATTGCTTGCCATTTCATCGCCTTTTTCGTCTGCAATTGTTGATGATGTGAATGAGAATTAGTGTTTCTAGTAAATTACGATTGAGAAGTGCTAAGAAGACAACACAGTATAACATGAAATCAAGAATTTTAATTTTCCTTAGTTTGTGGACATGGGATGCGGTAATAGAATGTGCCTAGTTTATTCAGATGTCAGGGCGCGGTCACTGTTACTATTGTATGTCACTAGTTTATTTTGAATATGCAGATTTACATGACAATGGGAATAGCCACATAGTTCAATGCTCTGCTGCACATGTAAACACCTTATTCGGAATTTTGCCTTAACCAGAAAATGTACTTTAACCGAAATATGTTGTGCACGTAACCATAGTCATTGTTAAAAGGGAGCAGAAGTGATTCATGACTACGGTTAGCACTTAAGCTGCAGGCGCTAGACAGCGATGTGAAATATGTGCTTGAACCAACTTTGGGAGTGCACTCCAAAAAATCAAAAGCAAATGTTGAGGTCATAACATTTTTCCCCCTCTGATTTACAATGATATCTAGAATTGTGACAACCTCAAAGAAATGCTGTAAACTGAATCCACCTTATAGGAGTGACTCTGTGTCAGTTATTTGACATCTTACAGGCCTTGTGTAAGGGAGCTGCCATATGATGTGAGGAGAATATAAAGAATGGGACAGTCATGTAATCCACTGTGGGATACAGGTCCATATACCGTCTGCAGATTTGGGGTAAAATTTCAGTTATATAAGGTCATGTTCTTAGACAGTGGAGAGTGTGTAATTGATATATTATCAGAATTGAACACAAGGTTTATCTAGTCAGGTATACCTTCTGTCTATCAATAACCCTGATAATTAATTCCTATTTGCTAGAACTGATCAATCTTAGAGGTACTTTTGTTGCTACTGTGCACACTACTGTGTGTTTTTGGAGCAGCTATACTGTATATAATACATTCTTAAAATAACATGCATGTTGGCTAGCAATGCCCCTTAGTCTGTCAATGAAACATACTCCCAATGTGTGTTCTGTTTTGTAGGGAAAAGAATGGCTCAGGGTTGTGCCTGTTTTCTCTTTTCCCCAAAACCCACCTCATGGGTGGGTGTTTGCTGGCAGCTTGCCTGCCCTTAGAAGTGAAGCTTTCCAGTGAAAGCTGAAAGTGAACCTGGACTAACTGTGTGTGCCTATCCATTTACTTTGCTGCCTCCGGTAAAGCGTGGCATGTGCAGTATAATGATCTGCTTCACCTTTGTGGACCTTTGTTTTTGTACAGGATACATTTGTTTCTACCTGACAAAACCTCTCATGGATGTTTCCAATTTCCGTGTGCTGTTATTTGCTGAATGAAGTAGTGAAGTAACAAACCATATCAAGAATGAAGCTTTTGGGCATTCTAATTACTATCTTTGACTTGACCTCTGACTTGTTGATGAAATGTTGTGAGGCAGCTAGACACAAGATTAGCTTATCTTTAGAGTGCTTATCTTTAGAGATGCTGTTTGGTGCATAAGCATGTGTGCTATGGTGGATGTCAATATTAATGTTTTACTACACACATACCCAAAATCTGACACCTACCCATCAGGGCTAATGACCCAGGAAGTTTTAGGGCAGCCCTAATGGGCTCTGTGCATCAGCTAAAGGACAATAAGGTGGATGTTGCTGAACTGTACAGGTCATTAGCTATATGAGATTAAAATAAATCTCATAAATTAAGACTAATGGCTATATTAGTCAGTAATGTGTAAAAAGCTCATCAGTAGTAATAATGGAAGTTAATATAGTAAAACAGCTTTCACATGCACTTCACATTTTCTGTTGTAAGCTCAATGCATAACTCCATTGACATAATCCACCTGATGTACTGTACAGTGCATTTTATACTGTATATTATAATATTACAACTGGGATTTAAAAATATATATATTTTAGTGCAGTGTACTCAGCTTGGTGATGAGATTTATGCATGCATTTGATAATTTCCATAAGATCAAGTCAAGTAATTGTATTTGTATAGCACATTTAAACGAACGACAGTTGACCTAAAGTGCTTTACAAGTTAGAGCAGGGAAGGCAGAAACAATATGCCTTGAAGATGCATAGACAGGTGTGCAAGACTCCATGAATATAGTTAAATAATGTAAAATAGAATAAAACAAATGTAAAAAGATAGTTTAAAGAGGTAAAACAAAGCATAAACATAAATAAATGATAAATACCCAAGGATAAGAAAATAATATATATATATATATATATATATATATATATATAAACATTTCAAAACAGGATAAAACAAAGTTTTTTTTTTTTCAAACTTTGAAACTGTTTGTCAAATGAAACAACTAATCATACATTTTACAGGATGTAAATTCAGTTCATTATGAACCTGGTTGTGAATTTGTAAAATGTAGCAGATGTGATTTCAGACACAAGTAGGCCTACTCACTCCCAAATATTTGTTAATATGCAGATGATCATCAGTAGTCATCGCTACATTTAATTGCAAAGGTGCACAGTAAAAATAAAGGTATGCACATATGGAGAAGCCATACAGTAGTTTCCCAGTGAAGTTGGGGAATGTTCAGCATAGCAGAACTAGTTGCAAAGGGCAGATCCAGAGAAGACTCTCTCTCTCTATGTGTGTGTGTGTGTGTGTGTGTGGCCGTGGCCTCACATTGTTCAGTGACAGTCTTAATAATGAAACAAGGCTCTTAGGGTAGCCAGAGACAGCTGTGATTCCCTCATAAACGTTTAATTAAGAGACAAGCTACAGAATATTACTTCTAATGCAATACTGTGAAATTATGTATAAAGCCATATTTGATGCATTTTCAGGAAAGTAAAAGGCTTTTAAAAAATTGAGGCAGCAAAAGCCAAGTTCTTTTTTCAAAATGGGGCATTCTAAATTATTGCATCCAGAATGTTTAAGTAAAGCTGTGTCATACTTGTGTGCAGTATAACTCAGTCAGTTCCAGGAAGATACATGTATGTACATCTATCATAGAAAGCCTGCTCTCTACCCCTGTGGCTACAAATTAACTACATAAAACACTAGACCTACCCATAGATATAAGTAATATTAATGCAGTTGGATGAAGCAATATTTCCTGTGACCAGATCAAGTAGGGTATTGTTAATTTGGTCAACTAGATTGGTTTGCAGTGACTTTAATTTCCCATGACTAAGACAAGACAAAGGAGACAGCTATCATTGCTGACATTACTATCAAGACAGTTTCCAAACGTTTTTATGGTATGACTGTTATGTATGTATAGGACCTCACTTTCAGAACCAAAGAGGGAACTGGAAGTGGTCAAAGGAAATAGTGAAGCTGCCTGCGTGCTGTTGAAAATATAACAATTGATTATAGAACCCCTGTTAGCCTAATAAATCTGACTTTTCTGTTTCAAAGTAATATTACTATCCATGGTGGGTTGATACCCACAATGCTGTTATAAGAATGCCTCCCATCACCAGATTAATTAGACTAGTTTTCTCCAGGGATAATGTACGAAGGCCCTCCTCTGCCTATTAATTTTGGCGGTACGAACACACAAGTTATGATCCTAGTGTGAAAGTCGGTCAGAGGCTACAGTGCTGACCCGGATCACTATGCTCATCTGAAACTGAAACCTTACCAAAGCTACAGAGGGTTCAGGGTGTGCTAAGGCTTTAGCTGTCTAATTCCACACTACTAGTAAATCAGCGATCCGTCACAATACAGTACAATGGTCAGTTCTTCTGGTAGCGTGCCACTTCCAGTTGATTAGCCTCTATGGCGACGGAAACTAATCCTAGCCGTTTCTTGTGGTACACCATAACCTTGAGGATATCTAAAGAAACGCAAGAAGGCTATGCGGGTCAGAGCTTAACAATTTATTTGTCAGGTATAAGTTATTCATCCAAACATAATAGATTCCATCTAGAATGAATAATGTGAAGTTACAAATAGGCTAAAAGAAAACTTTGAGAGATCATACGAAACAATAGGAGAGTTAACATACCTAGCTCAGAGGATGATGGCTACACACCAAAGTGGTGCGGGAGTTCTGACTAAAGAATGGCTCCTCGAAAGTTCTGTCAACTTCCCTTAAATACGCTACCCAGTTTGTGATTGGTTACATTGATAGGGATCACATGATGAGTTGTTGATGAGACTGAGACCATTGTTGTAGTGAGAGTGAATAAATCAAGACATGACAAGTTATACATTTGGTTACATTTCCTGCTCCTAGTTAACTGTTCCTGGGCACATGTGACAAGCATGTGACAGTAGGCCCACATAGTAGCTGATCAAAAGTCTGCATATGATTGGAAGGATTATCATCAGCCTGGGAATTAGGATCCTTACATATGTCTGTCATTTTGCCATTTGATTCATATAATATGAATGTTCACTATATATGACCAGTCATTATAATATCATGCTTAGAAGTGAGTGGTACTAAAACTTACACTCTTAAAACGAATGTGTTAGAAACAACACAAACTGTGTTGTCCCTATCTGGACATAGAAATGTGTTAAAGTTATTTTCAACGCATTTGTTATAAGAGTATACACAGTATAACAAAAGAAACAGTTGCAACATACTGTATGCCAAGACAAGGCCGCCTAGCGGAAACACTGAGTTGTCCAGAAGGCACTCATTGACACCCTCAACAAGGAGGGTAAGCCACAGAAGGTGAGTCCTGTGTGCCGTATGGAAGCATATTCATGGGAAGTTGACTGGAAAGGGAAAAGTGTGGTAGAAAAAGGTGTGCAAGCAACAAGGATGACAGCAGCCTTGAGAGAATTGTCAAGCAAAGTCGATTCAAAAACTTGGGGGAACTTCACAAGGAATTGACTGAGGCTGGAGTCTTCCCCAGATGATTTTTTATATATGTATACAAATTGATTGCTTACATCCCTGGGTAGAGTTAGTGAAATACCATTAACACAATATATGCAGTCAGAGTTGCATTGTTCCCACCAAAATTATGGATCTTATCTGATCTTATTTATAAATATTTGCGCACAAAACTTTAGAAATGAAAACAATGTTCAAAACTTGTTTTCAGTACTGTGACATCATCAGCTTAAAAGCTATAACAGCTGATGAGTAGTAACAGGACAACACTGTAGTCAGCTGTGGATGGTCTATTTTATACAGCCATTTCTCAATCTCACTTGGAGATATACTATAGTGAGTTGTGTTTTCAATTATAGATGTAACATTATGTAATTTTGTAAAAGGAGGAATTTTTGCATTGATTTTGTTTAATGTGGAAGCAGAACAACACAGAGGAGTAGAAAGAGGAAGTAAAGTCTGAACAAGGGAGAGTAATTAGATGAGGGTGGGGGATGTAGCCTGGAAGCAGCCTGAATTGAACCTGCCCACACAATTTGAGTTCAGGAAATTTGGTCTGGAGTTGCTCCATTGAAAAGTCTACGCCTGGTCAAGATGTGTTCGGGCCAATGAAATTGTTTGGGCGGGCTTTAATCAATGATGGGCAGATGAACAACAGTGACGCAGTCATCCACGTCAACCTGATTGTGCTTGAGTTGATTTTGTTTACAACAAAAAGGCTGCTGCTAGAGAAGCGAGAATTTTCTGTTATACAAGATGTTGACAGCGCAATAACAGAAAACAGCGATTAAGGCATTTGTCGAGAAGGATGTTTTTGATGCTCTCCCTAGTACAGTATTCACAAAACTTTGCTGCCCTGATTTGTTCCTCCGCTATCGGTTGAAACATGCCCCATAATCAAATCCATTTTTGTGTTAATTGACTCAAATTATGGTAAGTATTTGGAAGATAAGAATGAAGTCTGCTAAAGGGATGAGGACCAGGTAGAGGCAGAGATGAACTCATGAGTGAGGAGTTGCTGGATCAAGTCATGGACTAAGGCGAAGGAGGGGAAGGAGTGCATAGTGGTTTTGAAATGATGGCAAGAGCTTTTGTCAGTGATGAAATATCTAGCATTTTTGTGTTTTCCCCCTTCTGTGCCATTTGTTTTTGTTTAGAAAATGGTATATTAAAAATTCAATAGCAGTAAGCACTTAAACATCTGTATTCATAATTATCAAAATATCAATATTAATGTAAAACCGTTTGTTTCAAACTGTGTGGCATTGGACTATTTGATGTTGACTGAAGTCAATGTCAAGGAATGTTATACAAACCAGAGCAGTTCTCAAGCTGTTTTTGCCTGAGACCCAAATGGAAACAAAAGAGGATTGAACTGAAATGCAGAGGGAATTGATAAACTGTTGACTGCTATGCATGACTCATTTCTCCCCCTCACCTTTATAACAGAAGGCAGAGAGGGAAATGTTGAGTAGTCATTCTTCACACCAGCAATCTTTTACTAGTCTCTAAACAGCAAGGGGGCCAGTGCCATTACCAGCCTCTGTTGAACCACAACACCTTTGGGCAAGGGCTTCTCTGGTCCTGTTGACTGTCAATGATGCAATTTAGCACTTTGTTTCTGAGAGGCCTGAGGAGGAATTATAATTGAGAAATCAGCAGGCCCCTTCCCTCTTCCTCAAAGTCATTCGCTTACATACTGTGTTCCCACACCAATCATCGGCTTAACGGCTTAGCAGTATTTGTACTTGAAGATTGTATGGCTGGTGGCACAGTCTTCTTATCCTGGCAGGGGCTATAAGGGGAAAAAGGCAAACTTTTGGTCTGGCATGCTGAGTGTATTGATCTATTTGGAGTATTAATCCTTCGTAGAATTTGAATGATTGAAGATGTTTGAAGCAGAGATAATCATTTTAGGATATGACACTGGAATAAATCATTTGAACTGAAACTACTGGATATATTCATTCTCAGAAGTTGTTGTTTTCCTGAAAGATGAATGAATTTAGTATCTCTAGACTGAAGATACTGGTCTCCCATTTTAGTTCTGTGGGAAGATTTTAGCTCTCTTTGATAGCTCATGATATCTACACATTATCTCATTATTGTTTTCTATTATGTATCAATGGAATCACAGATATTTTTTTATTTTTAGCAGAATCAGTTTGAGTAGATCATAATTTACAGTCTCCTTGCCTACCTCTCTCTTTTCTTATTATATATTAGTTATAGTGAAAATTGAACCTCATCCCAAAACGCCAAGATTGTCTCAACTCTAGAGAAAAATAAGTGGTTGAGATGTCTAAACATTTAGTTGAAATTAAGTTTAGTTTTAAGCAGGAGATATAAGCCTATATCACACTTTGAATGTCATGGTTGTCTTGGAGAAACCAAGATGATGATCAGGATAATCATGAGCTCTGCTGCACATCATGTTTCTATGGTTTCTTAATTACAGGGAGCTGAACAATTCTTTTAATTTCAAGTAATGTATTTACAGTGCTGCACACATGTGTTTGTATCTATTTTCAATCTTTTAACCCCGGGATTACAGTATTATGCAACACCAAATTCTGATGATTAGGACCGTTTTTTGAGGAAATAATTCTTTAAGGAAATGTTCTTGTAAAATGTGAAGTCTTATGGAATTATTAACGGATTGGTAATGTCATATGAATTACTTTGAATTTTATTTTTTTCTCCTTGGCTGAAGATATTGTACTTAGGCCTGGTTGTCTACTGTTTGTGTGTCTGCTCATTTAACTGAAAATTTACCTCAGATGTTCATACAGTATAACGTGGAGGGTCACAGTATCTCAATTATCCTACATGATAATCCGGAACTGGAGCAGTTTCTGGAATCTTTTTACATTTTCTTTCCGGACTAGTTTTCAGTGGTGAGGGTCTGCAGTGGCTTGACTGCTTGTATTGCATTGGCACATCCACGCTCACACATCCAGTAAGCAGACTAGTTTACAGTTACCTCAGTTCTACTTGCCAAAATGACCTGAGGCTGTTTGGAATTTGTCCTGGTATGTTTGAAGAAATTATCCATCCCATTTAACATGAGAGTATAAACCAAGGATTAAAGTTCTCCGTCATAGGACGGATTTCCGTCAATTTGATTTTAGAAATGTCATATTTGAGATCAATGCAGATCCGATGAGAAAAAAAATAGGGGGGGGGGCCTTATCACCTTTGCTTTTCCAAAGAACACATATGGAGGACTATAACGGTCTAAAAGTTGGATTATAGTGACACATTAGAGACAGCTGATGAGGTTGGCCAATCCGTTTAACTTTTTTGGATATGATATTGTGAGCTCTATGTGCGAATTCGGAGAAGAAGCGTAGGCTGTGTTCTTTCCGTGCATCAATGTAGACAATTTCTTACTATCGCGAACTCTTGTCAGGGGAGGTCATTCATTTTTGGTGTCACCTATGACTTGAACAGATAGCCTTCTATGCCACCCGATGTAGGCTACTATTATTGTTACAGTTTTTAATCAATGCAACTAACATTATGTGTAAAGCGACGCAATATAAACCGTAGCCTATGCAATTTATTATCCCGTCTGTTATGACATGTACAACAATGTTTTTCACAATTTGCGACTGAAGGTTTTGACTGAGCGTGTTAGCATAAAAAAAATTATAATATCACTGTCATCATCGCGAACTGTTGAGTAAGGGGGTCAGTCTGTTTGTGACGCACAGACAGCCTTGTAGCCTATTTTGCTTAGGCCTCACTTTTAACGACAGTAGGTTGTGAGTGTATGTTGACAAAAAATAACCATACAATTAAAATAATAAACGTAAAACTTTGCTATAAAATATTATTCATTTATAGCACAAAACCATAACCAGTAGGCCTACCAGAACCTCGCATCTTAGTGTCATGATTTGTGTGCGTCTATTTGGCAAGGCCACTAGCTGTCATGGATGCGTTGTTGCTAAAGGAAGGCAGGTGTCAAAAGTTAAAAAATAAATGGAGATGGACAGCTGTTGGAAACGGGGGAGAACTAACAAGCCATGGTGTAAAGAAATTAAAGCGCCGGGGGTTTGCTTTTGCGCGGTTCGCTGCAAGAAAATTGTTTATGGATGCAATAGGAAAACGTTTTAGCACGCCACCAATCAGAAGACCGCCATAAGGTTAACGTTCGTGCACTTCAGGACATCTTCCCTACCTGGTGCAACTAGCCACCACGACAGAGGAAGGCTACGTTTACTGACCGTTTTTACGTTTACACTGCAAAAAATGAATTTTAACCAAGTGTTATTGATCTTATATTAAGATTAACAAATCTATTTGGTATTGTTTTTAGTATGAAAAGACTAACCTAGCGCCCTCTCAAAAGATAATTTTGACTTAATTTAAGAAGACTTTAACTTATTTTAAGGAGTCTTATCAAGACAAATTTGCTTGTTTTTAGGACAAATTTGCTTAACGCACTGGCAGACAAATTTGCTTGTTTTCAAGATGAGATGTCTTAAAATAAGTCTTTTTTTTTTTTATTAAGTCAAATGATTTCACAAGAAAGCGCTAGGTAAGTCTCTTTATACTGAAAACAATACCAACTAGGTTTTTTTAATCTTGATATAAGATTAATAACACTTGGTTACATTTTGTTAGATAAGCAGTTTTTGCAGTGTAGAAAGTAGGCTACTCATGTTCTTTCATAGCGCAACACGACCTGTCCCTCACCATATCGCAACCCTTTTGTCAACATTATACAATCTGTTGCTGAAGACAAAAGCACCGTCTCCAGATTGTAGTTATCAAATGCGCAGACCTCCTGCATGAGCACACACAGTATTGCTGCTCATTGGAAAACAGAGTTGTCTGTAAAACTCAAAATTACCATGTTTTCATTAAATGCGGATGAGGCAACAAATGGAAATATGAACAATATCTAGAATGTTCTGATTCGTTACTTTGATGAGGAAATGGGAAGTCTTGCAAACTTGATTTTATAGATTTTACTTGGTGTAGAATTGCATATTAACAAGAAAAAAATCTCCCCTTTGGCCTGAAGTAATTAAATAAGAGTGTGTTAAAGCCTTTCTACAATATTGCTGCAGTAGAAAAGAACAGCAATGGCTAATCAGCAATGGTCAGGGATGGTACTAAAATATATTTTTGTTCATCAGGAAAACTCAATCTCAATCAAGAACACTCTCAATTCGCCTTATTCACATGGTGGCCATTGGCGGCTAAAACGAGGCTACAGGGTACACAAACCATATGATTGTTATGTTCTATGCATTCACCTGTAGGTGGCATTAATTTTATAGTAAGTGTACCCTGTAGCCTCGTTTTGGTGTAAACAATGGCCGCCGTGTGAATAAGGTGAATACTCCCTTTACTTTGCTGTTTGCATCTTTTTGTACATTAAAAACCAATAGGTTGTGACCGCAAAAGGGGTGCTATCTCTATAGGTAGATATGAACAACGTATGACTTATGGCCTGAAAAAAGTTCAGTCAAACGATTTTTTTTCACTTTAATCCCTGGTATAAACATATAACATGCTTATAAGAGCCAACACAGCATTACCTATAACAGACTTAAGTAAAAAAAAAGAGAAGGAATACATACATACATATAAACATGCTAGGGGCTCATGTTGCTGTGTTTAAACTATTTAGAGGAACAGTCTTGCTCAAAAAGGATGAGAAGAATCCGTAATGATCTGTTATGCCTTCTGGTTGAAATTCATCTACAGTATTGGTTCATATACAGTATTGATACATGAGCCTGAAAACGGCAGCCTACTGCTTTTTGGAGGAAGTTTTGACAACTCTGTATACCTATTTCCTCTCTGCCTGAATGAGGTTATTAAAGAAAATAGTTTTGACCTCTGGTCATCTCTTCTAATAAGCTAACATTATTTCATAAGGCACAGGAAGAGCAAGCATGAAAGAAATGACTGTGATTTGTAACATTAGAGCAAACACTTGATAAAGTTTGTCTACAAGGGTAAATTTACTATGGCCATAAGCAAAGCACAGAGTTGAAGATTTTTACATAGAGCATCAAAATAGAAGCTTAAGTCATTCAAATGTCTTTTCTGTCAGCTTGACACAGTTACAATTTCAGAAGAATACCTATGTAAATCTGAACTGTATCATCTTGATGAAATAGAATGCACTCCAGACCTGAAGGAACTGGAAATAGAAACATACATTTGAGATGTATGTAAGGGCAGACAGTGCTGCCTTTGATTAGGACAGGACTGGGGTGGAAGGATAAAATGAACCATTCAGCTACTTTCCATCAAGTCATACAAGCTTATGGTCTGATATTTTCTAGCAGGCCCCATAGTAAGAACATTTATGCAAAGATAGAAAAAAACAAGGTGATAAGAGTGAGGCAGTGAATGTTTAAATACTTATAACATAATTACCCAACAAATCACAATTGAATTTATAGTGGTAATTCACTTTTCCACATATTTTAAATGTCATCATAGCCTGTTTAACACACCATCGTTTCTGTAATTTGTTTGCTCCGGGTTTGCTTTAGCTTCATGTTTTTAATCCAGAGTTATCATCCGTTTAACCTCCGGTCTCTCATGGCAGGCCCCCTCACCATTTTGCATGAGGGAGACAAATACTTTTTCCCCCTCTCTGTACATATTGACTGAAGAGGTTTGAGGCCCTTTCTTTTCACAGGAAGTACTTGTTGTAGATGTTGCAGAAACGCAACATTGCCTCTATAGGGCTCAGAGAAAAGAAAGATGCTGATGCTGCAGAGTATATAATCCTTAGGCATTCCACTTCTAATCTTCTGATCTGAAACAGAGGATGACTTCTTTCCTCAAGTTAAAACATAATTCCTTAAGGCATTGCAAGTCAAAGATAGCTGTATTTATGGAAGAATGTTTTCATGGATGGTATGATGTACTGTATTGTAACCTCTTGCTAAGAAATTCAGACAAGAAAGTAGACATATTAAGTGCCACTAAAGCTAAAGCTGAGCACAGAAAGACAAGAGGCTGAGGAATGGCTTTAAAGCCAGATGTACTAAACCTTTTGCGCTTGAATGGAAATGGTTGGTTACATTTGCAATGGTGGAATATTTGTCAAATGTGAGGCATTCCTTATAACAAATCAGCAGTGTAGCTCAGCTTGCCTTTTGCCTTTGCATTCATTTCCTTTAATTTCTACCTCTTGCCTAAGTAAGATGTCATTTGTGCAACTAAGTCTTCATTTGAATGCAAAAAACAAAATACAGCTCATTAGTGGTCCTGTATATTAAATGCAGGATTTGTGCTTAGTAAATTGGATGCTACACTAACTATACCAGGTTCCAGCTTCAGCCAGTTACAATTTGCGTGATTTGAATCTTAAATATTTTAAATTTTAAATAGTTTGGGATTGAGTCACACATCAATACAGCAGACTGTTTTTTAGTTAAGGCCTAGTGGTTCCTTTCATGACATTTGAATGGATAATTTTAAAGCAGTAAATAATCTGTGCAGGCACACATCTCATTCTCTGAAGAACGGTGAATTATTTAGTGTAATCTGGCAATGGTAGGTTGTTTATAATATATTAATGTGATACATCAGGGAGCAATTCCACTCTGGCTTTCTGTGAGCAGTACAGTACAGACTGTATGTGGGCATATGTACATTCCTCCAGGATTCATGGCCCGACTTTATTTAGAATAACCATCTCTCTCTCTCTCTCTCTCTCTCTCTCTCTCTCTCTCTCTTGGTCACTCAAACACACACACACACCCACTCACACACCCACACACACAGTTCTGTACTTTGTTATGAGCTGAACAAAAATGTTTTGTGCTTTACATCGTAAAAGTTGAAATTGTATGCACTAAATCAAACATGCAATAATGGAAAGCTATTGTAAAGGGACCAAATAACCAACCCACCATTTTAGGAATTGGTAAGAAAGTAGGCAACCTCTCTGTTGGAGGAGGTGTATTACTCTATGGTACACTTTTTCATGCCAAAAATGATATGGGAAAAAAAGGACCCTTTCTGGTCTCTTACTTTTATTATTTGGCTTGAGGGCACTAAATGATTCATCTCCTTCCTATGTATTCAACTTCATACTACACTATGCCTTCCCATACCATTTTTGTGCAAGAGGCTGGGTATCTCCTATATACCCTCCTAGGCCTTAGACAGTGGGCAGGAGGAATGATGCAGGTTGTGTTCAAGATTGAGTTGTTAGTCATCAGAATGAGAAATTACCTTTAGGCTCATTAGAATGAACAGCTGGTTGGTTAATGAACAGGAAATCAGATGTCAAGAGGTTCACCAAACATCCCGTGAGATGTACATTGAGACTATGGGATGGGGAAAAGAGATTAATGGTAACGCTCCATTAGACTGCCGTGCCTAAATGACACTTGAATAGTTGTACCTGTAAATGCTATTATACATTATTGATTCTGTTTTCTAAAAATGAAAAATAGAAATTCTATTCAGATTCATTGGGAGTTTCACAAAGATGTTTTGCATACTTGATGTTGGAGATGGCCCATCATCTGATCATTTTAATGATGTGGAGTATAAATTAGCAAATTACAAAGACACTTGTTGAAAATGTAGAAGTGCAGCATCTTAGAAAACCCTAATTCATAACTTAAGTCAGTCAAGTTCAGTCTCCAATTTAGCCTACCACTTTTTAACCCCACCTTGTACCTTTCTGTGATGGACAGACCAAATCACCCTCCTGTTCAATCATATTTTTTTATTCTCAAGTTAGAAATATAGAAGTAAAATGGTTTACCGCTTGAAAACACAAGTCCTGTACAAACCATTCTAATTAAATGAATAAAAGTGGAGTAATAGATTATTCAGCTACCAGTACATACTGTAGGGCCAATTTTTAATCAATCAAATACAGAACTGTAGCAAAAAGAAATCTCATTCGCTGACATTATACAGAACTTGCCTTTTAGTCAGTCACAAAAAATACAAACTCAGTGTGCAGTTGCCTTCACTGTATAAGTTAAGTCATTAAGTGGATCTCATTGATATATTGTGTTGGCAGTACTGTATACATCTATACATCTATTAACATTATTCTGTAAGCCTACCTGTAATGACGGATTATTTTGCAACAAATAACATTAGTAGTCATACAGTAGTAGTATTCACTGCATTTATAATCTGCATGCAGGGATGGATTACTGCACGGGCCTACCGGGCCCAGGTCCAGGAGCCCAAGGGATCAGGGGGCCCTGAAGCCCAAACTTTTGCACGGAATCATTGCCTCCAGGGCTCTACAGTGCGCCCATTTCACTTGCACATGTGAGTAAATATGATGGCGTGCGAGTGCAAAAAAATATTTAGGCGCACTGGTGCGAATGACTTCTAACTATGTCAGTGTTTGTCTACAAAATACACCGCAACATCGAGAAACATTACTGTGCAAACCATAGAATCACATCGCGAATGCAGCATAAAAACTACACCTCCCATCAACGTTAGCAGTTTCGCGTTGTGACTCGCTAGTTGTCGCTTCTATCAAATCCAAGAGCGCGCAGAAAAAGCGGAAAGTTAGACTAGCCAGCCAAGATGCAAAGATTGAAGAAATTAGTTCTTCTATCCACCGAATTCATCGGATATACTGTAGGAGGAACAGGATGAGATTCTGATTCTGTAACCTAACATGCCTTTTAGCCCAGTTAACGTATTGGCTGCAATATGCAAAATATAGCTGTAGCGAACAGGCACAAAAGTAGCCTTCCGTAATACTCCCATTTTATTCAAAGGTAGAACGCTGACAACTCCAGGCTTCCACGCATGCTTGTTTGTTTACACCGAATACAAGCTGAAGTGCAAAACGAAAGTTTGCCTACCTAACGTTTGCCTCCTCCTGCCCCCATCAATGCAGATATTTAAAAAAAATATATATCCTTGATAGCCTATGTTGGGTTTGTGGAAGAGAAAATGGACTGTTTTAGTAGTAGTATTAGGCAGTGTGCAGTCAGATAGGTCACCATGGGCATATTTGGATTAGCTACAGATGGATTCACAAATAAATAAATTAGTCTACATTTGGCAGGATACTTGATATACAGGCTAAATGCAAATATGCCAATGTATTATATTATTTTACATTAACAAAATGTAGGAAAATAGAACAGACTGAAAATAAAGTAGGCACTGATCTTTAAAATCCTGTTTCCTGTAGCCTAAATGTTGTCAGTCATTCTTAATATTTGCAATTGGTGCACTGGCATGTTTAACTGTTAGCTGCAGTGTAATGTTAGATTATGTGTAAGTTAAGTACAGAAGTGACTGTGCGCCCAAATTTTTGTCTGTGTTCCTAATTTTTTTTAACTTGGGCGCACAAGTGCTCCTGGAAAAAAATGTTAGTGTAGAGCCCTGGCCTCAATATCAACAAATCAGGATGTAGGCTATGAATCTCATGGAATTTAGTATTGGCCATCCCCAAAATGCACCAGAATACACAAAATCACATCAGACAACTTACAATTTTTCTGGGGGAGGACCCCCAAATCCCCCCTCCCACATATGCAAAAATTAGTGGGGGGCCCTTAATACATCTGGGCCCAGGGCCCCGAAAGTTCATAATCCGTCCATGCCTGCATGTGCTGTTCAGCCCTGCACTTGCCCAGATTCGAACTATGGATTGAGAGTTGAGCATGCTATTGAGCTAAAACCCCCGGGTGCTACAGTAGCTCTCTCACGAGCACATCTCTTGAGGCATCGGGAGGGAGGTTTACTGTACATACTGCACAGCTACATACCAGCTGGCTAACATTACACATTGACATACATTCAGTAAATAAATTAATTATGCTTATCCATATGGTGGCATATCAGAATTATATTAGTGTTTGATGCCTGAGCACTTCATTGCACTGTATTGTACTGAATGCAACATGGATTATATAATGGTATGGTTTGAAAGAAGGCTGTTGTACAATTGAAGTTGAAGTGAATTGAAGTTGTACAATTGAACAGCCCAGACATTCTGTTTTGTGATGTCCTTGAGATACAGTTTTATGCTATTCTACTTATCACGCTTACAGGTTTATCCAAGTGTTCAGATGATGTATGCGATTGGACTTTTTCCTGCTTCTGCCAGCTTGCAGCTTTTACCAGCAGGAATGATGCCTTTAATCAAATACCCTCCTAACTGAATGAAAGTTATCAGTGGAAAGCAATGTGCTGTTCTCTTGTTTCAAATGCTTTCTGTACTTGAACAATTGTATATCTCGGCTCAATGTTAATCAAATTATTTTTTATTTTTTGCTAGTTTGCTTCAGTAATATGCCTTTTCTCCAGAAAGTCAGAGTGGCAACTTGGCTAAATTAAGGCAATTTTCTGCTTATATCTGATGATTTAATTAAAATACGTGTTTCATCATGTGTTTGATTATCTCAAAGTACCACTCCATTTAACTGTTCCTTGTATCTCCTTGTTTTTGTACGCAGACCTGTTTTTTATGCTCTCGACTTCCAACATTTTACAGAGACAGGGTTAGAAGTACAATATTATTCCACTCACTGTAAGATGTTCCTTTATGTCCTTATTTTATGACAAATCTCTTTGCTGATTGGTTACTTTGGATGGCAAAATGCTTTGCACATGTTCATGCAGATGTGGTGTGGTGAACAAGAATAGCGTGCTAATAAATAGGTTACTAAAAGCCTTTCTAACCTTTCCTGTGGCATGAGGCTGCCTAAGGCCACCATTGAATTTATAATCAACCTGTGAGGAAATGTGCACATTTTATATTAGACAAGACATCTTGTCAATTACAGAGCTCACCAAGATAGTAACAACACTTCCTGTTGGAAGAAAGGTCAATAGCTATGCATAATGAGTAATTGACTCAAGGCAGAACAGCTCACACTGTCTTCTGATCAAGTGCAAAATGTGATTTATTTCCATATCATTTTCTCTCTCATTTCTAATGTGTTAAAAAACCCACTGCTGGCTGAAGTACCGCTATTGGGGCCAATCCATCAAGAAAAGGAATTATGAAAATTGAGTTTTAATAGGGAGATGACAAGAATGGAGGTTTTCTTTTTTTAAGATTTGTGAAAAGAAAGGACAGGCACTAATGGCCCCCTCTATCAGTTGTAACCTATATAAAGAACACTTTACATTGTGTAGCGGTGGTGTAGAATACAGAGCCTGGAGGGCATTGTAGATTAATGGTGGTCTTCAGGGCCTTTTATGCTTTAAGGTCTCTTATGAAAGGCCTGAGTCAGATAAGTATGACTACAGTGTGTTATAGTTTTATCAGCGAAGCTCAGCAGTTACACCCAGATTGAAAACAGTCGGTAGGCTACCCATGTTATTTCAGAGTCTGATTCACAGTCTGTCACCTCACAGAATGATAGAAAAATAATCAGGGCACTAATAATTTAATTTAGAATACTACAGTATGCTGTGGTGTGACTATGCATATTGACAAATATCCAGTGTTCAGACTTTGGTGCTTAACTCGCAGGAGACTGATTAATTGTGACTGCGGCATGTTAAGGCCGGGGTTGCCAACCCTGCCCCAGTAATGATGAGCCAGTTCATACAGGCAGCTGCAGCAGAAGGATGTGGTCTGTCCTGCTCGCCACTCTTAACCAGCACTGCTTCAGATTTCATTGAGCAACTCATTCATAACAACACCTGTCCCAACTGTTCTGTTGGATACTTTTCTGTTTACTGTTACCGTTTCAGTCTACAAACATTTCATACTGGTGGGAATGATACTAGAAAGAAACATACAGCATTACAAAACTACAACAGTGTTTTAATGATTTCAGGGGGCTCTCAGTTTTTTTTTATTTTTGGCCAGTTTTCCTGCAGTTAAGTTTTTGACATCAGCATTACTCGTATAACCTATAAATTCTGTTTAATACAATCTTTTGCATCTTTTTAATCACTTACAATTGAGAGTAACATCTCCAATGCTGATTATTTCGGTCAGGCCCTTAAATGCATATATCAGGACAAAGGGTATGAATATTAGGATAAAAATACTAAAGTATTTAATGCATGTATGATATAGATACAGTAGATAATTTTTTTCAGATGGTCAAACATTTCATGCGTTTTGTGTGTAAGACAATGGGATTCTGACCATATTTTTATTTATTTAGCTCTTCAAGTTTGTGTATATATACAATAACACTGTATATCAAATTCAAAATGTTATGTGCATTAACAGTTCCAATAACAGACAGTTTTAAATGGAATTCAAAAAGTTAAGGTTTCTTTCCTCTGTGTGATGACTTCTAAAGCAAAAAAACAGTGTAAACTCTCCCTGAAGGAAATAGGCCAAGTTATGCACATTATGCAGAACTTGAGCTGTTGTCAATAAAATACTCTGATAAAGTAACTCCATGGTATTAATGTCTACTAATTTTTAATGCAGGAGATTTAAGTACTGTGGCGATCATGTTGCATTACTGGAGAGAAGTTGTGTTTGCTCTGAATTCTCTGTAAAGTGTACAGTACAGTGTAAGTGCTCCTGACAGGCCCCAGCAGGTGAGGGTTCTTACTGCTGTAGGAAGACCAGCTTTGACTGTCTTAATGAAGACACATCTCTAAGCCTTCTCGTAAGGCATGTATCTCTGCTCACCACGCTCTCCATAGGCTTCACCACTCAAATTATATCTCAACATTAGACCCTGCAATTTGTCCAGTGACAATCACTTAAACAGCCAAACTCTTACTGTAGGAATCCCTGGGGTTTGCTTAGTTGCCAGGTTTGTTGTGAATGTTGTCATGTCTCAGCCTTCCTCTCACTGGCCTTTACAAATGGGCTCCATGCATCTAATTTACGTCTAGTATATAAAGCCCCCGATTCTCACAGTGCAAGAGATCATAGCAAAAGCAGATGAGTATTTAGAGGCATAATCATGTTACTGTATTGTTGAATGCAGACTCATATATTGGCTTTGGACAGGTAGTCATGTCATGTTTGGCCTGCTCAACATTCCACAACAACCCCACTGATCGTTGTCTCTTGTGTATCAAATAAGTAAGGGATAAAGTATTGTCCTCCGGTCATTATCAAAAAAATAAAGTCCCGTCAGGGGATCCAGGACTTGCTTTGTCCTGAAAGCACTTCTTTTCTGATAATGACCAGTGAACCTCATGACCTTAGCTTATTATACGCCTACTTACCAAAACATCAAAATAAACGTCTTACAATGTGTCTTTTTAAATAATTTGTTACTGTTTCATGGCCTCGCCAAGAAACAAACAGTTCGCCACACAACTAGAACTTGAAAGTTTCAGATGTTGCATAGCAACGCATTACTTGCGTTGGACCACTTGCCAAATGATGCAAAGCCCGTTGTCATTGACAGCGCCCATTATATTGTTGCAGCAGTCATTAGACTACAGTATATGAAATTATCGGTCCTTAGAATGTTGGGGAGGCCCGTTCCTGTTCATAGAACTTTCTGCAGCATTCTGAAGAGCCAACTGTGAAAATGTGTCCACCATCTTGCTTTTTTAAAAGATAAAAAAGTCAGGATACTATTGGTAGAAAACATTCTCTTTTTTCATTTAACAAACTGTTTAAAAAATGTACAATACACAACAACTTGCACATTTCAATGTGTTTCTCACACACCAAAACTTTGGCCCTTTTTTAAATGCGTTTCTCACACACCCAAACTCTGGCCCTTTTAGAGAGTGGGTGTGGCCCAATTATATTAACCCATTACCCCCACCTGCAGACTATTACACTGCTAACAGCCTGAAAGGCACATGTGCAAAAGCTCATTGAATTAAAACAGTGTCCTAAAATGGTGCAAAATTGTGTTCAGCATCTTCACACCATATAGTAACCTAAAATACATGTCCCATATTCTCCTAGAGAACAGCATGCCTTAAGAGTCCAATCAACTGCATTGAACACACAGTACAGTACATCCTACATATGTACAACTGGGTTTATACCTTTAAATTACAAGTTCTATCCAGATAATTTTGGCAAAAATATGCAAATGTTCTGCAAAGATATAATTTCCCCCATGTCTCATCTCTACCTGTGGGAACAATCAGTCTCACCCCATAAGGCACCTTGCCTAGGTCAAACAATCCACAGTACTGATGGTACACTGAATAAATCTGCTACTGAATCAGTGGCTACACTTCATATATAACTGATGAACCCTGTTACTTGCTAAAAACTGATTAAATATGCAACTCTGATCTACAAATGAGAGACTATACTAGGATTGTGATGTGATTGTTTTTTCTTTCTTTCTTTCTTTCTTTCTTTCTTTCTTTCTTAGAGTTGTGTTATTTTATCACAATGTTTTCCCTGTTATTTTTGTTAATGCAGTGCCTATCAATGCAACTTAATCAGAGGAAAATCCATTATGCGTTAACACTAATACATAATTGACCCATCAATTTCAGCAATACTTCAGTAAAAAAACATTAATAGGGCACAACATGTGCTTTATTTATATATATATATATATATATATATATATATATATATATATATATATATATATATATATATATATATATATATATATATATATATTTGTTTGGATAAGATATAATTTAATATAATCATATTCTTTACCATAATGAATTGTTTTATTGTTTTTTTAGTGGCACACAGTTCAGTACTATTGCAGAATTGCCCTTGTCCTCAAAAAAGGAGATGCTGTATACAAGAATAATTCAAGTGATTCGAGTGAGGAAATATTTAGTAGTATATAATTACATGTGAGGGCAGAGAGCTCACCTTTGACACTATGCTGTTTAATAAAGACTATAGTCTGTTAACAAGGCGTGACTCTTGAGCAATAAAAGGTCAAGAGGGGTCAACACGGCATTCAGCCTGTTTGTCTCAGCATGCACTGAATATCAAAACAGCTATCAAATGAACAAATATACATAACATGAGAGATTGCAGGTCAGGTTGTCATGGAGTTGGTAAAAGAGGATGGTACCAAGAAAGTTCTGTCCGGTTAGCTTGCAGAATTAGAGTAATTTCCCTCACTGTACATCCGTGCATTCGGATACAGATACACATGGTAACAGTTGCGTACTGAGAATGATCTGGCAAGCACTAAAATGGAACAAATGCAGTGCCGTCTCTGAGCATAATCCTTTGAAATGGTACATGTATATGTTGATGCTCAATTTATGTGTGAAATGTAACTCAAGAATGTTTAGGTGTGTTCAGAACTTAACAATTAAAAATTGACAGTGTCAATATATATAATGGCAAAAAAGCCTATCCAGTTGTAAGGCCCGTCTTTTGCCCAAACCTTATGCATTTCTCAAGAATGCCTTTTGCAGTCAATTTACATGTGTGGATGCCTGTGTTTGATCTGTATTGTCTTAGCTGGCCATGGTCAAAGATCCCCAACACCCGCTCATGCATAAAGTGACCATTTGCTCCTTGTTCTGGTCCCTCTACTGAGAGATAACTCAGTCCTGGGCCTACTTGATGTCTTCTGGTGAGATAGGCCAACCTCATTATCATATAGTATTGCTCTGTAAATATGTGTTGTGAATAATACATTCATGTTTGGTCTTGAATTAATACTTGTAATATGGGCAACAGTCTGATTATGGTTTTGATACAATTGAATGTATCTGTGCATAGTTGTAGATTAAGAATTAAACTGCAGCATAAAGTTATGATATCCACCTGGGCCACACCCATCCACCTCAGACAACAAAGGCTCTGATGAGTCGGGGGTGGCCCAAGTGAATGATAAAAGTGGAGGCTCTGGTCCTCCAGGGGGCTTCTCTTCTCTTCTCTTCTGCCTTCTGGTCTTCTGGTCTTCTGCCTTCTTGTCTTCTGTCTTCTCTCCGATCTTGGGGTTCTCTTCTTCTGTCTTCTGTCTTCTCTCCCATCTTGGGGCTTCTTTTCCCATCTTCTCTTCTTTTCCACCTTGGACCTCTTCTCTGGGTCTCTCTCTCTCTTCCTCTCTCTGTCTCCCTTTGTCTTTCTCTCTCTCTCTTTCTCTCTCCCCCTTTCTCTATCTCTGGGTTTGTATTGTTTTATCTGGTGTATCTGTTATCTTTAACTTGTCAAGTTTACCTCTGTGAATTGGTTAAGTTTCCTTTGTTATCATTTGCTACTTTGTTACAGTAGACTATGTGAGTTTACTTGTACATTCAACTGAAGTGATATGGGTTACATTTACCTTTAAGACTTAATGCCTATTAAATTGTTAATTTGCCTACCAATCGGATATCTTCAATTATCGTAGTGTGCCATGCCATTCTCCTCCATAGCTGATAAACTAGTTACTTGGTAATTGATTGGTGATACAAATTATTAATCAAATGGAGTCAGATTAACGAGTATATAATAATATCATTGCCATTTAACTCTTCACCCTATTTGTCCACACAAGCTCCTTCAAGTGAGGATATAGCTCGATGTCTCTATGTTTCCGAGGCTATATATATCATTTATGAGCGTCTTCTTACAGAGTTTTATGACAAATACATCTGCATGAGTTACTTACTTTGTAAATACTGGTCATCAACATCCTAAAATTGTATACGTATGTACCAGCCCAAGTAATTGGTATTCTCTATGCCTTGCATAGGTTTTAAATAACATTTTCAAAATTGTGTGTAGGCTACAGTGCTACAGAACTATGTGACCAAATGGTTAAATTCATCTAAGTCTAGTCAAATAAAATATAATTAAGATCTAACTGTTTGCAGAGCAGCACACCTTAGTTTGACTGGAAGGCTCTGTGACTGCGCTCGCCCACTGAAGAGTGCATGCAATAACATTGTGAAGCTCTTGGGTGGAACTGTACTAGCATTTTTGATTTCTTTTATTATTTTGTTTACATTTATAAATACATGTGAGGCAAAGACGGGGCGGAATCACATTAGAAACAACAGCAGTGAGAACATATGGACCTGCTGAGGTAGATTAAAAACAAAGCCACTGCAGTACTTAAGCTATAACTGAGGGTGAAGCTGGGTGGTGGTGGGTGGGTGTTATATTGTGCTCAGCAGGACGTGTTACCTGGTACCTTGGCTGTAAGGCTGCTAGATTTTGGACTTTTTACATTTGGATGGTGGTACCCACAGATCAGCCACAACCACTACCTACCCCTATCAGGAAAGAATAGTGTAACACTTCTAGAAAGACACTTCTATCAGGAATCCCCATTTGGTGTCACATTACTTCTCAATAGGTCCCACTCTCTGACTGCCACATCTAGGTCATGCCAGTAATTCCAGCTACAACAGATGTGAGAAATTCTTTCAATCTATTGTAATTCATTCTGATATATCAAGATCCAGATTACTGTTAACTCATTGAATGCCAAGCTGTTTTTCGGAAGTTTTGTCCTAGAGTGCCAGCAATCTAGACCATTGTTGATGATTTTTGTACAGGTGTTGATGATTTTTGAAAGGTGAGACTTTAAGCTCTCAGTGGGTGCAAACCGTGTATTTCTACACTCCTCTGTTCCTGAGAAATCCCAAGCTAAACAGTGGCTAGTTTTCATCAAAATCGCTGTTTTTTTTTCTAGAAATGGAGATATTGCGTCTTTTATGACCTGAGAAGTGTTGCCTGTTTCTGGGAAGAGATCTAACGAGACTTGCCACTTAGTGATAAACCCACGAAAATAAATGACCTGATTTTGACCTGGCGTGCATGTCACTGATAGGCTAATCAGTGACTGATTCGAAACAAAGCAGCAACCATCAAAAGCCGTGTTAAGATCAAACGTCCAGATAAAATGTCCAGATCTTGCGTTTTCATGAGTTTTCGATTGTCATATATTTCATTTATATTCATCACAGAGTTCCCAAAATCACATATAAGGTGTGTTAGAGTGTCTAGTTTCGTAATTAATTAAAAAAAAGCTAAAAACGTAATATTACGTTTTTGGCACTCAATGCATGGGAAGGAAAAACGTAATATTACATTTTTGGCACTCAATGAGTTAATGGGAGACTCCTCAGGTGGTGCCCCAAGGTAAAGAAATAAGGTGAATTTCATCATCATAACCCCCTTAAGTGACCCCTGGCATGGAGCCCACTTAAGCATAGGCATTCTCTGTGTGCATGAAGTGGCTGTAGGCACACCCAGTCTGGTTTAAATTTTCTAAAAATAAAATTAAAAAATGACAGAACGAATGATAAGGAGAAAACCAATGCTATATTCAGAATAGTGAGATGTGATGGGCATTCACTTGAGATTCAAAGTGGAACCACTGGGCCTTCTGGAGTGGTTTCATTATCTAAATGTTCAAGGAGGACAGTATCCACTGGATGACCCTAAAGCAGAGAGAGGCCCTAAGGCGAGGAGGAGGAGAAGAGAAAGAAAAGTGTTTGTGTTGGCAATGGTACTTCAAGGATGGAGGGCATGACCTCTTGACCGCCAGTGTGCATCTACCACCTACTGTAGACTTCAGATAAAAGAAGACCTCATTCATGCACAGAGCCATGCTTTTAAGGAGCTGAAATATTCAGTTCTGCCAGCTGAAATGCAACTGTAAAGGTCAGATTTCTGACTTGATGGAAGTGCATCTTTATGTTGCACGGCACATCCACAGTTATGTGTTGATGAGGTCCAAAAATATGGGATGGGAGCATAAGCCATCAAATAAATATAAACAAATGAAGAGGTTTCTATGCCGTATTCATATTTGTTTTTAGTATTTTACTGATTCTCACTGAAAGCTGTCTGATTTTTGTCGTTGAATTATAATTTTTTTCTCTTCCAAGCGGATTAATACCTCTAATGTAAGTCTGATGCTAACATCTTGTTTTTAATTTCCCTCCTTTCTCCCATCCCTGTTTTGTAGTCCACAAAGCTTGAGGGGAAAAATAGTGATTTAGGCACCACAGAACCCCCACCATAAAAGAACAGATATTGACTGCCTTGTCGTCCATTTAGTGCTTTATGATCTCGATCATCATTAGTGTGTACAAAAGAAGAGCTGTATGCATTAAGTCTGATTGGTCTCCAGCTGTAGCTGGGCATGTGGGTAAAGGAGAGAGAGTAGATTAAGAGTTGTTTGGAACAATGAAAGAGGTAATCCCTCAGAATCTATAGTACGTTGTTGTCTGGCCAAGAATGGGATAATTGTTCTCTTGCAGGGATATACCTCCAGGGAATACAATCTTCTTGCCACTTAAAGCGCTCGAGTCTAGTCAAAGAGGGAATGTGAAGACAACAGCAGAGCTGTGATATTGCAGCAGTGAGTGTAGGCTTATGCAAAGCAGCAGTTCATAAGGTTACTGCACAACCTAAAGTATCTATTGGCCTAATCAAGTCTGTGACATTCTCTTTCTTTGGCATAGAGTTGTTTGTTTTTACTCCCAGCACCATTGCACAGAGGTAATTCTCCAACTGCTTTGTTCACCTGCCATCAGAGGTCCCACTTCCACTGCAGTTTAGACACTCACATGGAAATCTATCAGATGTATGTGATTCCCTCACCCTCGTCCCAATTCATAGTAATAAAAGCTGCCTTGAAAGGCAGGTACAGTCATCCTGAACATGAGAATGATTATATTTACTGTCAACTGAATGGCCGACATAGACAATAGACATCATGTACAGTAGAAGCCACAGGAGCCTTATATCAAGCGCTGGGGGTGTTTGGTGGGCAGAGGACATATGAACTGGTGATGTCCATCCTGTTGACAAAGTGATTGTTCATGTTGTGTGAAATGTGATTTGGATGCATGGACGTACATCTGGAACCTTTTTCTTCCCCAATTACTCAGATTGAGTTTGTTATTAATTTCTTTGTCTTTGATGTGCTTTTGGTTTTGCTTTAATCCATCCTAAAAAGCATGACATATGTTGCACTTTATCAGAGATGTTTTTGTGTGGTATTAGGCTAGAGGAATCAGGAGTAAATGTACCCTACTTTTCCTCTCCGGCTGCAATGAATCATCCCCTGTGAAACATGGATATGAGGGAAGCTGTTATGACAAAAAAAAAAAAAAAAAAAGATTCAAAGAAATCAATAAATTAAAAGCACTCTAAGAGCTTTGATGGTGGGGACACCACCACTTTCCCAAGGAACATGCAAATACACTTTGAATCCCATAATACTCACACAACCATTGTGATTTTGGATGTGAAAGAAAAGGATCTCTGGACTTTGCATGTCATTCATGCCAAGCTACAACAGGATGCACTCTTGACTTTTCTCCAGGAAGCTTTCCCCTCTGTATAGCCATCAGGGTACATATCAGTTAGGCCTCATTAAAGCTGCAATCCAACTGGAGAAAGGGAATTTTTGGAACATTAGTTTTAACATTGCCAATCCAGTAAATAATATTCTAGTTATAGCCCTGATTGCCTGAAAAAAACTGCTGTAGAAATAGCTTTTTGAGCTCTCTAAGGCTAGTGTCAGAAACTGGTAGGCCAAATAAGCTCAGTTTAGAAAGCTGCTGAAAATACTGCATATTAACCTGCCAGATCACTTTTTCTTTGGCTCATTCTATGGTACAGTTCTACTTTCAACAAAATGTATTTAACAGTTTGGTGGTAGTATTGTAATATGAGAGGTCTAAAATGAAAATTAATTACTCATTAATTCAGCTCCCACATTCCGAGCATTATTTATACATGCAACACATCTTTACAAAGATCCCATAAATGGCACCAGCACACTGATCTTCTCCCCCTTTCTTTGTTCTGCTTCAGATTATCATTGGTCATGCACAGTGCCACCTCTCCATCCATACCCATATTCAAATCTACCCAACCATTTTTAGTGCAGCACGCCTCAACACACCTGTACATTGAGCTGTAATAGTTGATGTCATAAACTATTTCAGGGCTGTACTGGCAGGATATTTGAATATGCATTGAAAACACAAATGGCAAACTAGTACTTTTAGGTAAACTGCTTGCTACAACAGCAAGCCTAGCTCAAATATCTTTAGCCACATACATTGACCAAGTTAATGCTTCACTTGAAGACCTTAGTAATGTAAAAAAGGAGTTGTAGGTGAGATGTAAAACGGGGGAGTTTGTGCACTTATACTGTATGTGCACATATCGTGGCAGCAGATGTCAAACCTAGCTTTTAGCATAATCAACACCCATGTTACAAGTCGGCTAACGTTACCTTAAAAACAACATTGAGCAATCGCACACATTATTGCAAGCAATCCATCCATCTTGACCTACGCTGTTGGACAGTAAAGTCAGTTTTGTATTGCCCAATGCCCAAATATAAAGTCCTAGAGATTCACAGGCGTGGACTGGTAATCTGGAAGTTCAGGAATATTCCCGGTTGGCTGCAGTTTTCCGAGGGCTGGTGTTTGTTCCCAGATGGATATTATTCTACAGGTGCTGCAACATGGCTGGCGTACCTCTGACATGTAACAGCACCAATGAGAGCATTGACATCACAGCTGCATTAGAACTACAAAGTATCCAGGCCCAGAAAAGTTGCGTCAGGAAAAAAAGCTGGGAGCAAGTGAAGTGACATGCTAGTTGCTGTGAACTAGTTAAATTAACTAGCTGCACACGGGCCACAAGTTTCCTCCTTTTCCCATAACACATTGCCTCCATGAGGCTAGATACTTTGCAGTTCTAATCTCAAATACTCTTTTTGCTATTTCATGTCACAACAAGCTGCCTGGGGCACTATCGCATGTTGCTTTGAAGTCAAACGTAGCACAACACATCAATGCATATGATCAGGACAGGTTGGACTCAAATGTGTTGCATTACAAGATATAAATGGCAAGTAGCCTGTGTTGCATATTACATCATATATATCTTTCGCTTAATTAAATATTAATTCAGAATTTGGACACAACATAGCCTAATATTTGATAATCATGTCAGATAGACAAGATTATCGGCCTTAGGCTACATTTCTAAAAAAAACAGGTGAACAGACAGGGAGAGGTTGGAGGAAGAAGACTCTGTAGGGACTAATGGTGAAGTTTTATTTTAAAATTCTTATATTGCTGCCATTAAAAACTTGTTTTGCTGCAATGACACAGACATAGGCCTCATTTTAAGATTTAAACAAACATGGGGAGGAAAACCCTTAGAGAATGATGTGACCTACACCAACACTAACAATAGGCTACTATAACCTACTTAATGTTTATGTGGTCCAATGAAAATGATACTAGTGTCACACTGTTTTGTCCATCTTCAGTAATGAACTAGACTGCATTTCCGGCGGGAACTGCGAAAGTGTGCTTGCCCTGGTCCGGTCACCAACGTGAGCAGACAGTATAAGTATATATACTTTTTTGATCCCGTGAGGGAAATTTGGTCTCTGCATTTAACCCAATCGGTGAATTAGTGAAACACAAACAGCACACAGTGAACACACAGTGAGGTGAAGCACACACTAATCCCTGCGCAGTGAGCTGCCTGCTTCAACGGCGGCGCTCGGGGAGCAGTGAGGGGTTAGGTCCCTTGCTCAAGGGCACTTCAGCCAGTGACATACGCTATGCTGAACCTGGCTTGATCCAAGCATTCTAACAGTGCCTTTCAGTGTTGGAGCAGTGGCAATACCTCAAAAGCTCTATTCAACTATTTCCTTGCGGGGTGAATGCGGTTCGTTGGATTTTACCTGTGGCCTGCCTTCGAATTTAGCTTCTATGACTAAAATCAAATCAATAAAATAAAACAACAGCAGTGATTGGCTGCAAAAATAAATAATGTCACGCGTCTTGCACCTCTCAAACTGGGCTATCAGGTAACCTAGAGAAAAATGTGAAATTATGAAATATGACTAAGGCATTAAAATGCTGCTTGTTTGTCAGGATACTTTTTCACTGATTTATTTTAAAAATATGAGCTATGAGTGTGAATGTTATATATATTCCATCCCCTAATTCTGTTTTACTGGTTTATTTGACAAATAATCTATATATGGATTTGCTCTATAAAGACCTTATGTCTGTTTGGGATTGTTTTGAGAGCCTATTGATGTATCTCAGAATAAAGGAATGTCCACAACATTAGTGATGTTTTTTTTGTGTGTGTGAATGTATTTTACTTAACTCATTGAATGTAGCTGGATACTCATGAACGCATGTCTCTAATAGCCACAATAGGAGTAATTTTAGCAACACCGTATTTTGTGTGGCCCATAACGACCCAGTGGATCATGAAAATGTGCCAAAATTCACACACATTCCTTGCTTGTTGTTGGTACATTAATCCCATTCAGATTGCCACTTATCTGAGATGTAAGAGTTCAGTATAGGTTTAAGATCTGGGGCAGGGATTTGACATTCTGTGACTTCTTCATTGAGGGCTTGCTTAGCAGCACTGTCCGCTTTCTCATTTCCCCTCAGACCAACATGGCCTGGGACCCAGCAAAAAACTACACTCAAGTTCTGGTTCTTTAGACGTTCTACAGTAGTTGATCAAGCTCAGCTTTGGTTGTACTTTTTGCGTGACATTAAAGCCTACTGGAAATATTTTTAATTGCAATTTAATTGAATGCAATTTACTTTTACAATTAAATAAAATGAATTTATCCCTCTCACCCATAGTTTTCTATTTATTTACAAATGTACATAGGCCTACTGTAATTACATTTATACATAGTTATTCTACTGATCTTTATACTATTCATCCTGCACATAGACTTATTCTTACTACTCTTATAATGTTGTTTCTGCACTAAAATGACACTGTTTCCACACTGCACATAGCTGTATGTTATGTACATATCTGTTATATATTTGTCGTATTGAATATCCATATTTATCCTGTTTTATTATATTCTGTTAATACACTGCATATATCTATATTATTATTTCTACTATTATAATGTTACTGCTACATCTACATACATTATTCTACTTATTGTATGAGATAACTGCTAATACACTGCAAATAATTATATTTAATTCATATTACTCTAAACCACCTTCTGTAAATCAACTGTATACTACTGTCTACATTGCACTATATTTCTTGACCTGTCTCTGTATACTGTATTTCATCACCTTTCTATACTTTGCATCACATTGCATGCATACTGTAGCTACATGAATCACAGCTAAGATCCTTGGTTGCTATGAAGGCCAGTCGTTCTAAATGGATGGTTGCTATGGCCAAAGGCCAGTTATCTCTGCCATTGTCAAGAGGGCATATCCTAACTTTATCTTATTTTAAACATCTCTATTTTACTTAGCCTACTTCCATACAGTGAGTCCCATTAAGAAGTGGCCACTTCATTCGCACTTACCGTGATTCACGCAGCAACATTATTAAATTAATCTGTCACCATATGCCTATGCCAACGTTTGCAAAGAGGATAATCTTTTAATTTGATTCACAATGAAACGTTACATTTAATGTACATGTACACAATGAGTAGGCTAGTTTTGGTTGTTGTTGGTGGTGTTACTGCATATCTTAGTTATGCCTACAATGCAAAATTGTTCCCTTGTGATTGTTAGACGCATTTCAAAACATCGCGACGTGAAATGCCACCACAAAACATTGTTTGTGAATCGGTCTTATTAGGATAAGGTGACCAGATTTCTGAGACAAAATCCGGGGACATTTTCAGTTGAGAAGCGTAAAACGTGTAATGTTTTAATGATTGTAAACTTAAAACGGGGACACTGTCCCAGGGGCATCACTAGACTAGATCTCCACAAACCCCCCTAGGGGTTGGGGGGCATGCTCCCCCGTAAGAAAATTTGGTATATTTTAACGTTTAAATGCATCAATCTGGTGCACTTTGAAAAGAAATTCAGAGGTTAGACTTCATTATTCTTATCTATGGATGGAAATATTTGTGCTGTAGCCTAAACTTCCACTTCAGAATTTTAACCATGCACACACAGTTGGAATAGTTATAATATTGCAATAACTTATGATATTGCCCATCCACAAAGCATATTTTCTTCACAGTTTCACAGTTCAGAAATGGTCCAAAATAGTATTGGCTACATTTCAGCACTCCATGAAATGATGTCATAGTGGCAGTGCTGTTCAGACAGTTAATCTAGCTAGTTATCTTGGTCATTGTAATGCCTATCTTCTTTTTGTCAAGACAGTCTGTGCTTTACCCATATCTGAGAATGTATGATGTGATAATATTTGTCTTATGTAGCCTAATAGGGCCTATGTGTTGTCAGTCTTATATCAATAAAAAATAACTCACGTCTCATGCTTTTTTTTCTTTATATTTTTGTCTTAATGTCACTAGGAAGCATGCCAGTAGAAATATAGGCTATATTCATATTTGTAGGTGATTGTCTGGAATCTGGCAATATGAGAACCATTATGGTGGGATAGGCCTACTCTGGCAACATGATAGGCCTACTCTGGCAACATGGCACATTTATGTCAGTAGACCTACAAAAAATGTTTGTACTGACATAAATCGTTGAGAATAGGCCGACATTATAATTTTGGCCCCAAGTTGTAGACCACGTAGAAACTTGTTGCAATTGGCCTACCAATGCTAGTTGTCACATAAATTCATTGTTAACATTGTTAATTTCACAACAAATTTGGCGCTAATATCATTGGAAAGCTTAGATTCCGGCCGTTCACGTGATATCTGCGTATGATATGCTATCTGTGTGACGGGTTCTCCGCAATTTTAGTTTAACCTGGACTTCAGCAGCTGGCACGTTCGTGATAAATAGTTTAATAATTCCCCCGCACAAGTGGTTTCATTTCAAAGATTTTACCGCGCTGCTATTCCACCAATCGAAATAGCCTACCAGAAACATGGGCATTCTAGAACATCTTGGAGGTCTGAGCTGAGCGCTTGCTTTGACTGGCTTGAGTCTGTGTGTGAAGGGTGCGCAACTGTAGGCCTATGTTTGGTCAGTGTTTTCTTTCTTTCTTTTATTCCAATTTCGGGTCTGTCAGTCTCAGTCACAGTGAAAACCGGGGACAGCTCCAGCCGGGGACAGGTCACCGAAATCGGGGACTGTCCCCGGAAACCAGGGAAGTCTGGTCACCCTATATTAGGAGTCCTCGCTTAAGCTGTCACAGACTCACAGGCACTACTTTTAGGGCTAAAATGCTTCCTGAATTACTCTTAGTAAAAAAATAGGAGTCCTAAAGTTACGAGTGACGAAGTTACGAGTACAAGCATCTCATATCAAATGACCATGGCATTACGCTAAGCAACATAAATCCCATAACGTTGCCGCAACATCTCCTCCCTATGACATAGCTAGCTAGCTAGCTTCTAGCCACACAAGAAATGAATGATGTTAAATCTCCACTTAGCATTCTAATAACAGAAGGGGCACATTTATGTGGACCACTACAACATGACTCATTATGTCTGTAACTCTATAAAACACTTACTTTCATAAAGGAAGCACACCATCCAGCACATACACATGGAAACCGATATTTTAGATACTTGGCCACAAACTCAAAACGTGTCTCTCTGAAGCTCTGTTCTAGAATCTTTGCTCTGAAGGCTGTGTTGCTAGGCAACATCAAATAAACGAAATGAGAGTCTTTTCAAGGTATTAAAAGTGTAGGCTACATGTGATTACGAATGGATGTGTGTGGTTTGCAATTAGAATAAACAAGAAATAACATTTCCAATAATTTCCCATGATAAATTACATAATATTTGCACCTTCCTTACTTGTGAAGCTCACACCGTATTTCAAGTACACTAGTGAAATGTAATACAACGTTGCCACCTAGCGTTCAGATGTAGGCCTAGGGTATTTAACATTAACTTGACATTGCTTGCTTATTCTTTCGCCAACTCCATGCTTTTAGGAAAACAATCTTTTTATCATAGTTCCCTCTTCAATGAGCGATTACCAGCTCGTTTTTGTAACAGAGATAGCTGTTTATTGTCCCTAGGTTTACAGAAACACCTATTCATATTAGGCCTAATACGTAGCCTATGGAGTGCTGCCGACCACTGTTCATTACGGCCCAGAATGCCTTGCATGTCTTTATAACAAAACAACACAGTAAAACCTAAATGCCCGTAAACATATGCATTTGCATACTTGTAACATTTTTAATAATACTCTCCCATCATGATATTTAACAATAAAAAAATAATTAATTTAAGTACCGTCAATGTGAAAATAACTGTACTACGTCAGCAATAAATAGCTAATGTTCTCCTTACCATTTCAGTTTGTAAGTCCATACTATCCCATGGCAGAGCAAGGATTTCATGATTGGGCAAGGTTACCCGGAGACATTGTGGCTGCCCAGAGACATTGTGCATACTTGGAAGGCATTGTGATAGATGTACCAGTACAACTGCAAAAGTGGAAGGTGATAGTTACCAAATACGGGTGGGTGGTTTGCCAAATGCTGGAAACTTACACCGGTACTGACTGGACATTTTAAAGTTGAAACGGTGTCTCTGTCTCAAAGGGCCTAGGCGCTAGGGCTGACAAAAAATTAGGGAGATGGGAAAAATAATAATAATAAAACTTAAGAAGAACTTTGCAAGCACACTTAATAATGTATGTAAGATGTGCTAGACATGACGAATACTGTAGAAGCTAGTTAACGTTACATTTCTTTGGTAAGAGTCGCTAGTGTCATCACAGACTTT
Organism: Alosa sapidissima; assembly: GCF_018492685.1. Lineage (NCBI taxonomy): Eukaryota > Metazoa > Chordata > Actinopteri > Clupeiformes > Clupeidae > Alosa > Alosa sapidissima. The sequence goes on from NC_055976.1 coordinate 5,972,689, forward strand.
TTCAAAGTCGCAGCAACAACATGACAAACAGATCCATTGCAATGATATAATCCTATTACAAACTCCACAAAAAAACACATAATGCCATTAAGACGTTTCTGATATAAGAAATGCATTCGTTTGACAGCTTAATGCACTGGGACAAGGTAGGCTAATGGCTCTTATCAGGGTCGACACAGCATAACACTTTGTAATGTACGTTCTCCCCTCGCTGTCTCTTCACGCAGTGTTTTTTCATTGCTCCGTTCGCTGATGAGATGCAGACAGATTTTATGACTCACATGTATATTTATATAAAATTATCTATTATTCATACATTAGTGTGCTTTGGTGGTGGTTGGGGAATCCTCTGGTACTGAGGGGTGAATAGCTGGCAGGCTACAGATCAGACAGTCATTTCTCCTATATGTGCAATTGTCTTTTAGATATGCCCTCATGTCCTTGCTCGTTGTAGCAGTGCTTGCACGAGGCATTGTGCTTTGCCTGACAGAAACTGGTCCTCTTGGGTGTTGCAGTACTTAATTAGAATCAAACAAGACAGCAGGTTGTGGCAGTTGTTGATAAATACACAGCCACTCGTGTTGCACAAACTTCAGTTGACAAGAAAACACAATAAGAAAGCAGTATGTTTCTGGCAGGCTTTTTTATGTCTGCATAAGCGAGATGGCACACATCAATTGTATAATGGAATCCTTATTCCATTGATCACTGATCTGTCATCCTAATAAGGAAGGCACACCATTTCAAGAGACGTTCCTTATATATATAACAAGTCAGGAGATAAAAAATGCAAAAAACATTCTCATTGTAGCAAAAAGTAATGCTATATAGGATTACTTTTTGCTACAATGAGAATTTTGTTTGCATTTTTTCTCCTGACTTGTTTCAACTTTGCCTTGTTGTAAGGTCAGTGTAGGTCTGTTTCAGCAATAAACCTAATTCCTCTTCAGCATTATTTTACTATGTCAAAATCAATATTTGTACCAAAAGACATTATTTATATAATAATCAGTATGATAATTAAACCCAGGTTTTACTGTCTCCACCATTTAATGAAATATGCAGAGCGACCACTTGAGTACCACAATAAGTGTAAAAGATTTTTGGATCTGTGCTCGTTCAAGTGCCCAGCCTTTCTGCACTGTAAGCAGGACAGGATTTAACTGGGATAAGTAGGCCACACCAGCGCCAAAGTGTTCAATGAGGAAAGGTAGGGCAGATGTTAATGATTATAGATTTACACAAATGACCTGGATATACAATCATTTTGTGAAGCTGAACAGCAGGAAACATTTTTTCAGGCTTTCAGTGGAACCCTCTAAGTGCAGTATGTTGAGTTTGCTTGTCACTCTCAGCGTTCCATTTGCAGCTGAGCGGACACAAGAGTGCTCTTTTACGTAACACCAGTGAATTCAAGTCCTGACTGCTCAGGTGTGTGTGTGTTTGTGTTTGTGTGTGTGTGTGTGTGTGTGTGTGTGTGTGTGTGTGTGTGTGTGTGTGTACAAGTACCTGTACATGGACATACAGTGTTTGTGTACATATGTGTGGATGTATGTTGAATGTATGTCTGTATGAAGGCATGAGCTTTTTTTCTTGAAAGGAATTTTATGTGTCGAAGCTACATTTAAGGAAACTAATTGCAGGGCACTATATCAGTTCCACCACCTTGCCTCATACTAATTTCTCCCCTGGTTGCTTTTATGTCTCCTCACTATGCTTCCACATTCTTCCTCTTGGAAATTAGGGCCACACACCAATCATTTAACTTTTAATGCCTCAATGAGATTAATATGAACAGTTGAGCAGCAGACATAGTTAAAGGTCATTTCTACATTGTACATGAAAAATGTGGACTGTATTAGGTGTTAGTGCTAAATTACTCTCCTTAGCTCTTTTGCTGTAATATGTTGAAGGGGTCTGTTGCAATTTTGCACGATTCATTTTTTTTCTCCTCAGGCACATTTCCTTCAGAAAGTTCAAAGACCCCAATAGGATTTTACCCTCATGCAGGTTCATAATATCATCTGGGAAAAAAATCACCCATGTGACATTTTCCGGCTCTTTATTGCTATGCAAAGCTCTCCTGTGGTGATGCATGTTGCTTTCAGTCAATGAATGGTGGATTTTTGACCAAGCATGTATATTTTAATGAAGTCAATTTCCTATCTCGTAAAACTATATAGTTCTTTCATTAAATGATCACATTGCAGTACAATCATTGATGATTTTGTTGCGATACACTTGTGTGTGTGTGTATGTGTATGTGGATGGTCCTTTGCAACAGAAATAAAAACACTTAAGCTTGCACATTATTTTTTGGAAAGAGAAATCAGCAGGCAAATGTGTCTAGAATATGTCTTTAAATGAGGCCTATGTCTGTGTCATTGCAGCAAAACAAGTTTTTAATGGCAGCGATATAAGAATTTTAAACACACTTTTTCCACACACCAGCAACTCATTAGGCAACAAAACAGGTCATTGATTTTACAACTTTGTTCAGGGATTTTATGCGATATAAGTGACCCTCATAAGATTTCAGTATGCATCATTAAATCAGGACTGTGAATGATCCCCCCCAAACATCTCACCTAGATAATGGCCTAGGGCCTTATAAACTGCGGCCAAAGAGGTGTGTAATACACCTGGCACAGTGTGCCTGGAACATTAATGAGTAAATAGGGGAAAACTAATATGTTGTCGCATCCATCAAGTGGCTCTAACCTCCACCGGCATTGGGTGCATTACAAATGAACGTCAAGGTTAATAAATGGCTATACTACATCATTATCCATGATATGCTTTTGACTTTTTGGTGATGAGGAGTGTGCATCATTTATAAGATATTTTGGGGATTAGAGTAGGTTCTGTCCAAAGTTTTTTCAGAAAAAAAGTCAGGAGATAAAACATGCAAAACCATTTTCATTGTAGCTGTTGTTTTGTAAAATGTTTTTGATTGGCTAATGTGCAATCCACTGTACACTATAAACTTAAGAATCACGGTTTACTACTGTGCATTGCTGTTCAATCAATTAACAAGAGGTTACTAGATAAATTGGTAGGCATGACGTCTATTCTGTGCTGGTTTTATGAACGGATATGAATTTTGGATTACAATCTTTCTTGGTGCCATGGAAGAGTGATCAAATGTCTGAATAGGAATTAAATGTACCTGTGACCTTCCCTAGCCAGTGATGGGTCTTACGGTTAGGAAATTACTTTACAGACTGGAAGAATACTTTGAAGTTTGGGCGTATTATATTTAAGGTTGAATTGAATCTTTCTTGGCACTCACAGTAACACATTTTGAGTTGTGGGAGATAAATATAAGGTAGGACACAGTTAATTGTGTCAGTGTAATTTAACCTTGGTGTGTGGGATTTTAGGCAAATCTAATAAAAAAGAAGGTATTTATGTGGATTAAACTGGAACTAAGATTAACTTGGAAACAGAAGCAGTGGAAACACTTGTATCCTTTTGACACACAGATAATAATTGTATATTTTTTTATATACTGTAACAAAAAATGGTTTATTCTGAGTTGGGAAAACATATGTTCTAGAGACTTATCTACCATCCCTCTTCCCAACAGTTCCCATCAGCATGCAGCAGCCTCTCTTGTCAGTAGTTGGTATTCCCCTTCCTTCAAACTTTTTGTAATTAAACTTTTAGGCCAAGGAAAGCTAATGATCTTAGTGCTGAAGTGGCAGCACTGTCTTATAGGAGGATTCTCCACAAATTATCTTTAACATCTTCAAACACGCGGCCGTGTCACCAGAGATGAAATACAGTCTCTAAGAGATCATAGCCCATGTCACAGAATCAAGAAGACTATATCACTGGGAAAAAAAACGGGGGCTTCATTCATCATTCTCTTTCTATTGCTTTTTATGGTGCAGTGTGGAATTATAAACAATTCATAAGATTAAAGCAACACCAAAGAGTTTTTTGTACCTTAAAATAATGTTTCCAAAATTGTTTCAGTGGTTCATCAACTCGTAACAGGGTGAACTGCACTTCTGCATTCGCTTTGCGGCCCTCTATCGGCTATAACCGCACTATGTAAATTTTCCTGATCGGGCAGCGGATCTGTTCGATGGAATGAGACATAAGAAACTACAAATTTGACTTGCATGATGTTGCAATACATCATACTTTCATAAAATAATGCAACATATTCTACCTTGTCTGTGGACATTGTTATTTGCAAAGCCGGAGCTGGATAAACAAATAGCGTGCGTGCGACAAAGGAAAAGTTATTTGGTGTTGCTTTAATTAAAAAAATATCATATTAGCCAAAACGCTAAATTAAGCATTTACGGTATACAAGTTGATTGCTTGAACAAGGCCACTTAAGTAATTAATGACCTTGTGATCAGGTAGAGAGAATGCAGAGAAGCTACAGACCCCAAACCACAATGCTAAGAAGTTATACTTTTTCACTCACTCGCTCATTCACTCAGTCAGCCAGTTGCTCGCTTGTTCGTTGCTATGTTGCTATGTACAGACGTATGTTGACTTACACCCTGGATTTGGCTACCTCTGTGCTAATAATGACAATTTCATATTTCTACAAAGCAATGTTGAATGAATGAATGAATATTCACAGGTAGGTAAGAGGATGTTATCCAGGTTGCATATGTGCCAGAGCAATTACCTATGTTTTGAACAAGTTATGGCATATTGTATGTTAGCAGAAAGTGCAGTTACAGTCGTCCACTGATTAATTGAAGTTTGTAGTTGGGGGTTGTGTATGCAGAAATTAAGATGGCATACTTAAGCATCTCTCTCTCTTTCTCTGTCTGTCTGTTTTTCTGTCTGTCTGTTCCTCTTTTTCTATCTCGTTCTCTCTTTCTCACTGTCCGTCTCTCCCTCTTTTTGTCTGTCTTCCACTCACTCACTCTCTCTCTCTCACACACACACACACACACACACACACACACACACACACATACACACTCTTCTGCACTGTATAAGAAACTAGTTTTAAGTTTGCGGTTCTCGTGACTTCATTGCAGAGTGAAAGATGAATGCCGTTTACCACCACCCCTGTCTCCGTGGGAAGTCTGGTGGCCACTTCCTGACTGGTCATTATCTTTTGTCAATTACTCGAATTTGTGGCAGGGCTTGATGTGCAGAACCACTGTCCAGTGGGATTAGGTGTCTTGCTGGTGTTGCCAGTGGCCATGCTGGCGTGATCTGAGTGACACCGCAGTTAGTCAATGTAAGTGTGTGATGGCATCTAAATGTTTGTCAGATCTGCGGCTCCTCTTTGGTGTTGCCATTATTTTTATTCTGTCACAAATGTCACGTTGGATCTAGAACCATGTTAGCCCAGCGCTGTCCCCTGGAGCAAAATGAATGGGAAGTCGACCCTCCCAGAAACACTGACTCAGTCTATGTGTGGTCACAATTCTGCCCTATGCATTTCTCTACAGTGACAAAATGTATCCATTTCTTATAGATGTACATATCACAGAAAGAACACCCCACCAATTTTCAAGTATTTAGACTTTATATTCAACTGTGATCCAAAATGATATGGGTATAATAAGTGTACGTACCTAGGGGCGACCTAAAAATTGATGTCGACCTAAAACATCTTGATATCTACAACTGATTACATTTCCGTCCAAATGAAGACACTTGTTCTCTTGCATCTCATGATGCTACAGCCCTATTATGTAATTCTTCTGTATTTGCTAAATTCCTGACATTTGCTGATCACTAAACTTTTGTTTTCCTTTCATGTTGATTAGCAGTTCCATGATGCACCTGACATAATTTGACTTGTGCCTTGCAAAGCCGGAGGTTTCCTCATCGTGGACTGGTCATAGTTTAATTACTTGATAATGTCAGCTTGCATGCTTGCACAGCTTGTTAAAACTACAATATATTATCATAGACAATATTGCACACCATTAAATGTACCTCCTATTTGTAGTTAACATTTTTATTCTTGAAATGGTAACCAGCAATGGGAATCTACAGGCAGCAGTCTCTGCCCTTACAGAAATAGATTTAGATGGTCTTCCACAGACTTTTCTACTAAGCCAAGCTGTATTACCAATGCAAATATCCAGCATCTTTGTCTCAACATTAGTGAGCCTCTGAAAGACAAAACCTTGTTGTGGTTATTAATAGATCCTGCCATATTTCATTTCAGGAAACCAATAATTAAATTGAACATATTAGGCAAGGTCTAATGAAGTGTTGATGGATGATTATTAAAATCAATAAATACATCAGTAGGCCTGCTTTAGCCTTTATTAATGCTGAACATGCACATACACCACTGATTTTGCTGTCAAATTATTTCATTAGCATTATTTTAATTGCATTTTATGTCAATAAGACATTTGGATGGTTATACAATGAAAAATTAGGAAATTGCAATGGCAGGTCATAGAGATGCAGCTCACTGAAGTTTGAACAAATTTAGAAGTGGGCTGGTTGAAAATTGCCTCCAAGCACATTGTAAATATAATAAACATAAACTAATGGACTGATCTAGTATTGTGTTGTACTGAACGATGGTGCCCTTTGTTGAAATGTACACACTCCCTTTTGTCTTGTGCAAATGCTGAGAAAAAAAGTTTTTTTTGACAACCCATTTAGTCTTAGTATTGCGGCATAATCTGTGTTCCCTTGTCTTTGCCACATGGATGCTCCATCAAGGCACGTCCTAATAAATGAGAGGCACTGGCCATTGATGCTTTGTTTCAAGAAATAGGTTTTAAGATGTAGCTTCACTATTATCTGTGTCTGAGAGGTAGAACAAATGTATTGAGAAAGAAGTAAGACAAACAAGGGAGTGTCACATGGATACAATCTGATTTTTGATTCTTTATGCTCACTATGCTTTGAACAAGAAATACATATATATTGTGCTTTGCAGACTATCCCTGCTTATCTAATGCATGCTATGCTTACTGCCAGGGCATTAGCATTTGTGCCCCTGAAATCCAGCTAAAAATATACCATGAATTTGAATAGACACGGCAAATCAAATGTCTTGTCAGGCCAGGTTTCGGTCCTGCATCCCTGTGTCTATACCCAGTAATAAGAGAGGCTTAGACTAGTACTTCAGTTATATGGGAACTACATGGAGAGCACAGTTCTCTTACATCAGTTGTCTCCTGCTTCAGACAAGCTGTTCAAATATGAGTCATTGTTTCACCTTGAATCTGCATGGTTAGGACGTCTTTCATAACTCCCACAGTATGTGGTTCAGTGGTCATGTCTTTTTTTACAGTTGGAAAAGATGCAGTTTATATGTCCACATCGATATGTGACTAGATACTTTCTATGTTGATATTATTTTCATAGTTCTTAGCAGACACTTTGGTCCAAAGCAACCTACAATGACATACATTACATTAGCATTAATAACAGTTAAAGTAAAGTCATATAGCCTAAATAATAATAATAATAATAATAATAATAATAAAAATAGGCCAGATGTGCCAAGCTCTCTCTAGCTAATATGCAAACCTCATAGTTAATCCCAGAGTTAATCAGTAGTTATGACATTTTAATACATTTGGGCCATGGGCCATTATAAAAAAATATCTTCTTTATTACCATTATATACACACATGTTTTCATTGTGTTTTCAATGCCAGCTGCTCTTTCAATAGTTAGGGTTAGTGAGGCTTTACTGGATTGCACTTTTTATATAGGCAAAGGCCTCATATCTCTCCAAAGCAGACATCTTTCATTAGCTCTAATGGAAAAGTTGTGTTCATGCTGTATTTAGACAGCTGTAGATTCTGAATAATTACACACTCTTAAACGCCATGCATTCTCTTGTAACTAATTGATTCAGTAGACAATATAATAATCCCTTCTTCATACCTTTATCCCCAGGTTTTGCAAAACATGTGATGAGAATTTCCTATTCACAGATGCTTTTGTGTATAGATTTGTGTTGGTCAGGGATTGGTAATGGAATTAAATACTTGTGCTAAGTCAAGGGCAACTGGCATAGGTTACAATTGCAGTTAAAAAGCACTACACCCCAAATTTTTGATATCCGAAAATTAAAATGATTGTGGCCAGATGTTTTTGGTGTGAAAGATCGCCATTTTGTAGAATACTAATTTTCACCCACTCCTTTTGTTACTTAATTCCAATGTGGAGCTCAATTTCCGATCTGATTCACAAGACCTAATGGAAACCGTTATCAGATATGAAAGCAAAGACTAATGACAGACTGATGACAGGGCTAGTGTTGGAAAACGTCTGAATCTCTAATTAACCTCTGACCTCAGTTTTCATCTTGCTGTGAGTAGAGCACTTTAAACATGGTTTAATTCATAGCTAGCTAATCTCTGGACATGATATCTGCATGTCTGTGACTGAACTGATACATCAGCTTTGTTGGTGTAATGATAAGAAAAGGACCTAAAACTGCCATCTTTAAATCCTCTCTCTCTCTCTCTCTCTCTCTCTCTCTCTCTCTCTCTCTCTCTCTCTCTCTCTCTCTCTCTCTCTCTCTCTTTCTCTCTGTGTGTTTGACAGAGAGAGGGGTGAGGGGGTAATATAAAGGGTCATAAAACCACCAAGCAGAGAGCATTTGTTTATACGCAATAAACATTCTATTCTTAGCATTTTCGCCAGGGAACACATCCACTGTCAGCAGAGCAGCGCATGGCTGGACATTTTCACACGTAGAGATCTTTGACTGCTCATGACTGATGCATGGTGACATTGCGGCGTCGGACTGTTGACACAGCGCTCCTCTCCTGGGCTAAGAGGGTGAGACTGCCTCAGGCTTGGTGATTTACAGGCCCATGCGCATCCCCATCTTTTATGAGGGCGCTGGGAATTTTCTTAATTGGATCAGAGCCATCATTTATTAATCACCAGGAAAAACTGCCTCAGTTTGCCACTTCATTTATTCATATCACATGTGTCAGAGGACCAAAAGGGATCCTAATGTTCTGTTTGAAAGGGAATGTATGTGTTGGAGTGGTGCGGTTTACTTTACAGTCTCACTGTATGGAGGCAAATGGGAAAATAAACACATATCTGCTTTAGTTATGTATGTATGTAGATAATTCAACAAAAGCATTATGAACCCAATATGAATGAGTTTATCACAAACTGATAAACCAAAAAACATCATCTTTTTCCATCTTGAGCAATGGAAGTTTACAGTGTCATACAAAATGTAGACAACAATGTCTGAATATGTCTATTTATAAGCTTGCTGTCAAAACCAAACACAACAACACAACACAAACATTTTGGAATTGACACCATGGCCTCAGATTTTTGCTATGCTTCTTTTGTCTAAACAATTTGACCCCCATGTCCCCTATACAAAAATGTTTGCCCGATATCTTATTTCGTTGCTGAGATATGCCTTTTCAATTATGGATAGACACACCCCAGAAAATTGCACTGAATGCCTGTATTTTATGTTTACCACTTTTTAAAATATTCCTTTCCTCTCAACAAAACCATATATTTTGCTGGAAATGTGTACACTAGGGTAGTATCATATGCACATTTCTGATATCACATTTGAATTACTGTCCTAGGCAGATATTTATTTTGGCTGTTGGCAAAATACATATTTTTGTTCTCAAGTGATTTTGAATTGGGAGCACTTACAATTTGAGGTGTTGTCCTTAAGGCCAGGTATATGCTGAATAATTTTTTAGAAGTTAGGTTGTCTTGTTCATAAGCTGTAAGGCCTTAAAGCTGGCCTAAAAAGGAAAGCCTTCAAATGGCATTTTAAGTTGCATGTACCGAGGCAGTCACTACTGGTCTGTGCAACCAAACAAGACATGATCTGTCTTTTGACAGTGCTATGTTCTTGTACTGCTTAATTATTCATCGCCTGCACCCATAAAATGATAGTGTGCAATACTTAATGTGTGTCTTGTCAGGTAAGAGTATTTACTTGTCTTTCACTTCTAGATAAATATGTTTGCATGCATCTTTTGTGTTTGTAAACATGATTTTGCTTTGTGTGTGTGTGTTTGGAGGGGGATGTTGCATACAGTGCATCTAAGAGTAAACATGACAGAAAACAGTACAAACTGAGAATTGATTGAATTGTATACCCTTCACTTCAGATCTTCAGCTGCAGCAGTCACACTGGTTGTGACCTCCATGTACAGTATTGACAATGGCCAGGGCCCATATGTCTGTGGGTGTTTTGCATGGCAATTGTCAAGAGCATCACCTTATCAAAGGTGACATTTACGACATTTACAATTTGAAACACTTAATGACTCATTATGACTCTGCCAACACATCAAAGCATTCTCTCACCCTCTGTCTAGTCAAGCAAAATGGTTAAGAAGTTTTCTCCAACCCCATGCCATTTTCTACAGAATTGGCATCATACAGAACTGTAGACACATGCAGCTCATTCACTAGAATGTCATTTTCATGAAAGATCTCGTTTTCCCCTCTGTGTTACTATGTATGGTGTTTCAAGCCTCCAACGTCGTCTTCTAGGCAGCGCTGCATGGAAGGCACTAGGGTTAGGCAAGGGTTAGGGTTAAGGTTAGGGTTAGGTGCCTTGAAGTCTACAGTTGCAGCGCTGCCTTGAAGTCGACGGTTGGGGCTTAAAACACCATCGAGTCTATGTTACTTTTTGAATGTTGATGTTCTATTCAAAAAACTGATGAGTATATGATGCCATGCAGTCAGGATGACTGCAGATTTTGGGCCCTAATTTAAATGGTGGGCAATGTGCAAAAGCTGTACACAAGCAAAGTTCTTGAGGCTATCATGTGGCATTACTCATTCTTAAAGGAGAATTCCGGTGTGAAATTGACCTTAGCTGCACTGAAAGATGTTGCCGAATCTCTCCGCTGTTGCGGCCAGCGGAGAGATTCTCTGAAGGTACTGCTTGTATAAACAGTCTTTTTTAATAAACTTCCTGTGCACTTCCAAAGTTCTCAGTATCTCGTTTTAAATGTCAGGACCCTGAGAAGTCTACCAATGCAGTGTGGAGTTACTTGGAACATTTTTAATGGTGTAAAAATAGCAATTTAGCTGCATAGGCTAAGCTATGCCCCCACAGCTAGCTGAAAACCTTATGCAAGTTCGGCGAAAATCGGCGCAATTCGGAATACTAGCGGGTGACCGAAGGTGCCTATTGGACACATGTAAGTACTCGGCAACATCTTTTAGTGCTGCTAAGGTCAATTTCACACCGGAATTCTCCTTTAAATAACTTAAACTTGCTTAAATTACTTAAACTTGCTCATTTAAATGAGGACCCCTAGACATGATCATGACTGCATGACATCACTGCTGTTGAATATATATTGTGCCTAACAACACTCTTAACACATGATTGGCACGAAGTATTCGCAACATACCACATGATTGGCACGATGTATTCACAACATACCACATGATTGGCATGATGTATTCACAACATACCACATGACGTGCACGATGTATTCACAACATACCACATGATTGGCATGATGTCTTCACAACATGCCACATGATTGGCATGATGTATTCACAACATACCACATGATTGACACGATGTACATACCACATGATTGGCATGATGTATTCACAGCATGCCACATGATTGGCACAATGTATTTCACATGTCAACTTTTGGCGGTGGAAGGCCCGGAATATGTGTAGACGACTGCCATGTTTACATTACGGACTAACCCCATACATTTCTATGAGAGATTCTTTGAGTGCTGTGTCTCCTCATTAGAAAGTCTCTGGTTATAATTCTTGGTATATAAAACACGACTCCCAATAGCTTTTGTCAGTACCCTCACACAACTTCTCTAACAGTGGTGTAAAGTTACGCAGAGTTCATTCAGAGAGACCTGCAGGCCCAATAAATCACTACCCAGAATCACAATAGTAGCTTTGCCTCATTTCCCACGCCAATTCCTTGATTAATTCAAAATAAGACATTCACCTTTCCTCACTTGACCACTCGTATGTACAGACATCATCCGACAGACCACTGAATAATGAGATGAAACTATGCAAATAAAATAATAATGAAATAAAAATAAAAATAGTTTTTTCATCAAGCATGCAAAACCCTAATCTACATTTAGTTAGAGGGAAATATCATCACTTGCATTAATGCCAGGTCACTCTTCACAATCACAAATACATAATCTCCATCAATATGCATATTAATGTTAAACTGGGCAGAACGTTAACTTTTAAAAGTGGTTGCCAGTTTGGCAACCAACCATGTTGTAGCAGAGAGAGTTGTCATAAGGGTTTAAAAAAGAGAAATTAAAATGGTACTTACAACATTCCCATTTAATACTGTATATTACAACATTAGCAACAGCTAACCATTAGTGCTAATCTACACTTGTGCTGGTGCCCTGTTTGTCAGATCTGTTCCAAAAGTTTTTCTTGACTTATGTTACACCATTCCAAGTTTCATGATAGTTGGACCAGTAGGTTTTGCATAAACCTTCTGACAAGTAAACCAGCCAACCAACAGACAGACACAGGTGAAAACATAATGGGTCTTATTTACCAGGGGCGTTTATCTCTAATGCTATGTCCACACCTATGTGGATATTTTTTAAAAAGTTACGTTTCCTCTGTATTTTTAAAATAATTCCGTCCACACGGATGTGCAAAAACAGCCTTGAAAAGCTGTCAAGAACACATCAATCAATATCTGAAAATATTTTAAAGAAAGGATTAAGTGTTGCATCACAATCCCAAAGCTCTTTTTCCCTGCTTATAGCAAACGCCACTTTCTCACCACAATCTTCACTTTGACCAGAGTACAAAATGGAGTATTTATGTGGACGACAGGCCCCAAAAGAATGAAAAAAATCTCCTTATTTATATCCGGCTATGTGTGCACAGAGCCTTAAAGATGTCTAACTTGGCAGATGATGATCAGTTGTGACTAAAGAAACCCCAATTAACAAAGGGCGATTATCCAAGAGGCATTTCAATGTTGTGTCCCTGTGACCAAACAATGACTATGTTTTCATGCACACCATATTCTGTTTTTTTTTTCCGGAATAATGACAATATTCCGATTGCGCATGAGTCATGTAAACACCTTGTTCCAGCTGCCATAACCCGATTAAGCTCATATTCTGAATACTATAAATCGGAATAACACCCCTAGGAATATTGTGGCATGGAAACACATTAGTCGAAAAATGCCCCTTTTAGAATAGTTAATTTCGTTTGTGTTTGTGCAAATAATTTTGGTAGCCTGCTTTGATGCCCTGCACTTCTAGAGTGAATGCAAAGAGTGAACGGCCTACAGTATGCAAAGCAATATCGGCTCTAATCTAGCCAAATTTAACTATTTTGTTGTCATGAATGAAATCTGATCTAATCTAATGATAGAGAGGGCCACAAAATGTTCTCAGAGCTGTCAGAGGAGACTACTTTTAGTTATCTTTGTGTGTTGTAGTGGTAACTTAAGTTGAAATCTTTCACGGCTGATTTTGTTTCTATGCATAGCCTACTAAACACATAAGTTGACTTTGAATTCTGTTATAAGATCAGCTGTTTCCCACCTTGTACAATTCTGAGTTTTCGTTATAAACCGCTCTCTGTAGTAGCTGTAGTAAAGAAAGCTCGACTCCGCTGGATTTTTTAGGAAGCGCCTCTATCGGTGGACCGTATCGTTACAATAAGGATCCGCTTTAGATGTGATATTTTTTTTTTCAAAATTGATCCACGGGTCGGGGCCGCACTAAGTGAGGAGGAGGGCTGCATGCGGCCCACGGGCTGCCAGTTGCCCATCCCTGCTTTAATGTGTTAATCAGTGGCGTAACAAACCAATGGTGGGCCCAGGTGCGAGAACACTATGCGGGCCCATACCGACATACTTTGGCCCAGGATGAATTAGCTCTGATACATGCAATACACATTAAGGGTGACTTCAATTGTTTATACAAAGGGCCTGAGGCACCGAAGTAGTTTAGTAGTTACATATTACAATTTCAAATAAAAAACACACGACTACATAGGATGCATTACATGTGAAAACATTAAAAATAATTTTATTAACAGCCTGCAGGCCATGGTAATCTAATATTACTGCATTAACATCAACTCGCATGGAATTATGGGAACACTCAATGCGCTCAATGCGCTTCTTCAACCCTCTGCTGAAACTGCAAGCGTTGCTTGCTTATAAACTCGCACTGCGCAGAAACAAAACTTAATGTAGCCTAACTTATTTAACCGTGCAGAAACCAAATAAAATCATTCATATGCATACAATCCCCAATATGCGTAAATTAGGCCTTTAGAAGAAGGCCATCTTACGAGCCTTTCGTTGTGCAAAATCGTTAACGATGTTCCCAATATTTAATGCTCTGGCTCTCGTATTTTCAATGAACAGGATAGCTAACCCACTGAGCCTCTCCTGCCCCATGCTGCTCCTTAGGTAGGTCTTAATAAGTTTAAGTTTGGAAAAAGATCGCTCAGCTGTTTCCACAGTCACAGGCAATGTCAGAAAGAACATGAGAGCAGTACACACTTCCCCGAATGTGGATGTTACACTGTCATAATCTACCACCAGCATTTTGGCAAGTTGAAAAATAGATGACTTCTGTGAAATCTCTGCTTTAAAGCAAGACCTGAATGAGAGGAGTTGTGTTGGGAATGTCGGTGCAATGTCCCTGCTATAATGGTCTGACAAACGTCTTGCCTTTTCATCATCACCTGCGAGTTGAAGGGTCATAAGACGTAAAGACTCAAACACATGCCAAGTTTCCCGCATACTTGCAAATCTTTGGGAGAGCATACTTCACTTGTATGAAGTATTTCTCTGCATCGGTTAAGCGCTCATCTTCCGATAGTTCGTCAAAGTGACGCTTCACTCTCCGTGCTCTAACATTTTCAAATGTACTCTGAACCCCCCCATTTATTTGCGAGGGTCTGCGCTGTAGCCTTGGCCTGGTCAAAGGCACGCCGGTAGTCAGAAAGGACCTGTATAGAATTTTCCAGCAATTGCATTGCGGGGGTAGCGACGGGCCCCGGGAGGTCACAGGCCCTGGTGCGACTGCACTTGCTGCACCTACTATAGTTATGCCACTGGTGTTAATGTGTAAATGTAAACGGGAAAATTCAGTTTCTACACATGGAAACATCTTATTCTAAATAAATCACAACCAGAATATAGTCCTTATTCGGAATATGGTGTGCATGGAAATGTAGTCATTGACAAAAATTTCAGATAGATGGGGGCTTATTTAAAGGTTGTCTTATGCATTTGCCTAAATGAATACACTGTTTTATACTTGAGGCTCCTCAAAAGGAGAAAGTGTCGTTTTGTGCAGTTACAGTATATCTTGTCTTCATGTCTCACATCGTAAGTTTGTGTTCTTGTTCATCATGTTCTTGATGTGCAAGCTTAAGTTCAGTGGTCTTGTACTATACTGATATCTAAGCATGAGTGAAACTGCACCTCAAATCCAGCAGTGTGGTTGAACAGTGTTTTCCAGGCTTTCAGTCAGCCTGTCAGTCATAAAAGTTCCAGTTAGTAAACCAATCATTTTTCCTCATGAAAGATCGAGTACTTTTGAAGGCCCATGTAATAGAAAAAATCACAGCCCTCATCACTGTAGTAACTGAAATGCACATAGTGGTGGTGAATTCTACTAAATGTCATGCCAAAAACAACATTTGTAAAAATGACAACTTCAAGCTATGGTCTGCCCCTGTTAGTTATGTGTAACCTGGCAAGAGATTGAGACAGGTTTGTCTGTAATGCCTCAGAACATGATAATGTGACATCAATCTATGGGATTCAAATCACAGCTTTGCACAAAACTTAACCAACATTTCCTATGAGTTGAAAAAAACACAATTGTGAATGTTAGATATTTTCCATTAAGTGGTGCTATGCGATTAAATATGGGTTCAATCTTCTTGTGATAGTCGTATATCACAGATAAATGTGACAACAGATCTTTCAAAATCTGATAAGTTGTGGCAGTTTAACTTCAGTTGCATCCACCAAAAGCCAGAAGGTAACAGAATGTGAAGGGAGGAAAATATTGAAAGCTAAACCCTTCATACTTGGCAGTGACAGTATATGATAATTCTGGAAGGGCATTATAATTATAAGGGATTGCATTTAGTTATTGCTTGGAGTATACCTGCACAAATGTCTTAACCTCGAACCAACTATACAAATAATTCTGTTAATGTATATAGTCTAATGTGATTCACTCATTCAAGTGCAAAATTGTTTCCTTTTCACTTTTGTGAAATATTACTATATTGACATATACCTCAAGCAAATGCATAAACTTTTTTGCACATTTTTAGGGTTGATGGAAACCCGCCTACTGTCAGATCAAAAAATAAAGAAGCATAGGGCAGGAAGACATCTTGCTCCCAAGGTCATCTTTGGATCTCAATAACATTTCATCTAATGACATATGAATGTCCTGCCAATTTTTTTTTTCAATCCATGGTTTGGTGATTTAGCCATATACTCAGCAGGGCAATTTGAAAACTTTATTCAGCAATTAGAAGTGTGAAACTAATGTCAGGGTGGTGCAGAGTGAAACTCAACTTTGTGCTTAGCAACACAAATGGAATTCTCTTATATTAACCATGGGCAGCCGTATCATAAAAACGATAGTCTACATGTGGGAATTGATATAGATCGAAATAATACCACAGGTGTTTAGGCCACTCTGCCTCACCTCATTACAGTTACAGTAGCTGCTGCTGATCCTCTCTTGTACTTCTATAGGAGTCTATAGGTTGCCATGCCCCAGATGTGTGAATATGTGGGTGCCTGTGTGTGTTCATGTGTTCAGTAGAACATCTACAGACATGCCTGACTACATTAGAAGTGGATTTAATATATTTTTTAAGGATGGTTCAAATACTTTCTTTTGTCCATTAGCCTGCAGTCAATCCTACAGAGATGCTAAAACGATTTAAAAGGGGTTGATTGAGAAACGTCAAACACATTCTTTGAGCACCACCTCTCTCCAAAAAAATTGCCCTCTATGTCAATAGGAAAGAAACACCAATGTTAACAAACTGTTCAGGGGGAATTCAGTTTGGCACATACAGAGTGCTGAGCACCTGTGGTGTTCAAACATCGCGTTGCTTGTATCAAAAGTCCCTGATGTCTGCCACATGCTATCAGAATTGTCGACACCTGACAAGATGGATCCATAGACTCCTGCTGTTTGTATCACATTCAGGTCCCTCCATCAGCATGTAACAGCAGGAATCATGATTCATCAAACCATCAGATGTACTTTCATTCCTCTGGCATATGTTCACCCTAAAACACAGAGCTAACGTTGGTTGTTGTTGTTGTCGGAGCACTCTGAGGAATAAGACTGGGTTAGGTCCTTGGCTGACCCTGGTATGTTGCTTAGTAGCAGTTCTGACTTGGCCTTTACTGTAAATAGCCCCATTTGGTTGCAAAGCTCATCCTTTATACCACATGTCAGGGAAAGGGTCTCAATGTGATTGTGTTAAAAATATTCTGGATTTTGGCCATTTGCCTGGTTTGTAGAATGAAATAAATAATGAATGTAGATGCACCACAACTGCAAACTTATACCAGATCCTAGGTAGTCACACACACAACATTTAGTTTAATCTAGATCCTTAATTATTTATTCAAGTTGTTAAATTGCAGTATAAAGCAAACACTGTGAAATTTCCCCATTTATATTACAATTAAGTCTTGTTTTTCGGCATTGGCTTAGCTGACTTACCAGTATACTGTCACATTTAACAGTAATGAAAGCTGAGAGTTGTCTTTGTAACGTGGCCTGATGTGCTAATGAGTTCAAACATGTAGTTTAACACAGCTCTGTCAATCATGCCTGTGGCTATTTAAAATCTGACAGCTCGGTCATGTGCTCCTCCGAGGGACATGAGCACTTTTACCGCGTGACATGTCGATTTCACACAGATGCTGCTTTTTGTTCCTTGGAGCTATACTCAGTTTTCAGCTCCGAATTAGCCCCACTAAAAGTCATATAATAAATATAGCCACAAGCGGCAATGGCAGGCCCGAGAACCTGAGTACACTGAAGTATGTGGTGTTGTTTTCTGTAGAAAATGGTTACTAATGTTTGCATAGAGCCCTGCTTTGCTAATGACTTGTTCTTGGTTAACTTGCCTGACATCCGAATCCGAACAACGGATGATCCGCTTCGAAGCTCTTCGACTTCTGCTGTGACACACATTTGATTTTTGACCGTAGTTTTTTGTATAGTTTTTTAACATAATGCTACTAGTCATTGCAACCAGGAAACTTCAGTCTGAGCAGTGCAGGGAAAAGCTGTTTTTGGTAGGCTACGTGCAGGAGCATGGTCAGACAGGTTTAAGGAGCGCTTGATTTGTTTTGTACTGTAGCCTCAAAAAAGGCAAAGCGCAGCAGGATACCGCCAATAATAATAATAATAATAATAATAATAATAATAATAATAATATCCTTACAGAAACAATAGGGCTTTTGCACCATTTGGGTGGTTGGGCCCTGATTCGGACCCATTTTGGTGCTTGGGCCCTGATAATAATCCTTACAAAAACAATAGGGATTCGCACCTTGGTGTGCAAGGCCGTCCCGACCCTGCACTGTCAGTGCTCGGGCCCTAATGACAATGAAAACATGCTGTCTGCAATGCTTTCTGTTTTTTTTCTAAGCATACTGTGTGGGCAGCAGCAATGTCTTTAACTCATTGAATGCCAAGCTGTTTTCGAAAGCTTTGTCCTAGAGTGCCAGCAATCTAGACCATTGTTGATGATTTTTGTACAGCCACAGCATATTCTGTGTTATAGCTATGAACACATACAATGGCTCGTTTGAAAGGTGAGACTTTTAAGCTCTCAGTGGGTGCAAACCGTGTATTTCTACACGCCTCTGTTCCTGAGAAATCCCAAGCTAAACAGTGGCTAGTTTTCATCAAAATCGCTGTTTTTTTTTTTCTAGAAATGGAGATATAATGTCTTTCATGAAATATGAAGTGTTGCCTGTGAAGTATCTGGGAAGTGACCTAGCGAGACCTGGCGAGACTGCCACCTAGTGATAGGCCCACGAAAATGGCCTGGTTTTGAGCTGACGTGCATGCGTCACTGATTCGACCCAAAGCGGCAACCGAGTTATCCAGATTGTGCGTTTTCATGAGTTTTCGATCGTCATATACTTCATTTCCATTTGTCACAGAGTTCCCAAAATCACATATAAGGTGTGTTAGAGTGTCTAGTTTCGTAATTTTTTTTTAAAAAAAGCTAAACACGTAATATTACGTTTTGGCACTCAATGAGTTAAGCCAATATTAGCGGTACCTTTTTTTGAAAGGTTCTGTCAGACTCTTACTAAGACAAATATACAAATATCCCTAAAAGCCTACAAAGCCATCACGCCCCCGCCCACACACACACGTTTCATACGTTTTCATATACAGTATGACGAGTTCAGATGCAAAACCCTCTAAATCTGTCTGACCACTTTTCTTTTAAATTAACTTTTTAAATTAACTTTTTATCAGGCTTCTATAGGTTTTTGCCTACAAATTGATATTAGGAAGAGAGATAAGATAGAGAGTGGTATTTAGTAGGTTGTAAAGCAAAATGATTTGATCAACGTATACTATCTGTCGAGAGCATTTACTCACCATCGTTATCTCATTTTTGACGAAGGTGGTGCTTAGAGGCTTTTGCATCTCAACTCTTCATATATGGAGACAGTGCTCTCATGTGTAAACAGATAACAGATGCACATATTTTTTACCGTACAGACAATATATTCACAAACAAATAAATTATTATGTTTAGTTACCCACATGTATGTATGAGGATTACCACAAAGCTGTTTCTACACACACATACAGTGTGGTAGGTTTAGATTGAATTTATCTATCATTCTTGCATACAGATGTATGCACATGTATATGTATCATCTTTGAAATTCAAAATCAATTCTGCGATCAATACCTAACTCACAGGTCAACTGAAGCATGTCCGCCACTGATAATTTTATATTAATATTTGAATAAAATACAGGAAATATTTGCATTTTCTCTCTCATAGTGTTTTAAATGCAAGGCTGACACCCTTTGAGTAGATTCAGGGATCCATTGTTAATTGTGTACTGTGTATTTTAAATGCTCTTAAATGTTATAGGCACTTTCACAGGCCTTAGCATTTATTGAAGTGTTTATTTGTGTTTATTCGACCATGTAGGATTATGCTGCTGTTTCACTACATTTCTCATTAGACAGCTGCTTCTGTCTAATACCAAAGAGACAAAGACAAGGGCAGTGTCATCCAGTTACTTCTAAGGTGGCTGGAATTTTTATTTTGGAGTGACTAACTTTGACTTGTCAGATTTCAGCAACCTGTCATTATTTCAAATGTGTCTGCGGGGCCTCCAGTGCTACCTGTTAAAACTCTGGCTGAAGTCCTGTATAATTTTCCCATCTTCCCTGCTCCCTCTGTGCTAAATTGCATTGGAAGATGGATTTTTGGCATCTGAAGCTGTCAGGTCTCCACCAGGGAAGACTTTATGCACTAGTACACCCGCTATGAAAGTGAATTCTAGAGGGATGGAGGGGAATCAAAGTGTTGAGTCAAGTGCTGCCACTCTAGTGAGACTTAGGTCATTTTTCTCTGACAGATTGTTATATTTTTAACAAAATGTGCATGGTTTAGGTTTTTTTCTGTCCACTTCTATGTAAATAGATGTCTCATGAGGTTGGTATTAATGTTGAATTAAAGCCTAAATATAAACAAGTGTATGGCGTACAGCACTGCAGCACCAAAGAGGCTAGATATAGTAATGCATATCTCATATCACACTTTAATGGAAAAACGAGACATATTAAATACACAGGAGTCTAGCTATGCTGAATATATCCATGGAGTTTCTTGGTTTAACTGTCATGAGCCAGTTTTCTTTGCTTTGTGGAAAATGGTTCACAGGTTGAGATATTAAAAACCAACCACAAAGCTTTGCTATGCACATGGTATCCATTTCACAGAGATCTGACTGATGTTCTGTAGGTTGCGAGAAGGTTATGTTTTTACATTGATGGCACAACTGCCCATGTTGGTTCATAAGATAACCATAGTCTTTGTAAAGGTGAATGAAACATGACCTTGTTCGTTAAGCTCAGTGCTGCCCCTGAAGGTCACACATCAGGTGGAACCGCCATCTCAAGGCTCTAGCAGCTGTAAACAGCATCCAGGGCTGCCAGCATGTCAGATGGACATGGGTGTGGAAGGATCTCAGCCTGGGGAAAAGACAGAGCAATCGATCCCGCCGCCTCCAGATGCACATGATTGCCTCGCCTGCCTCCCTAAGTGGAGCGTATGACGTGATTGAACAATCCGCCACATTACCCAAGAGACAGCTACCGTGCAACACGTACACTGACCGAGAGGGCCCTCTGCTCTCCAATGAAGTATTTGAGCAGCTCTTGCAAACTGCCAAGAGTAACTAACTAACAGTGGTGTCATCTACTAGTGAATTAATGTCATGACTTTTGCATGACCTCTGTAGTGGATATCAGGTCTACCTAATTAGCCAAAATAGATGTAACAAGCAGTTCAACAGATCATGAAGGCTGTTGTTAATCTTGTCAGTCAGCAAGTTTTGAGCAGCTGTCCTTAAGCCTTTATCAAACTAGTTTATCCAATACTGTAAATTATCAAATATTCAGGGATGAAGTCCGTTACGAATAGGGCAGTGATTTTGATCCAATCAATCAGATTTGTGGTGAAATTCTGGGTAAATGAAATTGCAATTAGGATTTTACTAGCCACTCTGCTAGTATCAAAGATCTCATTTACACCCAAACATTTGGGTTTTGGGGAAAAATGGATCCTTCATGCTTGGCTTCACAATGACTTCCTTGTATTTTGAAAAACTTCCTCACTCTTTGATTGAATACAGCCCCACTTAGAAGTTGGAACATTGTAATTTCAATATTAAAGCCGCTGATCTAATAACTTATAATATTATATGGGGTTAAACAAAAACAGCTGTTATGTGTGTTAATCACACTTCCAATAATGTATTTATACTAATCTCTGGTTAATATTGACTATATCTTACATATATATATATATATATCAGATTAGTTTTTTCTTTTCTTAGTTATTAAACTGGGAGTTGACATAACTCTTTGACTATAGACCCTAGAAGGTCATGAATGAGGTGAATCAGAGGCCTTAGATTAGGTGTTATATTTCACTTCCTACCCAGGCAAAGCCTTGCATTAATTGGTTTCTGCTACAAGACTCCACAAAGCCACTGCCATTCCATGCCTTTGAGAATGCCTCTAAGGAATATGGACACACATCCCCATCTGTACCTGTATGAAGGCACAGATGTGGATGTCTTTGATACAGAGACTATGGGAAGGTAACATTTGGTCATCCGGGGCTTATGTGTGAAAACAAAATGCTAATGGTAGAAGTCATCATACTATTAAATTGCTCATGGGTATATCTAAAGCTGCGATTTTTGAAGATTTCACTGCACAACAATATTAACATCCCCATTTCTTAATTAATTTCCACAGGTGTATTCCTACAAGAATATACAAACTTGATTTTATATTGTAGATGCACCTTTATTAGCAAGTTTAAATCTCCTGGGTCAATTAACATGATTGAAACAACACATTTTGATTTTTAAAAGCGATTACATGGTGTTATTGCACAATTAAATGCACATTAATTGAAGTGTAAGACCTGTTGTCAGCATGAATCACAGTGGACCCTCAGAGTTTCAATTAAAGAAAGAGAAAAAAAAAAAATCATATCCCTCATTTTGGGATACTGGGTGACTCTCTGATTGATAAAATAGGATTAGGTTAATGCCATGCATTAACAACGAAATGTTCCTTTATCTAATTAAACTAAATACTTGTATCCCTTTATACTGATGAGATTTGATAAGTTCCTTGGACTGAGCAGGCTTGACTTCTGAGAGTGCCTCGGTGAGTGATTTACGGTTTAAATATGGTAACATCTGCAGATAATTAAGTCCACAAGGTTGGTGCAATTAAGTAACCCACTGGAGTTGAGATTGATAATGTAATTTATTTGTCCATCTCTGCATTTACCCTAGCAATGGCGTACTCTTTCAGCATTAGTTGCAGGCCCCTGACTAATATGAGTTTGCTACAGTAAGTCTGTTGATTGATTGTTTAATGTAAAATTTTTAAGCTAAACTTGAATATTATGCTCTGGACCAAACTGGCTCAGAACAGTGGTAGAGATTCCCAACAAGACATATAAAATGGCTAAAATTTACCTCAAATGCTGGACTGTTTAGCTAACATTCCCCCACAGATGAGTTTCAGTGTCTTTAGATGACGTTAACTTACATAGGCCCCAGATAGCTGCTTGTGTATGTGTGTGTGTGATTAAGCAAGGATTCTTTACTAAGCACATGTCAGTAAGAGTTGACCTAAATGTAACATAGTTTATGTGACTGTATAGTTGGAACTATTCTGCCCCTCCTGGCTGTCATTTAATTTCCATGCAACCAGCAGCCAATTACACCTCAAACATGGCAGAACAAACTGCATTAAGAAGTTGCAAAAAGTTGTCCGCTAATAACTGCCTTGCTGTATAGCCAAAAGGTGACCATGACCATGAACCTTACCCATCCCTTGTATCATAATGGATATGGAAAAAAAGGAAATTAGAGCGGTGAGCAACAGAAAGACGAAAGACTGCAGAATGCAATCAATGCTTGAGCTGATGTTATGGTTTCACAACTACCCTGCCAATATTAAAGGTGCAGTCACTGATCATACGCAATTTCATGCCCATACATTTTTTTGTCACATTCAGCGAACAACATCTCACGATCTGCTAGCTGGCCATCCCGTGAGTATACTGTTTATTTTTTATTTTATTTTTCTGTTTGTAGGCAGCCCAGGCTCCAAAAACTGGAAACAAACAAATTGGGGGCAGCCTGTCCCACAAACAAAAACGAAACACTGTGTGTTTCTCTGGGAATACTGAAGGGAGGGGTGCAATGTAATGTTTTTAACAAAAGTGTCTGCTACTACATTGATGTCATCCGCAATCGCTGAATGCACCTTTAACGTTTTGGTGTCAAAATACTAGTTTCTTTTTGGTGGCAGATGGGCAGGGGCAGTAAACAGCAATTAACATGTGATGTACGTGTAATGACTTTTGTATATTTAATATCATAATGGTGTGCCATGAGATTTTCGCATTGTAAATAGTGTGGCAACTTATTCTGAGGTATTTTGCTATGTCTTTGGGAAGGGCTTTCATCTTTGTGATTCTCTCCCTCTCTGCACCTGCTTCACTTTTCCTTTTCTTCTGACCAAGATGACCTCCCATTTCACTGAGCGACTTGCTGCCATTAGAGAGTCCTGTAGATGGCTGCTGTCACTCTAGAGCGCTTTGGGTCTTTGGTTGCTGAGTGTGTTGCCGAGAGACGTTTTGCCGTTTATTTGACACAGGCTGGAATGAGACTGGCGATGAGAGGATTCTGTGAGGTTGGTCAACTCATTCCTGCATGTTGTATTATCACTGATGCGGGTCAAGTTCCTGTGTGTGTTCACAGCAGGCCAGTCCAGTCTGACCTCCTGGCCACTGGGAAATGTCCTGGTGCTCCCTCTGGCCAGTCGGGCATATGTGTCCCCTGTGGTGTAAACCTCTCTGGCCTTTAAATCACTGAGCTCTGTGTGCACAAATAATGAATGCTCAAATCATTGTGATTGGCTGATAAAGAATGCATATGCTTAATTGCAAGCTGCCTGGTGTTCTTGTTGCTGCAGTATAAAGCCTGGTTATGGTTTTGGTTCCCCTATGGAATTAGGTCCCTAAGATATTGCACATCATCTAAAGGTATACACTACCCTTGGTACAGAGCAAAATGTCTACCTTTAGAAAGAAAAGACGAATGTCCTTTGCTTGAATGCCAATATGAGTTTAATTCTGATATAAGATCCTTTGCCTGATGCACTGCCTTTATTCTGCATTTACATCCACTCGTGATTAAAATGAGATGGCAAGTAGTACAACACCATTCATCAAATATTAATTGAGTGATATTTGTTTTGTATTTGCAAGATATGTTTGGCCTTCAGTTTCAGCTGCTGTGGAGGTTCAAGTCCCAGCGTAGGAGTCCAGCACTTTGTCTGCAAGCAAGCCTAGGGCAGCAGGCTGTGTAGACACTACTTGTTAGTTTTTCCACTTTCAAAAGTTAAATCTCAAAGGGCTTTGTCAGTGAAACAAATCCTCACTATGTACTCATTAATTCACTCATTTATCAAATCATCCATCCATCCATTTATTTGCTTGTTTCGTTTGCGTTCACAGAAATATATTGAATTCATATTGAAGCAATATCTATTGTCTGAATATCTATCACCTTCTAGAGGTGCTTATGAATATCCAAAGTATGCAAGTATCCAATAGGGGGCTATAAGTGTTTGAAAGCAGCCTGAACTGTAGAGTTGGGTTTATTGTATTCTTTAGGGTATAATTAGCAGTATAGACAGGTTGTGTCCTAAGCAAAAAGAACCAACAAATGTTGGTTTGAAACATTTGACACAATTTATTCTTACAAACTGGAGTTTTATTTCCAGTTGAACAGTTTAGGCTTTTGCTATTTGGCTGTTACAATGTGATTTGATTCAACTCTTCCTGCTGCATGTGTGTAAAAGCCCTGTGCCAGGTTATATAATGAGCAGAGCTGGTTTTGGAGACACCCCCAACGCCTCCGAGGCAGGTGAAGGAACCCATATCTATTGACCCCCTTACCATATGCAACAGAGCATATATTTGAACAGAAATCATCTTTTTGTTTCCCATATACAAATGGAACTTCTGGTGGGTTGTTATGCCAGGATGACTTTTGCGATACATAAATGTATAAATAATTACATACAACTTAGGATTGACAAAGGATTGTAGTTTTCGTATAAATGTGTTTTCCCATGGGGTGTTGTCATGATAGATCGCAGTACAAAGCTTCTGTTGTTGAAGAGTAGCTTTACCTGGTATGATGAATGACGTGCTGAAACTTGGAGGACTATCTTTGTTTGACTGATGGTGAAAAATGTGCTCGCCGCCTTCCCTGTAGACCTTGTCTATTTGCTTTTACTCATTTCTGTGAGACAGTACTATAAAAATGTTGATGGCATCAAACAAGGAGTCCAGTCTCAGGATCCCACTGCATTCCTCTGTTTGAGTGATGTGTGAAACCAGGATGCCAAGAGTCTGACAAGCAAGAAATGATCTTTCACATGGAGAGTAGTGCATCTGTGACACTAAATGCAAACCACTGATGCAATTGCAATTTCTGTGAGAGGTATTTATGAAAGAAAAAAAAGAACAGGAAAAAAATACTGTCCATCAACCATGTGAAGAGTTAGACTGCAGCAGTGTAACTCCCTGCTGATCAAACTGCAGTTTAGTTGCATGATGAAACAACCATCTTTATACCCTTTACTGCAGCTCTGTGATCTTCACATTTAAAGATTTGTAATAGTCTGTATTGTCTACATAATGATTAATTTCTCTCCACAGTTGCTGATCAAACTTTGTCAACAGTTCTTTTCATAGCCATACTGTATAAACAGTTGGCAAATGCCTACATGACAAAGTGAGCAAGTGAAGCATATCTGTGTGTGCCATATGATGTCAGCCACAGAAAATCTGCTTATTCGAACTGTTTAGTGAAGAGTAGTGGGGCTCGTCAGTATTTGTCTTGTCTATTTGCAGCACTCCTCATAGTAAAGAATCCGATCCATATTCCTCACCACCAGCCATAAGGACATTGGCTCCTACTATTATTATTGGGGGCCAAGCAGCAAAGCTGCGAAGGCACCCATTGTGTTTCTACGTTTTCCTATTATTATTATTCCGTCATGGAAGTCAATGGCAGCCCATAGAACCGTCTGGTAAAAAGTTGTAAAATTTGGCACACAAATTAGGCACAGTCCCATGATTAATTTCACCAAGTTTCAAGTTGGCACCTCGAGCACTCTAGCGCCACCAACAGGCCATAGTTGGACGTGCGTTCATACAAGTAACTTTTGACCCGTTGGCTCGATTGTCAAATATGAGGTATCGTTGGAATCCTTGGACCAAGCTGAGTTCAAAGCACCCTATGACGTAATTTTCCGCCATGATGGATTTTCCGCCATATTGGATTTAATCAAAAACACCTAAAAGTTTTCACAGGTCATAAAGTTTGTCCGATTGACACCAAACTTGACACACATAATCTTTAGTCCAAGCCTCAAAAAAGTTATCCCTTTTTGTCTTCAAATCTAAAACCGTTCGCCCGTAAGAGCCAATCATAATTGGCGGCGAAGCCACTAAAGAGGAAGTGAAGTGATATCTCAGCAAAGCTTTCACGTATCAAAACCAAACTCGGTGCATGGGGTCAGGACCCAATTAGGAGGAGGCTCAAGAAATTTGGTAAATTTTGACCACTGTGTGGCGCTATAATCACAGGAAGTAGGATCATATCTCAGCAATGCTTACATCTATCTAAACCAAACTTGGTACATGGACTTGAGACCCCATCCTGAGGACGCACAATAAATTTGGAGTCTTTTGACCACTAGGGGGGCGCTATAATCACAGGAAATTAGCTCATATCTCAGTAACTCCTTTACGTATCAAAACCAAACTTGGTATATGGATTCGGGACCCGATCCTGAGGACGCACAATACATTTGGTGTACTTTGACCACTAGGGGCGCTATAATTAGGAAGACTTTCTCGTATTGACCCCAAACTTGGTACGTTGATTCGTGAACACATCCTCAGGACCCACAATACATTTGGTGACGTTTGACCACTAGGGGTGGTATGATTAGCACTTTCACCTATCGCAACCAAACTTGGTATGTGGACTTGGGACTACATCTTGAGGATGCACAATTATTTTAGTGACCTTTGACCACTAGGGGTGCTATAATTATCAACACTTTCACCGATTTAAATCAAACTTGGTATGTGGTCTTAGGAGTACATCTTGAGGACACACAATAAATTCGGTGACCTTTGAATCCAGTCCAGTCCAATCCAATCAAGTCCAATCCATTCCAATCTAACACAACACAGTCAAGTCCAGTCCAGTCCAATCCCAACTTCTGCTCAACTGCTTACCTGCTTGGCCCCCTCATTGCTGCTTGCAGCTATATTTTTAATCTGTTTTATGAGTGACCATGTGTTATTTCATAACAACATGCATTTATTGATCACGTATGGCATAAAGAAATGAGGGGCAGTGCTGTATAAAACAGGGCAATAATCCATGTCCCTGTGAATTAGGAAAAGTAGTAGGTTGAAGCAATCTTTCCTTAATATAACATGAAATTGATTTGTACATGGCCCCACAAGTACACAAATGAAGGGCAGGCCCAGTCTTTGTACAAATATATACAGTATTGGAAAAGTCACAGTTGTTATGGGTGGAATAGTATGATTATATATGGGTAGGGACTAAAGAGAAAACAAATCGGACAGTTTTTTATTTTAAATATTGTGTGCTGGTACTTTTATGTTTTAAATGAAGAGCATGCTGATGGTATGCAGAATCATTAATTCCTATCCTCATTTTAGATGTCAATCAAGTATTGCTGACTCAACTTGGTGAACTAATTGCATTCATTAAAACATAATTAGAATGTGATGATGCTGCAAGTGCACACATATATCTATAAACTTGTTTTAAAAGAATCTCTTTTGATTAAAATACAGATCTATTTAAAGAGAATAGAACACCAAGACAACCCAGCTTTGTTTTTTAATAAGGGAATGAGGCTTTTAGCTTCGTTCTTTATAGAGAGTTATTTAAGCTGCAGTGTTTACTGTAACTTTGTAACTGTTCATGAGGTCTAGAAATGACCTTCAGTGCTAACTTGAGCAAATTGAGTACAATGTTGTCTGACTTGCTTACATCTATCTTCGTGCAAAGTTCTTGACTGTTTTTCGTTCCCAGTCTGACGTGCTTGATAGAAATTATTGAAAATGCCATGGGTATTTTTAAGTAATGTGTTGGAAGATGACACACACATATGAAGGTGGATATAACAGTGGTTCTCAAATTTTTCTGTCATTCCCCACCTGACCCCTGATCAACCTGGCAGAATGATATTTTTTTGTATTTTAGTTCCACGTTTCATTTCCCGTCTCAGCCTGCTGAACCAGATGTTATTTTAATCCATATGTTGCTCTGTTTATGACTCCCATGTTTGTGTGTGGCTATTTTGCTTCGAATCTATGATCTTACTTGTCAGAAAAGACAGATAAGACCAAAGACCTGGAGTTGTATTACATCCGGCTGCATTCACATATGACGCACATATTTCTCAATGCATGCAGGATGACTTTCCATTCAGTGTGATTTACATCTGTCTGCACACCTGTATGAAAGGCTAAGAAAGCTTTCTCTTTGGTTGGTGTCTTTCTGTATGGAACATTTCTTATGGCATGATTGTGTTGGTCAATCCATAGTTTTTATTGTATATCAATAGAGCAACTCAAAATGATCACACACACACACACACACACACACACACACACACAGAGAGAGAGAGAGAGAGAGAGAGAGAGAGAGAGATAGATAGTCAGTTACATATTTTCAATGGAAACAGCAGGATTGTAAGAAGAAACAAATATGTTGCTGCTTTGAAACATTCCTAATGGCCAAGTAGGTTTGCATTTGATTTCTCTTTCTCTTACATTATTATTCATTAGCTGACATCAGACATTGATTGGCAGTGCACGGCATGGGCTCCTTAGACCGGAGTGGCACTCTCTCTCTCCGCTCTCCATTTCTCTGCAATACTCTAGATACAGATGACATTGGAGTCACTGATTGATGAGAAATATTACAGCTAGGAGGAAGAGCAAAGTGGAAGATTAATGGGTTTAATGCTGCAGCTAGCCTAAGATCTAAGCGCCAACTCTATTTATTAATATTTGCTTTACCTCAGCAACTATCTATCTCTATTTATGTAATACATGTAGGATTGAAGCTGTCATTTTAGTGACTTACCAGCATTTGTCTCGAACTTGCCTTGTGGGATTTCCATTGGCTCATTTTTCAATACAGTTATTTGACTTTTATTCTTCTTATTGAACAGTACAAGGAAATAATTCCGTACCAATGACTTGAGTTCTTGTTACATCTATTGCTTTTGTCTTGAACTAAGGGTCAAATGTAAACTCTTAAATGTGTCCATGCAATTTTCAGAGTCCAACCAATGGCACATTTTGAATTTGTTAATTTCATGAAACGACCTAATTTCCTGTTTCAGAGGTCGTCCGACTGAAGAGGACATAGAGTGCTTCTGTATGCACACAAAGTATGAATCACATAGAGATTCTTTATTTAAAACAGTTACGGTATGTATCTGACTTAATTCACACCTCTAATGCATGCTGAAGTCATTTATAATGTATGATAATTGAAGTGATTTCATACACGCACACATACACCTTTTGATTTTTCCAAGCTCATAGTTATGGTATAATAATGTAAATGAATGCTAACAAGCAATGATATTTGAAAGAATACCCAAATCTATTTTGCAAATTGCGGGGAAGTCTGTCAAAAGGTCAAGTGTTGACAAACATGCCCTGCTAGGAAAAATTGTTTGCATGCAAAATGATGCTTTGATTTAACTGTCGAGGGGATTGGACAGAATTGTGCTAATGTTCCTCCTCAAGTATCCAAAAGTGGCCAGGTTTTGATTAAGCTCTCCGGAGCTTGAAAAACCAGTTAACATGGAAATTTGGCAATTGTTTTCTCATCAAAATTCAGGTGTCCCCTCAGCACCGCTTTCCATGGCACATTCTAGGACACACACACTCACATACTCACATACTCACACACACACACAAACAAACACACACACACACACACTCACACTCACACTCACATACACACACACCAACTCTGAATGTATAATGATGAATTTGCTCTTTATGTGGCCCTATGGTATGCTGAAGGGAACAAATGTTTTCTTATGGTGTGCTGATTCACACCACATCGTCGGGTTTGGGCAATCAGTACACCACGTTTATGTGCCATTTAATAAAATGAACAACGATGAAAACAGCAAGTGCCTCATAACCGAACTGCACTAAGTCATTGGAATGGACATTATTTAATGTGGGGTTTCATGCATGAAATATTTCAAATCTTGCTTCCTGTTGGGTGATAGGAAGTGTGTGTGTGTGGGTGTGTGTGGGGGATCTACCACAAAACCACAAGAAATAATTTACATCCACTTAATTTGCAACTGATTCCCAGATTATGTGCTCAAGCCCTTTCCTGTCACACATTTCATTCTGACACTGCTCTTCTGCACAGACAGGTATTAACCTATTATAAAGGTTAAGTGTCTGGGTCACTGACAGCGAAACCATATTGATAAACTGTTGGTTAAGAATTGATTTCACATCTATTTTGCTGTTCATTATAGTTAGGGTATCTGCAAATGAAAAAGGGGATTTTTTTCAGTAACTTGGATACCCTGCGAAAAAGGACAAAATCCTGTGCAAATCAATGCTGATTTGCAACAAAATATCCCAGTCACCATTAGACCCCTTACATATTTGTCTCTGGGTCGTTTACAGTAAAGGTACACTTATGGCAGGGCCATTGTCACCATAGACATAGATGTGTAACCCCCCCCCCCCCCAATATTCAAACATGACCAAAACCATGACCATGACCAAGGCTACGTGGGCTTCACATCACTAGGCTGCTAATGCTCACATTAGTAGCCTAGTGTTCCAGAGAGAGTACACCCCTGAGGAATTTGTCCTGGTACTTTTGCGTTTTTCGTAAGTGACGTGCTGTGCACTTCCATTTACTGCACCATACTGCGGTGTGGTAGGCCTGTCAACAATATCACAAAAGCTACAGGTGCAATTCTCACAAAACTTGTTGGAAAGGTGTAGCACAGGCTAAGGAAACCCCATTCATTTTTGGAGCCGATCAGACTCAAAGGGACTTTTTTTTTTGCCCTCAATGATAGGACAGTGGAGAGTGACAGGAAGCAAATGGGAGAGAGAGCAGGGGTGGGATCCGGAAAGGACCATGGGGCGGGAACCAACCCGGGTCGCCTGCGCACGGTGCAGGTGCCCCAGCCAGTTGCGCCACAGCTGGGGCCACTCAAAGGGAATTTTGAAGCATTTTCCATATTGTAGCCTATTTTCTTGCAATGATCGTGAAATTGAAACTTGGTGCCCTTTTAATTGAAATGATGAATTTCTGCATGCCTGTGTCATTCATTTCTTTCACATGTCTTACAACATAAATTCATATGGTAGTAGTAATGTCAGAAATGAACCTGTTGTCAGAAATGAAACCTTTTAGAAATGGTTGTTGCATCTTGCATGTTACTGTACTATACATTTACATGCACACTCAATCGCGCATCCATGCAGGCAAAACGTAGGACTCAAATGTGCCGATGGCACACAACTTGGGAAAAAATGTTTACAATGTACTGGCAGTGATAGCCTATGTAGCAGTGAAATACTTAGTCTATTATTTTATTTAATTTTTGTGGTGAATTTCATCAAATCAATGCACATTATTAATGATTGTATATATATATATAGAAATTACTACTATTATTATTATTATCTCGTGCTGCGCGATGTTGCTAAGCAACCAGTGTTTACAGCATTCCCCAGTTGCAAAGTGGATGCTGTAAGGGGTAAGCCGCTATCATTTTCCTCTAATAGAAACGGCATTAATTATTTATTTAAAAGTATTGTTCTTGAATAGAAATCAATAACTTTAGCGTTCATAGTGTCTATGTATGCCGTAATGTAGCCTAAACAATTATATTGTACATAAAGTTATTATCAGAAGTGCTGAAGAGCTGAAGGATGCAGAAGAGCTGAAGGATGTTCTTACAGACATTTTCAACACCTCTCTGGAGCAAGCAATCATCCCATCACTTTTCAAAACTGCCACCATCATACCCGTGCCAAAGAAATCATCACCATCATGCTTCAATGACTACCGTCCTGTAGCACTCACGCCCATAATCATGAAGTGCTTCGAACGGCTAGTCATGTCACACATCAAAGCCACCCTACCCCCCACCCTGGACCCCTTCCAGTTTGCATACCGAGCCAAACGATCCACAGAGGATGCAATCTGCTCTGCCCTCCATCCAGCCCTCACCCACTTAGACAATAAAGACTCATATGTGAGAATGCTGTTCATAGACTTCAGTTCAGCATTCAATACCATAATACCACAACAACTCATCAGCAAACTGGACAAGCTAGGATTCAGTACCTCCCTCTGCAACTGGCTGCTGGATTTCCTGTTGCAGAGACCACAAGCAGTACGTGTCGGGAACAACACCTCAAGCACTCTGACCCTGAGCACGGGGGCCCCTCAAGGGTGTGTGCTCAGCCCCCTGCTCTTCACACTGCTAACACATGACTGTACAACTACTCACAGCTCCAACCATCTGGTGAAGTTTGCGGACGACACAACACTGGTGGGCCTCATCACTAAGGGCGATGAGGCTCACTACAGAGAAGAAGTAGACCTGCTGGCTAAATGGTGCAAAGACAACAACCTCCTGCTAAATGTCAGCAAGACCAAGGAGATTGTTGTCAACTTTCAGAGAGGCCACAAACAACTGCCACCACTGTCCATCGATGGAGATGCTGTGGAGAGAGTGAGCAGCACAAAATTTCTGGGGGTGCACATCAGCGACGACCTCTCCTGGACCACCAACACAGCATCACTGGCGAAGAAAGCCCAGCAGCGCCTCTACTTCTTGCGCAAATTGAAGAAGGCAAGTGCCACGCCTCCTGTCATGACTACATTCTACAGAGGGACCATCGAGAGCATCGTCTCCAGCAGCATCACAGTGTGGGGCGGAAGCTGCACAGATCAGAACAGGAAGACCCTCCAGCGCACTGTTAACACAGCTAAGAGGATCATTGGAGCACCACTCCCCTCCCTGCAGGACATTTACACCACCCGCCTCACCCGCAAAGCACTAATGATTGTCAAGGATACAACCCACCCTGCACACGAACTGTTCAGCCTCCTGCCCTCTGGAAAGCGGTACAGGAGCCTCCGCTCCCGCACCACCAGACTGGCAAGTAGCTTCATCCACCAAGCAATCAGGATGCTGAACACTCTACCCACTCTCCCATCACTGACAGCCCCCCCCACCCACCAGCCAACCAGGAACCTAGGAAACTAGGATCCTGTCTACCAAACCCCCCCCCCCCCCCCAGTTACTTCATGTAACTGTTAAGACTATAGAAATATACAACACAACTACCTCTATTTTTTTTTAATATATGTCCTATATTTCTATTTTGATACATACATGTTCTATATTTCAGTCTTGCACTTTAATTTAATGTTTATTGTCTATGGCTATGTCCATAGTATGTCTATGTCTGTATTTAAAGCATGTCTATGTCTGCATGGGAAAGTAAGAAACGAAATTTCAATTCTTTGTATGACCAGTGCATGTAAAGAAATTGACAATAAAAGCCGACTTGACTTGACTTGACTTGATCAGCCCACAACGAGTGAAAACGATGTCATAACTTTCTATTTTATACATTATCATACTGTATGTGTTATTCGTATTATTGGAAGCATCGAAAATAGTTAAATTAGTTTTTACCGTTATTAGCGTTTCATTAGTATTTACCGTTACTGTTAGCCTAGAAATCTAGACGCGCCCCTAGGGCTATTCTAGCAACTCTCCGTTGGCTTGTGAGCTCCAGAAATCGAAACTTAATCAGGGCATTGAAATCGTGTATAGAGTCGTTTGGTGGGCTTAACATAATGATTGATGGCAGAGTTGCAACGGTTTGGCTTGAATTCCCTGCTACTTGAAAACAAATATCCTATTGCCTCCTATTGCGTGCAGAGGGAATTTGAAAGACAACTGATTATCCCGCCCCTCGGACTGAGCACTGCGAACGGTGAGTGCCCAGACCCTACATTTTAATGTGGGTCTGGCTCGCCAGGCTACGTTACTGTGTGTAGGGAATGGGAACGAGACTGCTGTGCGCATTCTAAAGTGCCCCTTTGTGCCCCATTCTGTGCCCAGGTATGAAATGTCTAATGGTTTTCTTTTAATATAAAATGGGTTCTGTCACCTATTTACATTGTTGTAGGCTATAACGCCACTATGTATATTTATTATATTACATGATTCATTCTATGTATGACCTGTATTAAGCCAAAGCCTATGATAAAGGCCTAGTATAAAGCTAAGGAGCCTACCCATTTTAAATGAGTTTGTTGTTTATATTTATTTATCATATTGTAGGCCTATACCTTCTGTATTGTATTATATCGTATCTTTGTCATTTATATCTAATTATTATCATATGTATAACTTAATGTTTATAATTACTGGTATACTGTATCAGTTGCAAAATGGATGCTGTAAGAGGGAATGGGAACGAGACTGCTGTGCGTGTGCGCATTCTAAAGTGCCCCTTTGTGCCCCATTCTAAAGTGCCCCTTTGTGCCCCATTCTGTGCCCAGTAAACAGTTGCAGATACCCCATCCTGCTGTGTGTGTACTTCATACATCTTGCCCTGTGCATCAACTGGTCCTAACCACTTAACATCTGCTACACCTACAATTAATGTGAATAACCAAAGAAAGGAATTTGCACCTCCATTGACCAAATAAAGGTCAATGGATCCAGGGGTTCATAATCCATTCATGCCTATGTCTGTCAAAAGTTTGGAATACCATAGTTGACTGCCTTAACTATGACTTGTGATTTTTATTAATATTTTTACATGGCATGTATCTCCCCCCCCCCCCCCCCCCCCCGCCCCCCGCCCCCCCCCGACAGTGGCCAACAAATTTCCAGTATTGTGCTAAGGTCGGGAATGAATGCAAAGGAGGAACATGTCTTGTGATGTGACATATTCAACGACCAGCGATTTATTTTCTGCGACGTTCCACTACTCTACAGCCAAAAGTCTAGCATGTCAGACTTTTTGGGGATTCTCCTACTACTCCAGTGTTGACACCAACAGTATGGCGACAAGTAGCCTACGCCTAGGCTACATGATCTTGTAATGTGGCCCATCTCGCGACCAAGACGCAGCAAAAATTTATGTTTTTATGATCGTAGTCTGACATGGTCAATCGTATAAGACCATCGTGAAAGAAAAAAAAATGTTTAATCTGCACAGGCCATTACCGTTGCTTAGCCAGGACACTTATTTGTAATGTTTGACTAAATCCTCAAATTAGACAGGGATCAATATAACATACTCTGAGGAGAAACCTGTTTAATGATATACACTATGAGACAACTACAGACAATTGCAAGGGAGCAAGACATGGATTAGCATTCTAGGGTGCAACCAAGTTATGATCTTGCTGTCAATCAGGTCTAAACCAGGGCATTTCCACAATATACAGTACATGCAAGGGGTGGGGTTATATAAAGAATGCTTTTGGAGTGTGTCTTTCTCTGTTTGTGTTAGTGATGTTTGACACTATAGACATGGTTGGCAGTAACA
Organism: Alosa sapidissima; assembly: GCF_018492685.1. Classification (NCBI taxonomy): domain Eukaryota; kingdom Metazoa; phylum Chordata; class Actinopteri; order Clupeiformes; family Clupeidae; genus Alosa; species Alosa sapidissima. The sequence goes on from NC_055976.1 coordinate 6,009,205, forward strand.
TTTTGTTGACAAGATATGGGGGACCTTTTACCCAATGGGAAGCATTCCTAAAAATAATGTGATTACTTACAGACAGGCCAAGCAGTGCCAGGTCACGCTCATGTTGTGCACCCGCTCTTGTTCCCAAAACATTTGTTATAGGTCAGTGTTTCTTGACAACTCTATTTATGCTATCGTTGTTTACTACGCTTGCGTCCAGTGTGAATTTGGAAGCAATTATGTTAAGTCGTGTTAAACAAAAATAGTCTAGTATGAAGGTGTTACCTTAAGGGCAACACACAAGCTGTAGAGCTAATACTAATAGAATGTTGTGATATGTAGTCCAATGTCAGGAACATCAGGCAGCACCTCTTCCCTCCGCCCATATCAATCTTCAGTGTTATATTTACACCAGGCTTGTGTCTTCCACCAATGGGGAGTTAGCTTGCAGCATTCTTGTTTATCCCACCTCCTCCCCCATCATCTCCTGGCTTCTGTCTCAGCAGGGGATATGCACTGTACATGTGGGTGTTCACATGAAAGTGTGAATTCTGTGAAAACCATGAACCGCACAGTGAATTCCTGCATGATCCCTAGATGTTTCAGGACTATGGCCAGAGACCCAGGCAATTGTGCTTCCCCTCTAGAATAAACACAGCTTTCAAAAATTTAATTGATCAATTTTGCTTTTGCTGGAAATTCTCCTTTGACTCTTCTGCTCTGGGCCAGTGGGCCCCATGAAGACTGGCTTGGGAAATAAAAGTAAAGCATCTTTAACGTAACAACCAGCATCTGTCCTACTTTTCATTACTGCTTGGGTGATCTGGTTCACACTCTGTCAGATATCTGTCTGCCATAGTAGTTTATTTGCATCTCTGAGTGAGTACTTTGTGTGTGTGTGTGTGTGTGTGTGTGTGTGTGTGTACGTGTGTGTCATCCTCCCTCTAGAATATTTATAGGACCACCCATTTTCACTGCCCTTGAATTAAGAATAGGCAAGACACTGTGGCACCATTGCTGCACTTCAACTTGCCGTTGAAGTTGGATTCTAATGAAAATAAGAAGCCTGTAAAATAAATGGCCAATATTCCATTTCATAGACAGCAATGGTTTGCACGTGTTCCAGTTCAACTAGTCATTGGTGTAAAAATGCATTGAAGTACCTGAAGTAAACAAAGTTACTGCACTTTATAAATGAACTAAAGAAATACCCTTGGACTGATGTTGTGACTCAGAGATGTATGCCTTGTGATTTCAAAGTATCCCAATTATGACATGGTTAATTCAGTTGTGCAGACACAGCTATTGTGATCAATGCAATTTCTCTTTGGAAGCCCAGGGCAAGACAAGGTTCATTGAATAGCATGGCTTTGCTCATTGGTGTGTGACATTCTTTTATTTGACATCAAAAAGTGTATCTCACGCACGGTGACACCTCTTAAATTCACTGTCTCTAGTGATTTCCAGGATAGGGTAGAGTAGGGTCTCTCTCTCTGTTATTCACTGCCTGAACATCAGTGGAAGTGTGCCTTTGGTTGTAGGTGTATGTGTGTGTGTGTGTGTGTGTGTGTTTGGGAGAGAGTGCGAAAGAGGAAGAGAAAGAGATATGTGTTGTGGCAAAATGGTGTTCATGTAGATAATTGGAATTGTCAATGATTATGTGCTACACTAGTTCATGAAGGACTCTGTGAGCACTGGTAAACTGACAAGTGCTAATGGCCCTTTAATCATAAAATGTACTCACATTTTTTACTGGGATTTTGAGGGCTAGCTCATGTCTAGAGTTTTTCTATGTTTTTTATGTGCAACAATCTACTCCATTGTTCTGTAGATATGTTTTCAGTGTTTTAATTGATGTTACAACACAGTTTTTTTTATCTGTGACTGAAAACAAAATCTTCCTCATAGTAATAATGTCATTTTCAGTGTGGGCATATATTTCCTCTTTGTTGTGTGGAAAATGGAGTCATTATCTGGCACTGAACTTATTGGGAACTATTTTTCATATTTCTTTAGATGCTCATTTTCAGCGGTGGGCCTGAAAAATGGATTTCACTGGCAGGGCAGCCTTAATCTCTGCCAGTGGGGAGGTTAATGTGTCAGAGCAACATCAAACCTGGCCAGTTGGTAGAGGTAATATGGCAAAGATCCCAAAACAGTTTGCTATGAGGTATGTGGAGCCATTACTGGTTCTGCACAGCCAAATGATTCTCCTTTAAAGATGGGCATAAAAGGGACATCAGAGTACGGCTCTATCTCTTAAAATGTGATTTAGCCCTTTTCACATATCACAACAACATTGTTGTGTTGGTTAAGTATTCAGACTTGTATTTGCATAGGGAAACCACAAAGAAGAGTCATTACATACCATCTTATTCAGCTTTAAAAGCAGCAGTAATATTCCTGAAAGGAGAAAAATGTCATTCAATTGTGAGGAAGGAAAGCATTTTATGGGTGATATAATCTAGTTATTATAGCCTACTGTCCATAAACCTCAATGCTACTTGGTAGAAGAAAGACCTCTGATGTCTTCAGTCTCAGCAAAACCAATAACACTCTCCTGCTCAGCTCTGCCTTCAGTGGGCAATTCCCCTCCCCCTACACACAGAAACACACACAAACCACTGAGGAAGACTTGGGTGCCGTCCCTGTGGTGAATGCTCTGAATCTTTGAAGGTTTAAAAGGCACTACGTCAGTAGTACTTCCATTGGAGTGTCAGCAAAATATACTGTGCACTGCAAGAGTGGCACTCCCTGTTCCACACAAGTGCACCACTTTTGAAAAGAATGGACAGCACTGAAGTGCTTGCAGGTTCACGAAAAACCAAAACTGGAATCAGTTTTAGACCAGTTGACACTCGCCAGACCTTTTGAACCCTGTGGTCCTACTGTTTGGTTGAAGTTGTCATGGCTACCGGAGGCATGCCCTCCATAATCATATCCTCCTATTAGACAGATCAATTCTACCAAATAATCTCTTGAGAGCATGACCTTCACTTTGAAGTTAAAAGTGTAACTATAAATTAGTGCAGCCTTTATGTGAGGATTCATATATTGTTGTTGTTATTGTTGTTATTATCATTGTAATGGATGAAGGTCCCTGTCAAATTCATATACTGAACACACTGTCCCTGCTAAAATGATAGATGTTTCAATTTAGAGCACTCAATTGAAAAATAAAAAGATACCCGCACACTGTTCTATAAGCTCCCAGAGTGGTTTATTAACAGAGTGTTACAGAACAGTGTGCGGGTATCTTTTTATTTTTCAATTGTCGGCTAAGCCTTATACCCAGCACCTGGTTAAATTTTGTAGATGTGCGTGCACTACAGTACCTTTGGCACTACCTTCTTAAGTACAGTATAGTTAGAATTAACAGAGAAGTCTTACAAAACACTCAGTAACTTGGATATAGTTTGCAATACAACCTCACACATTCTTAGCGCTGATGAATTTGCAGTAGAGTAATAAATAATATAATTATGCAGTATTTGGTACCTTATCAGCTCTGAATAACTCATAGTAAGCTGGTGTTCTCTTGCTTAGGCTAGACAAGTGAGCTGGAAATGGGTCTTCCTGAAGAGAGGGTAGAAACAAACACAACAGAATTCCCTGTTAAAATTACCAGTGCCATTCTGTCTCTGGCAATCAGTAATAAGTTGATATTAGACCCGACTGTGCACAGAAAGAAGCTGATGAAGAAGTACTGCAAGTTCACAGGGGGCAGCAAAATACAGAATTGCCCACTGTATTATGAGCAATTTGCTGCTGTTGGTGAAAGGGTCAACTCTGTCTCATCTTCTCCGCTGATAAACATACAGTACATGGTCTTCATCTTCATACAGTACGTGGTCTTCGCTGCGAGAAAACACTCAGGTGCTGGATAGGTTTGTCAGCTTCATCATTCATGAACGATTATCCGTCAGTCATTCTGAGAACTGTTAATTTAAATAATTTCTGTTCCTTTATGTGCATTTTTTTTTATTATTAATTAAAAGTGAGATAATTGTTGGGTGCTGAGAAGACTATTTTTGAAGTCATCATCTGTCACCCTGGAGCTTCCTCTTCCTCTCATGCAAATTGCCATTAATCATACCTTCAGCTCGGCTGAGAGTCCCTAATCTCTCTCAGGTCAAAGCCTCCAACCTGCTTAAGTTTATTGAACAGGGGTACATGTTTATCTGACTTTCCATGTATATAATTTGTATACGTCTAAATGTATGTATTTTACAATCCAGGAGGCTAATAAGATGAGTAATGAACAAAATCTATAGGTGTCATCATGTTCTTGTAATGATGAGGAATTTGACCTCTCCTTACTCCCTCCTTTATGATCAGCCCTAGTGCATGAATGTAATCAATGATGGCTTTACTGATATTACTTTTCCCATTTGACTTTGTTTATATTTGTCTACCTACATCACTGTTAGAAAGTGGGACTATCTGTATGATAAATATTTTAAACTACCCAGTCTTGTAAACCTGAGAGAATTGTGCAGGGCTACTACAATACAACCTATAGTAAACGTGTACTCTTTGTAACACTTTTACCCAGGTAAAGCCTAATAGAGTATGCTATTATTTTGTGTGTATACTGTATCTTAGTTGGTTTGGACCAAAGATTCTAGAATGCAACTGCTCTAACACACTACCAAGTCATATGGAATCTGTTCACATGTTCTTTTTAAATACTATATGTAAACTCTATATTCATTCATTCATACAGTCTGTATGTGCCATTATATATTATCTGAATAGCACAGTTTTTAACATGACAATACGGGCACAAGGATGCTTACATTGAAACCTACTGTAGGGAATGGTTTTGTGAGAGGGTGGTAAGAGCAACATGATTCATGGATGAGCTGTTTTGTTGATGCTTTTTTGTCATTTTGAGGGAGTGAAAATGAAGACTGAGAAAAAAGCTTTTATTTTTATTCATACAGTATATACTTAACAAAGACAAACTGGACATCTACTTAACATGTTCACCTTACCTGGGCTCCCTTTATTACCCAATCAGCTCAACTTAAAGAGTATCACTGTTTTCCTTATGCAACAAATCCAACCTTGGTCTATAATGCAGCATGGCTCTCTGTATAGTTACGGTAGTTCACAGTAAGACATTTTCTGTCTCCCTATGGAGGGGCTTAAATTGCTCAATCTGAACAGTGCAGGTTTCAAAACATTTCTGAAATATGGCACGCCCATTTACCCCCAACGACATCCATAGGTTGGATTTGTGCCAACAAGTGAATGTTAACACAAATGTTTATACATACAGTGTGGATCTTAAGTAACATTATGCAGCAGTGGGATAGCTATTGTTACGGTGCAGTGAGTTATGCCTCCTAGAGCATGAACTGTTGTGGTGTGAACTGCACTCTCATTGCATACATTACTTACCTATGAGATTTAGATAAACCTATGAGGCTATGAGATTTAGATAAACGATATACAATAATAACCTTACTATTTATATTATAACAGCAGTGTTTTTCAGAGGGTTACATGTGCTCTGATATTGACAGATGTAGAGTAGACTAAGCTTAATGTTCTATAGGATCAGAAACAGTTTCTCCATGTCAGTCATTGGTCATGGGCATGATATCATGTCAGGGTTCAATATCATGTCAGGGCTCTAGGACATCATAGGGAAATGTACCAAAGTGTCATGACTACTCTATCAAGGCCATTGGTTACATACAAGGCCTTTGGTGTATTTTGGTGCATTTATTGTTATGACACTGTGTCCCTTAAAGGCGTCATACTACAAGGACTTTACTGCCCTGTTGTGCTTAGTGGATACTGGACAGTGGAGGACACTGCTTTACACATTTGAAAGATCCTCATAATGCGCATCACAATCACATTTCAGTCGACTACTGGAGTGAATCATGCTGTTGAAGAAAAGGGCCGTTTTTCAGTTACAATGAAATATAGGGGATTTTCATGAGAACCTGGATGTGTATAGCGGCCTTGATGTCCAGAATAATTTTGGTAATTAGGGCCCGAGCACCTTAGGGCCCGAGCACCGAAGGGCACAAGGCCCTATTGTTTTTGTAAGGATTATTATTATTATTCAGTATTATTGTTATTCTACTTTTTTGCTTTCCTGTTTTTGAGGTGGTTAACATGGTCGAAAACTTTTGAAATTTGGCACACACGTCAGGTGTCACGCATCGCAGTTAGGTACAAGAGCTTGACCCCGGGCGTGGCCCAGGGACTCGCTAGTGCCCCCTTAGGTGACTGATCCCGTGGTTGGCAAATATTTAGAGGTGGTTAACATAATCGAAAAGTCTTGAAATTTGGCACACACATCAGGTGTCAAACAAAGCAGCTAGGTAAAAAAGCTTGGCCCCGGGTATGGCCCATAGACTCGCTAGCGCCTCCTTACGCCCCCTTAGATGACTGATCCCGTGGTGGGCATATACTTTCAGCTACAAACACCAAATTTGGTAGGTGTGTGTAACTCCCCAAGATGAACAACTTTCGTATGTACAATGCATTAGCCACGCCCAACAGGAAGTGAGGTTTTGGGATTTTGTGCAGACTAATATGTGATGAAATATGTGATGAATCATGATGCCAAAAGAGGTGCTTCCCATGGGTGAAAACGCATGAAATTTGGCACACACATCAAGTGATACAGTAAATAGACAGGGATAAAAGCTTGGCACCGGGCGTTGCCCAGGAACTCCATAGCGCCCCTGTGACTTGTGGTTGGCATATAGTTTTAGATACACCAAATTTTAGATACACCAAATTTGGTGGGTGTATGTAACTCCCAAAAACAAACAACTTTTGTATTAACATGCCATTAGCCACGCCCACAGGAAGTGAGGTAATTGAGATTTTGTGCGTTGTGGACATGATCAATTTTAACGTACTCCTCCTAGACGGTTGATCCGATTCATGTCAAAGTTGGTATACATGACGCCGAGATGTTCCTGATTATAAATTGTGAAGCTTTTTTTGATATGTTGTAATTTGACGAAATGGCAAAATTATTAATTTTAATACCCTTCCACATAAACAATAAATGTGTCATAATTCACCATGCATGGCTTGAAATGTTTTAAATTTCACAGGTCATTGAAGACCATGTCAATGATAATATTCACAGGCCCATAATGCATGTTTGGCATAGTGCCACCAACTGGCAACAGAAAGAATTACATTGATGTCATATGATCAATTTGAACATACTCCTCCTAGACGGTTTGTCAGATTCATTTGAAATTTGGCAAATATTATGCCAAGATGTCGCTGATGTTAAATTGTGAAGGGATTTTTGATGAGTTATATATTTGATATGATTTTAATATCTCACCACAAAAACAGGAAATGTGTCATAAATCACAGTGCATTGAATTAATGGTCTGAAACTTCTCAGGTTAATAGATATCATGATTATGATGATATCCAGACACCCAATGGGCCTGCCTGACATAGCGCCACCACCTGGCCAAGCAGGAAATGTGCCAGAAATGGACAATGCCTTAAGTGATTGATCTGAAACTTTATAAAATATCGGATATCATTATTGTGATGATATTCACATTCGTAATTCACAGGCCTAGCATAGCGCCACCATCTGGCCAAGCAGGAAATGTGCCAAATGTTCTATGCTTTGAATGAATGGTCTGAAACTTCTCAGGTTAATAGATATTATGATTATGATGATATCCAGACACCCAATGAGCCTGCCTGGCATAGCGCCACCACCTGGCCAAGCAGGAACATGTGGCAGAAATTGGTAATGCCTTTATTGATTGATCTGAAACTTTACAAAATATTGGATATCATTATTGTGATGATATTCACATGTGTAATTCACATGCCTAGCATAGCGCCACCATCTGGCCAATTAAATATCATGATGATGAAATTCAAATGTCTTATTAACATGCCTTACATAGCGCCACCAATTGGCAAGATAAGGAATGTGTTTTTTCCACGTCTGTTGGATATCACCATCAGATGCATCAGATTAATCAGATTAGCACACACATCAAATATGTACATTTCAGAAGCGCACCACGTCGGTGCTTTGTTGGGTTCCGAAATGTCACGGGTTGCGGCACGCAGGTGCTCGGGCCCACCATTGCCGCTTGCGGCTATATTTCAATTTGTCTTTGGATAATGCAGTATAATTTCAGTCAATAATTCAATTTCAATCAATTGCACAAATATGCTAACTATTGCATACTAGCATTGCATACTAACAAATGCCATGTTTAATGCTTTGGGTTATTCCTGTAAGGCACTTCCACACATCTCTGCTTTGCAAAGACTTTGAATCTTGCATTTATCATTTATCATTTATGCCAATGTAAAAAGATAGGATCGTAAAGCCATCAGCCTGTGGAAAATGAAACAGTCTAGAACACACTTAATTTTTTGATAATCACCTGCTGATCGGGTGGTAATGAAATTATATCTATTTCATCATGGTCACGTCTCCTTAACAGATGACATTCCTGAAACTTGGGCACTGCTTTCATTAGTTCAGCCTAAAAATGTCTGAATCTCCATGATGTCCATTTTCTGCCTGATAATAAAACTGGGCTCAAGTCCTGTCTGGGCTTGCACATCCATACACAATGCATTTTACTTGCAGACTGACAGTGATTTAGGTCCGCATTAGGTCTGTAATATATGCGCAAGCATGCTTGAGAAGGCTTGTCAAATGTATAAAACATAAGTTGAAATGCTTGACAAATCTCATAGTCTTTGTATTAAATTCATGTGAATATAGACAGGCTAGATGGATAATAGCAAATGTAAATGTATCCAATAAAAAATAAAAATAAAATCTTGACGGCGAACTTCCCCTTTGTTTAAAGTTGTCAATCATACCCTGGTGATATGTATGAACAAACTCAATTTCAAAAGAATTTAAAAAAAATATTCCATTATAACTTCCCTCTGTGGTGTATAATGTTAGATGTTCAGGATACTCCCTAGATAAGTACATGTTGCTGCAATTTGTCCTAACAGTTCGGTTCACAGTTAGTCATGTGCAACAGTCTGCACTTACCAGAAGCACAAATAACATTTGTAATTGCTCAGCTTGCCTCTGTACATGATGCCTTAGCCTGCTTGAAATGGAGTGTGACCTTTGACATGTTTTGCCCTGAGAAAATTAACCAACAAATTAACATCTCAAGGATTCAACACAGCTCATCTCTTATCATTTAATAAAGTGACGCAGGCAGAGGGAGTTTTTCAGAATAAATAAAATATGTTGTAAATGAATGTTGTCTCCCTGTGGTAATGTGGCACCAGGTGATATAGTGATCAGGGCACACTTGAAATCCTACCATTGCACCAAATATATTTTTAAAATTGGACTGTTTTACTTTACAGATGTTCGATAGGCATATCTGGAATGGGCATGCTTTCATTACAACATGGCCAGAGGCTGCCTACAAGCCACCACCAGTAAGCTTGTTTTATGTTACACATCTATAGTGAATGCATATCAAATGAGGAAGGTTACACATCTATAGTGAATGCATATCAAATGAGGAAGGTTGTAAACAGATTGTCTTTTTTTATTATATTCTTTTCATTGCCAATCATGCATAATTTAACAGTGTCTTAGATCATAATCCCAACAGAATCATTACAATGATTTATGACCAAAATAAATAAATAAATTGTGTAGTTGAATAAATTGGCAAGGATTTTAAAGTTTTTGTCTCTCTCAGTCAGGGAGGATATTTTGAAGACCTGTAGTAATGTAGCACATTCTCTGCCTGGTTCATATGTATGTACTGTCACTGTTCCTATGATTAACATTATGTGAATGCATATATGCCTATGCTGTACACATTTTGATGTAAAGGTAAGTGTAAGGTAAGTGTTTTTTGTGTTTCACAGAGGAAACAATGTGACTGTTGTTTATATGGGAGATTCAATGTTACTACTAGTAAACACCAACATATTTGCCCCGACCAAAAAAGAAAGAAAAAAAGAAATCAGTCCAACACCTTGACCCTGGTGACTGGTGACTGGTGTGTACACATTCTCTCACGAACTACAGATTTCCAAGGCTATCAAAATGGACTATCGGTCTCAAAGGTGTGAAGTGTATAGAATTATTATTTATTTACTTATTTTGCAACAGCAATTTAGATGAAGATGCCTTATAGTATTATAGATGTGGGATGCAGTGTGTTGGATTATGTTTTGTTACGTTAAAAGTGCTAAACAAATTTGCATAACTTTGTGTATTCAACTAAGCACTATGTCAGGTGTAGCCGGCATTGGAAATTCCCAGAATGTTTTATCACTACAGACGTACTAACAGAAGTGACAACAAAACCCCAGTAGCTGTGTTAATTGTAATTCAACACAATAAATATTTTGACACCACATAGTTATGTGTTTTTTTAGTGGCTGCTAAATTAGATCTTCAACAGTTTACCCATCCTCAATGTTTTAACCCAAGAGCATAACTGCCTAACTGCACCTGCATATGGAACAATGAGTGCGTTTAATGTGGGAAGAGGGAATGTATGCAAAAAGATACTATTACACAATAATATTTAAATATTTTTCCCTTGTGGTGATTCTTTATCAGTTTGTAAAACGGATAGTTACGATCCTTGATTATGTGTCTGAATCACGTTCGATGCCATTGCAAAACCCAACACAACCCAAAACCCAACACTTTTCACGTTGACCACATTTCATTTTGTATCAGTGTATCACATATGGATACAAAAATTAGAGTTGCAGCATCTCGGTGTTGCTTGGCAACTATTCTAATAGAAGAAATACATTTCTTGGCGAAAGAATATCTATGAATAAATCATTCAATTTCTTGTTGCTGTGCTTTTATTTTATGAAATCTTGGCAGGTATATGTAGTTACTGCGTTGTGCCTTACAACGCCCCTTAGCTGTTCTGAAATCACTGGAACCTACGGCCTCTTGGGGCCTATCACTTAATCAGAGCGCAAACCCCCACCTCCACCCCCCTCCACACACACACACACACATACACACACACACACACACACACACACCACCTTGTTTGTACTGCTTCCACACCAAGCCACTAGATCCACAGAAAACGCTAGGACAACTGTTTCATCAGCCCATGTCCTGCGGAGTGGAGACCTGTTCTAAGCAGTTTCCATGCAATGTCTTAGGACTGTGACTTGACTTGACTCTTCTTCATGAAGGGATTGTTTGCTGATCCTCCATCAAAAATTAAATCACATTTTGGTTTCATACCATTTGTCATAACGGCTCTCGGCTCTTTGTCTCTTCCTAGAATCTTACCCCCATCACTTTAAACTAGCCTTTTATTCACCATAAGGGGATATGTACCTGTCTAGGATATCAACAAATTGTAGACCAGAGTATTGCCAATTTTGTGTGTACTGTTTTGTACAGGGTTGATGCCTGACTTAAAGATGACTCGTGGCTGGATTTTACATGTTATTTATCATGTGTATTGATATTGAGTTCTGTTAATGCACTTGCATGATTATGTGCCCACAATTTTTTAGCATAACTTTACAGATGCTGTATACAGAAGATTTACATTACAACCATTACATTTTAAACTGCATACTGATTGATGTACAGGATTGTACATTTTTAGACTGCACTGTATTTAGCTTGTTTGACACGGCATGTCTACAGTACATATTAGGTTTGTCTCTCTTGCCTTAAAAGGGATAGTTAACAGTTATGTTTTACCCTTGAAGATTTTGAACTGGAGGATGAGAAAGAATCTAGGATTGCTAAAAACAGTCGCTAATTAGTAGCATACACAGTATTAGGCTGTATTAGGCTGGCTTTGACGCAACACGGGAAGTCATGCATATGTTCTTTTGGCTCTTTTCTGTTTTTATTAACTGTTTTTCTACCCTTTTCATTATTATGCAAAGTTTGTTTCACAAAAGGAACTTTGTGTCTGTAGCCTATGACACAATAATAATGAAGCAGCCAGTGTCTCATTGGAAAACTCCATATTTATTGGTGCTTTTATACTGTAATTGCTAAAAGATGACATACTGTAGCTTAGCTCAGTTTAACATCACTGGTAAGCTGCTTGTTAGTTGGACGTTTTCTGTACATCTTGCGAGTGACCTTAGTGATGACTTAAACTCTTATTTAAGACGTACTTAAGCATCTATGACTAGATGAGAGGAGTTTGTCTAAAAATCCACAAATGTCTTCAAGTACATATTAAAAGTTGTCAAGAAGCAATCCAAATTTTTCATGAACCAATGTTTGATAATTGAAATATATATATTCAAGACTAATTAGTCTTACAAAAACAAAGTGGGGCTCTGATAACTGTAATCACATCAGAGACTGCATATTGAAAATAGTAACTGTAGTGTTGTCAGATTAGGTATATCTAAACCAGTAGTTCTCAAAGTGTGGGGTGGGCCCCACTAGTGGGGAACAGAGACAAGGCAGGTGGGGCGCAATGAAGAGGAGGACATTTGTTTTTTGTGCCCCTCTTTAATGATGCCTTTCTTTTGGACAAATAGTCTCACACAAACATAGGGGTCATAAACAGACCGACATATTAATTAAAATAACATTTTGAACCAGCGGACCAAGACGGGAAATATAACATAATGCCATAACGTGGAAAAAAAATATTTAAGTTACCATTTTGCCTTTGCTGGGGTCAGGTGAGGCTTAAAAAATTTCCCACCTCCAAAGTGTGGAATGACAGAAAAAGTATGAGAACCATTGATCTAAACATACATCTATCATTAAGAAATATTTGAACATTTCAGATATTCCATTCATTCAATATGCTATTTTGCAATAATGAGAAAGTAAGTTAAAATGACATTCCAAATCCATAAAAGTGTCTTTCTTGGGTATTTTTCATCACTTCATTTCAGTGGATCTGCCTAGTTCCCCCTTGCATCCTAACACGTGTGTCATATGAATGAAATTAAGTCCTGTGTAAAATCAATCTGTGTTATAGGACAATCAGCCTCATGTCAAAAGTATTTAATTTAATGATTTGTATTTGTGAAAAGAGTAGGGTATGTCAATTTCTTGATGTCATGCTGTGTGGCCTGCTTTACAGCAAAATTCAACAACTATGTTGTTTCAGTTGCAGACAGATAAGGGTTGTTTTGGTCTCTTCACTCAGCTTATAAACAACAGAGGGAGACCTCAAACATGCTTTGCTGGTTTGAGTTCTCTGACTTTCTAAGATGTTTTTATTCATTGAAATCAAAGTTTGAATAAGGGTGTCAGTTGACACAAACAGATGTGTGTGTGTGTGTGTGTGTGTGTGTGTGCATGCACACTTACAGAGAAGGAGAGAGAGGGAGACCGAGGGAGAGAAAGAAAGAAAGATCAGTTGGACATAAGATGTGTGATGAAACTTGGAGAAATGTGTTGGCATACATTTCATTGAAAGTTAACCCATGACTTTGATTTGTTAACCGCTAATATGTGAATTGGACATTGGTCAGTGAATTAAAATATACCTTAGATTCCATCTTTTCCTATTTCCTAGAACACTCATGAAAATGTTTGCATTATATACTGCAGCTCTCCAGGCACAGCTTTAGAAGGATATCAGGAGAGGTTCTCTTCTACAATCAAACTGCACTGTAAGTGCAAAACTAAAGCATGCCACCACTACTCAAATCAAACAAGCTCATTTAAGTGACTACATCATGCTCTCTCTGAAGAAATGGCTCAAATGAGCCCAGTAGCCCTCATCCACTGAATGAGATGGAAAAAAAAACACAGACATGTCAAACAAGGAGAAATCAACATAGAAACAAGAGAAGCCGTCATGGTGGTCCTCAGGGACGTATAGTTGCATTTATACAGATCCTACAGTTGGTACATCCTTACATGCCTTACTATTTAAACAGACACTAATGCAGAATGTTCTAAAGAAGTAGGGTGTGTTGCTGGTACTGTCGGACCATATGGAGGCTAGGGGATAGGGATAGGGTGTAATCATTGGTGACGGGGGTTCTGAGTTTGCTTATGTGGTCTTAAGAGGTGTTTAGACCAAAACTGCAGGATCAAGACTCAAAGACTGAGATGGAGTTGGAAATGGATTGGAAAGTGAGTCTTGACACTCAGGTGGCTTTTGCTGAAAATAACTCCTCAATATTGTAATTGTCCTCATCACTGCAGTGTCCTGTTTAGCCATGACAACTCGAAGGAAGAAAAAAAGCCTCAATCTAAGACATGTTGAATATTAATAATGATTATTCTGATTAGATTGGACTTGCTACGCTACACGGACTGGAAAAAGGCCTCAATGTGGAGACAGCAGTTCTGTATCCTCAAAGGCTCAACAACTCCCAGTTTTCCCTGGTGACTGACGCCACCACATTTCCTCAGACACATAAACGTTATTTACGGTCAATGCTGTTCAACTTTGCAACGCCTACTCTTATGTTTATATCCTGAGAGCTTAGAAGATATCCATCCAGATGGCTCAGTGTTGGAGTCAGAGAGCCCATTCAGACTTAACAGATCAGGATACTGTGAGCTGAATGTCATAATAAGAGATGGCAGCCGTAGAAAAAAACTAAAACAACAATCATTACAACGTTCCTCTTACTTTGGTAATACTTTAGCTGCAATTTTGTGTACTCCGATTCAGTAGGTAATAATTTTCTGACTCACGCTTTTCAACCAACTAGTGAGTCCATCAGATTCACTACCTATCTGATGCCCCTGTCACCACAAAGAACATGTTAAAAATGGGAGCTGTAGACGTATTAATCTTGCTATTTATTTATTTATTAATCTAGATTCTCAGCATTATAGTGTAAAGAGAGTAATTTCACATATAAAATAACCATTCAATATTGTATACATTTATGTTCAATGTTAGTTATTGTGTAATATTTTGTGTTTGGGTGTTGAAAATGGCCTGAAATGCATTATATTATATTGCAGATATTGATAAAACACCATTTTGTGTCTCTTTATTAGTTTTGACATGGTGTGTCTTCCATTTGGAGAGTTCAAATGGAAAATTAAAAAATATGTATTGTCAGGGAAGCAACATTCTCATCTGTTAAAATGGATGGATATGAGATGGATATGAGTTTATTAATCATAAGATGGATATGAGTTTATTGGAACTGGTCAGATTCCACTGGGTTTGCAACCAGACCTTGGGTCAACAGTAATGACATTGCAGATGGCGTGTCTTGTTTTTTAAGGGTCTCTGATCTCAAGCTTATTTTTCAGCAACAAAAAACATCTTATATTCCCTCTTAAATGTGGGGGCTGTGTTGACGAGTATGCACAAAGAGATGTTGTTGTTCAAATTGGGTGAACTTCGCCATGATTGGCGACCGGCCGGTCAGTCTGAGACATGCCGATTTTATGTCGGTCAAATGCACTCGCGCGCCACAATTGTAACAACACCCAACTGAGTTTGCAAAGTTTGAAGAAGCTAGCAACCAGGCCAACACAGTATTTAACCTACTGTAATTGGACAGACACTTTCAAAGACTTGTGCCTATATCGCCAGAAATTGATCTGGGATACGTTTCTTTAAAAGTTAGCTGCATCGTTGCAAAACCATCATGTATCAGTGATGTTGCACAGCAGAATTTTAAAGGGACCACTGCAGTTATAACACATATAAAGCTATTACATAACGTAATATAAAGCTATTACACCTTATCTTTTTTTCATTCTCATATAATGTTCTGAAATATAATGTTAAAGCTAATATTTTCAGAGGTTGACTTCTAGGTAACAAGGTTTGCAATTCAAATGCACTGATCAAGCAGTTCATTTCTGTACAAGGAAATGTTTCCTTTAAAACTGTTGAGAAGTCACAAAGTACTCTGGGCCCCTAGGCCAACCTTAATGCAGCATTTTGATTTTTTCCCCCCACTGAAGGCTATATCCTTTTTGCCCCAGAGTAAAATAATCTTATCGCTGCACTTTATTAAACAAGGAATAAGGGATACCTTTAACCACCACAGCAGATTTGCACCCTCTGGGAGTTGTTGCATTAAAGTATAATGATTTGGAAGGGATAAGCTGGTGAAATATACAAAAGTTTATGATAAAGGCGGAGAGATTAAGTTGTCTACATGTTGGTCAAATTTATGAAATACCATCCTTTTGCTGCAAGCCTTGCAGATATGCCATTTCCCTTCATGTTTTCAGCATATTGTGTACTGTAAGCTATTGAAAGATGGGTAATGCAGGACTCTGCCTTGAATAAATGTGATCTGTAATGGAGAATCAATATTGCCGGAAACATGTTATTTTATTTAGTTTATGTCTGCAATTAAAACTTTGCATCCATAATATCATTGCAAAGGAATGAAATGCTTTTAAACATGCCCGCTGATGTTATTTGTATTGATAAGAAGATCTTATAACTGAAGTCTCGGTTAATGTTACAGAATTGTTCTGCATTGAGGTTACTGTATATTTATGCCATGTGTTGAAAAGTGATGTATTAGTAGCTAATCTTGGAAATAATGCTAAGTTTATTATGTTCATGCCTTGCTTTGTTTTATAGACCATCCCCTAACCAACCCAGATGTTTGTCTGTGTGTGTGTGTGTGTGTGTGTGTGTGTGTGTGTATGTGTAAGTGTAAGTGCATGCAAGCTTTTGTGTGTGTGTGTGTGTGTGTGTGTGTGCATGTGTGTGTGCGCGCACAGAGATGCAGCCTTTGTTGAGCAGTTCCAAGAGTGAAGTTGCTCGCACAAACACAGATTCTTCTCATGCAGGCATGAATTTGAGATGAATGTTTTTCTTTGTTTTCCCCTCGTCTGCAGACTGATAAAAGCTGTGAAGTAGACATGGAGAGAGAGCGCTGTATTTGCATTCTCTTCTTGGCAGAAGGTGAAGGTAGAGTTTGGAGGACGTCACAATTAGCCGACTTGCGCGTTATCATGTCTTCAAAATACTTGTTATTTAGGTAATTTTTCCACAATACGTTCAAGCAAACAAAGTCAAAACCAATATCAATCTGAAGATGCACTCAGCATGGCTTCTTACAGACCGACAGGTTTTCGTCAGTGTCTGTTTATTGTTGTTAATTGAACCGTTATTGGATCCTGTTTTCTTGACTAGCGTGCGGCAGCTCAGCGTTACACATGTGACAAATGCCTCATGCTGTTCCAGTCATTTGGTTCCTTGTCAAAATCTTTTTAGTATTCTGAGCTTTCATAAGTATTAAAAAGGACGGAGTTATATTTGACCAGCCAATAACAGTAGTGTTAATGCAAAACATTCAGAGAACATACTGTACTTCTGTTGATATTATATTTTAAGGGAGCACTGGACTGAGCTTTATGACCAAGTTTCATAATGGTGTCAGACACTGGGCAATCTGAGTCACTTGAAATAAAATATTAGAATTACAAGAGAGTGGTTCCTGAGATGAAATATTGGGGCTCTATACTGACTTATACGGTCATGTGTATGAGAGATAAACACACCTGTCATTCCCATGACACACACAAGCTGTAGTTTTCTTCTTGGGGTCAGGAACTCAAAGAAGCTCTTAGAGCACAGTGTTGCCAAGCTGCTCCAGATCTGTGCCCAATCTTTTGGTCTTTGCAGGGCAAGTCTGGCAGTTGGCTTCTATATAGTTTGTTAGTTTAATACCCCAAGACTTAAAATTATGTCATAGGACAGAGTGTGTCCCTATATCATGCATGCCATTCCTCTATAGTTTGTTATATGTATTTAGTTGTGCAATAAAGCAGGTTAGGCCAGCTACTTCGCAAGGCTGAATGTTAAGAATTCCGCATTTTTTAAATAAAGTTAGTAATTGAATAGGTATAAAGATGTTTAGCTGATTTAACATTGTTAGACATTGTACCATAGGACAACTGTCTTTTGAGGGATACCTAATGGGGGTGAGGGGGGTCTGCAGTGACCATAGGCTTGTTGCAGTTTATTTGATGGGCTCTATGTACTGGCCAAGACATTTAAGGCTCAATATCAGAGTGGCACCCAGAGACTGAGAAGAGGTTATAACCCATTTTGTTCTCAGTGAATTAAGATGTCACCAGGCAATCTTTCAATACTTTCCAGTGATGCGTATTAGTGTTTCTGCAATCACTGGAAGAAAGACTGGGGTCACCTTTAATGTTGTTTAACAAAAGACCATCCTTAAAGGTTCGGCAGCCTATTGAAGTTGATTCAGTACCGTGAACCTCTACAGCCATGTGAAATCCTTTTCATGTTGGTAAGCTGATTGAATTCCTTTGCGTATCAGTGAATGGATCAAGTTAAAGAAGGGGAAAGATTTGTGCTAGTGATAAACTCTAGCCTTGCTTAGCCAGGATTTACAGCAGAACATGCTGATGAAATCCAGTCCTATCTTCCAACTCATTGTAATTTCATACACAGAGAGAGGGGAATTTATGTTTTACAGTGGTAAGGAATAATATAGCTTTGCTTTTCAAGTAATGTTTATTTCAGTGAAGTTTCAGCTGAAAGTGCATTGTGGGGTAAGCATTTTGTTAACAATCTGTCAATATCCTGTAGTGACCGTGCTTTATGAGGACTTGGCTGTCGCTCGTCCCTCAAGGTCATTCACTTTGTAACGACTTCTTTTTGCCATGTGTGTCTTTAAGGTTTTTAGGCTAAGATCTTTTTTGGGAAGCAGAGGAATCTTTCAGAAATGCCAGGATGGGCACACATCAGAACTTACAGTTGCTATGTGACCACAATGTGTCTGTTGCCAGCCTAGTTTTCACTAATACCTACTGCTGTTAAAATTAAATATTGTGTTCTAAAAATGTGCTGTGTAGACATGCTCTGTTTAGCATCAGCAACAGTTTGAGAACAATTTTTTTTTAAATGATAATGCTTTATTTGCCTTATTATAAATATGACAATTGTCATATAACAGAGTCTACAGGTGTGGTCTGGAGAGAAACACACACACACTATGTTTCACCCAAGGTTTGGGCGAGCGGGTGCAAATGCTGTGCTTTGTAAGCCTTTATGTTCATGCACCTTTCTTAGGGTTTTCTTCATAAGCCACTGTTATTCTCTGGAACAGTGTGGTCAATCAGTGTACCAACACCCATGGAAATGATGTTGACTGAGGAATACATTAAGTTTGTCTTATTCCTCTAGCTCTCTGAATCCTATATGCTTACAGAGGATACGACTTCATTCAACTTCATTCAACTTCATTCACTGAAGGGGCTAGAGAGAAACATACTGTATGCTAGAATATAGCATATGAAATGAGAGCTGCTTAGGTAGTCTAATGATAATCCCTGAAATATCACTTATACACTGAACATATGCTGTTCAAAGTATCAGCCTATTTGAACAGGATTTTGTCATGTTAAGGGCCTGTTGTGCAAGCTAAATGATGGCAATAGTCCTCTCCGACATACTTAAAGCACTGAAATAAAAAAACAAACCAGGATTGAGACCTGCGTCTTAATTACAATCTACTGGCTAAAAACATCAATGTTTTGATTTGAAACAATTTAATTACTTGTATACCGTATAGTCTAGTATAAATCCATACTTAGAGTTGGTGACAAACACTGGTTGCCATGGCAGCAGTCAATTATTCACTTCAGTGGTCAGGTATTCAGAAATAATTGACCTCTCAACACCTCGATCAACCAATCAAAATTGAGTTGTTTTTTTCTGCAAAGCTGTGTGGTAGTATTTTCTCTCAAATGAACACTACATATAACACACAAGCCTAACTGAATTGAGTAGAGTACCTGTGCTCTGTTCTAATGTATGGCTTTGTCGTCTTGGTGTAATGATACAGCTCCATGATTAGTTTTTGTTAAAAATAATGCAGTTTCTACAATTCTTCTTTGTAAATATTTCTCAGATCACTCAGAGGTAGGAAAAACATTGCCAATCAACACGTTTTTTTTTAAATTCAGTCAAATGTGGCCATAAATATGTATGACAGCACAGTGAAAGTCTAAGGCTTGACCATGAACACATCTGTTGTGATTTCTCATGGTTTTGCATGCAGTTTCCCTTGATCAGTGTGGAAATCCCTCTGTACCACCTATTCTGTATTTATTAGCGACTGAGGAAGATCATCAAAAGCTGTCAACAGATGGATAATTGAAAGCCGTGTTGAAAACACATTCTAAAATCTTTTTGCCATTGGTTATCCTCTGTGGGTAAACAGTGTCTAGAAATGCACTTCATGGGCACAGCAAAAGAAGAGCTTCATAAGCGCTTTGTTAGCACTCATGGCTATGGTGCAGATTACTCCCAATTTCAAAAAGAGTTTCTTGACATTCAGTTGAACATTAATTCTGCTCTGTTGTGGTGGTGAGATGCATGTGAACTGACTGAGTGAAAAGTCAGAAAAGGCAACTGAGGCGCCTGAGTGCTAATTGAAACAGTGGGAAATGACTACATTAACAGTCCTCAACAATTCCACAGTAGAATGGAGTGATGATGATGCTCCCAATGTTCAGTTTTAAGAGGTCCCACTGCTTTATAATCCCAAGTGGTACCGAAATAATTCAATTTTCTTTCCATTTCAGATATGATAAAAGAAACCAATCCATTATTTAATTGCTACAATTTGTTCTAATTGGCTGGATGTGCAGCATGAATGGCCTCTTTCACTTAACTTACTTGGCTTTCATTTTGTCTTCTTCCAATAGAAGATACATAATTAGTATGTACAAATATAAATGTTATCCAAGCTAAATGCCTAATCCTAAGCCTAATCATAGCATTTTTCCATTTCTTGCCTACATACATATAGTCAAACTGTACATGAAGTACATATCTCTTATTTTTTACTCTAAAAGGGACATCCTAACTATGTCTCAACTTTTTTTTAACTATTCCAAATGACCGTTGCATCAAATGATCTGATAATTAATGGTTGGAGATGAGAATATACAGTATATACAAAATGTGTCTTTTCTTTCATCTTTGCGGTCCAATTCAGACTAGCAATTCACTGATGCACTGTACAAAACTGTTGAAGCAAAGTCCTTATGGAAAAAGTGTCTCAATTGGCATATTAGTTATTAGTTGGAATCCCTCTCCTATTCTTTTATTCTGAATCGAATTGCGGCAACGTGTGGAACCCCAGTGCGCCTCACACTCTTCCTGATCCTCCACGGAGAAAAAGAAATAGAGTTAGAAACCTGACAGCAACTCATTAAATTTGAATCACCTTTCCATATCCTCATGGATTTCACCGTGATCCATTTCTTTTCACATTGCATTTGTCCCGTGTAATGGTTTAACTAAGTGATATTATTTATGAAATTCCAGCACACGCCCAACCCCGCAGCTGGCAAGCTCCTGTCACCAAATTAACACAGGCACGGGAGAGTGCGCTCAGAAATGCTCACTGCCAGGAGCCATCAGCTTCACGGCTCGCGAAACGCAAGCCACTCTGTCATGCAGACGCGTCTGTCTGGGACCCTCCCCACGAATCGAGCCAGTGCGGTGTGTGTGTTCGGCGCAGTGCGGTGCGCTGGTGGCCGGGCTTATTGGGTCCCTCGACGGCGTCCTCCAGCGCCACCGGACCTGTCAGTGGCCCAGTGTGATGGTGCCGCTCCACACTGACAGGGGTGACCCGACTTCTGTGATCTCCGGCGCAACCCTGGCGCTCGCAGGCCTAATCTGTGAGCACTATCGCAGCGGCAGATTGGAGCCTCCAGAGGCCATGCAGGGAGGACAGGTCATTACTGGGCGTCCTTCAAAGCACTCCTCGCAGTGCTGTGCCTCTCCCCTCGATCACGCTTGGCACCAAGTGCAGTCGCAAGCTTAATACTGTCGCTGCACACGCCTTGAGGGGGGTGCGAACCTAGGGTGTCAGTGCTTAGCCCCCGGATGTTTCTATAAAAGACAAAGCACTTACACAATTAATGAATGTGTGCTCTATGTGTCATCCACACTAATTGGTGTGCTTCAGCGCTGCCAATGAAACGTTTTCACATACAGGGAAGTGTTGGTATTTTTTTTAAAAATATTATTTGTGCATTTATATATTTATTCACTTACTTTCACAGAGAAATTAGGGTTTTGAAGCAGCAGCAGTCGAGGTTTATGTCATGAAGAGTCATGAAGGGATACAGCCTTAGTCCTTTCCTATATTGCACTCTCTTTCTAACACATCCTCCAAAAGTTGGAGTTAGGCAGCAAATGGCAAATGACTAATTCATTGACATTCATCTTTCAGAACTCATCCCATTTCCTCCTCTGCTTGCCTGAACTCAGCATCCCATTCTCAGCTGATGGGAGTGCAGCCCAGGCCAGCATTTTAAAACAGGGGAATGTTTCTTCTCATTCAAATAATAGCTCACAACTCAAACACCACTTGGAGAATGTATATGTATACTTTGTTATACAGTACTTACGGTGCATAGAGGTGCATCACAGTAGCTATACATGGGAGCACGGCGTTCACAAAGATTAAAATAGTGGACATTCTCGAGCCATTGTGCTCATTTTTAACCAAGTTATTATTCATTGCTCATGTTACCTTGGAAGTATGGTGGCAATTGAAATTATCACCCCAGGCATTAGCTTGAAAATGTAGAGTATTGCCTCAGGACAATGTTGTTGTGACTGTAGGCTACACAGCTGAAATCAAAGGCTTTTTAGGGTGTCTTCTGTGTCAGACTGGTACCACCAAAAATACTAAATAGTGTTCACAGATTTTCAAGCACACTAGGGAATACCAAATTGGAGTTAAACAACAGGACTAAAAAGATGAAAATGTTTTACAGGCTGATCCAGCTGGATATGCATCCACTCATATTCACCACTTCTTTTACTTTTTAGATTTTTTGGTCTGCATCAAGACAGATTTTTAACCTTGAAGTGATTTTTCTTTCAATATATATATATATATATATTTTTTTTTTCTTTTTTCAGTTCAGAAAAGCCAACACTGAATGGAGACTGTGGCAACTCTTATCAAAAACACATGCACACACCATCTCTCTTTGTTGGAATTGCTGGACACTTTACATAAAGGCATACGTGGCAACGGATTCTTATCTTAAATAAAGTTTTCACAGTAATAATGTATTTTGGGAGACTTTTTTTCTCCACTTGAGAAGCATATAAAGTAATGGGCTATTGCCCTCTATTGGTGAATCGTTCTGTTGCATTTGAAATGTGCCACTCTGTTAATATAATAGTGTCCTAAAATGCTGAAAATGCATCTCAGGTGGTCTCTATGATATTAAACATATAACTTGCATTATAGAATATCTTTGTTTTCTGATAATGTATGTATTTTTTGAGCAAAGCAAAATCTTTTTTTTCTAATTTGGCATGGCTGTGAAACTCAAAACCAAGATGATTTTTGGTGAAATTTTAATTCAGGGTATATATGTCCAAAGAAAGGAAGCAGAATGTGTTTTCACTGAGTAACAAGGTTGTGTGGACTCACCACCTAAAGCTTTTCTTAATGTAGTTTGGTGAGGTAATTGGATAACACTGGTTTATTCTCAGCAAGCACTTTGTATGAGCAATCCAATTTCACATCCTGCAGAAAGGAAACCCATTATTCTTTACCAAAGTGTGATACTGTAGTCACCTCTGGACAACACACAGCAGGAGTCACCCCTCCCTCCTCCACAAATCCTATCAACATTTAACCTTGTTACCAGGCAATCTGTATTATTGTCCCATAATTCTATATTTTGTCCCGTCCTCACTATGTCTCAAACAGTCTGAGGATCAGGGGAAGACGGCAGACAGTAAATGCACCAGATCCTCCACTTAGGGCCAGATCATTTCACTAATGTCAGTGTGCTTCAAGTGGCCTGTACAGGTATTAACCTCACCTTTTTTCCACAGGGCCCCTAGGAATCCCATTGGCTAAATGTTCACGTCATATGACTGTAAACTGCCCTTACAGCATACAGTAGGTTCAAAGAGTACCCTCCACAGATGGCCGTGTCTAGAAGTCAGTGTCATTGTCACAATGGTTTAGTCATCACCTCAGGAGGCATGTCAGTGGCGGGGACTCCCTTGTCCCCGTGGGCCAGTTGTTTTATTGCTACTGCAGAACTCACACTCCGTCCTTACTTGGCAGCTGAATGGGAAGCCATAAACAAGTGTTTAGAAGTGGTTCTGTGAGACGTTTTCTAATCAGACAAATGAGCACAATTCTCATAAGTGTTTTTCATAAATGTCCAGTCCCAGGTGCTGCTTTAGTGTCTTTGTTTGAATTGTGAAAGCAGAATGCACATTCCTCATGTTTAGTTTGTTTATTTGCCTGTTTTCTTGAATTGAAAAATATTTGGAATTTTTGGTTAGACCTCAACCTTTGGTTAGGCTACCGCCTTCTTTCTCTAGTGATCCTAGACTACTGTCTGAAGGATAATGTATGTCACTTTGTCTCTGCGCAGGACTGAGGGATGAAATCTACACGCTTGCTTCTACTGCACTTCTGTGGAACATGGGTGATTAAGGACCATGGCAATCACTCTGATAATTAGGCACTCTAGAGTGTTATGTTTCAGACAGCTCCTTCCCTTATAGAAAGAAGTCTGATCTTCACACAAGAAACAATGGCATAGACCACTATTGATAAATCATTTATATCAATTGATCCAAGTTGAATGATGAAAATACCTTTTGATATAGTAATATAATTATTGGTTGGTTTCTTATACATGGGTTAAGCCAAGTTCTACACTGAAATACACTTTATCATCGCGAGAAAAAGGGTGTATCCGGGACTTGAATTCCACAGTATGTTCCATTGCACACCACAGACACACTTAGATACATGTAGATATTAATTAATGTATGTGAAACTAGTCATATATTTAAAAGGCCGTTCAGATTTTGAATACACGTCATGAATATCAAAGCAATTATTGCAAATGTGTAAAACAGGGATTTTAAAAATGGTATTTCCAGTCTATGAGTATGATTGGCAAAGCAACATTCGAAACCATTGTAAAATACTCTTCAAACTTGCATGTGTAACCACATCAGTTGCTGTCTCTGTTCCTTTGGTGGAAGAATGGCGATTTACATTGATAAAATTATTAGATTTTTGTTTCTGTGTGTTTTCTTTATAAAATCTTGCCAGGTATATGTTGTAACCGTTTTAGAAAAGCTGTGAGACCATAGTTTACAGTGATTTTAGAACAGCTAAGGAGGTTTGCGTTGTGCCTAACCTCATCCCTTAATTGTTCTAAAATCACAGTAAGCCACAGCCTTTTGGGGCCTATTGCTTAATTTGTGGTCCTCAAAACTTAACCAGTTTGTTTCATGCCTGTGTCACTTTAGTAGTTTCATCAAAATTCCTCCTGCTCATCCTGCAGGGCTTTAAACTCATTTTGACCTCACCCATCTATACCTGGCCCATCTATTTTGTTGTGGCAATGGCAGTGTTAACACATGTCTGTAGGTAGGACAACAAAGTTCATTTGGCAGGTTCAAAAGTTCAGCAGTCACTGCCCACAGCATCTTGTTGGGCTAAACACTACGTTTTAGTGTTGTTGGTCCTCATTACCTAAATATTGTGCATAATGTTGGACATGCTGCATGTTTTGACAAAGTCTGTGGTATCTAAAAATCTGACAGGGTATTTCCATTTGATTCATCAAGAGTAAATTAGAGGCAGGCGGCAGGCCTATTATTACAGTTTATTTTGTAATACCAATAAGCCAATAATTGTATGGAAGTAGTAGATTTCTGATAAGCCTCAGAGATTCACCTTTGGCTTTATTAGTGATTTTGAGTTTTACATTATTGTATGTTTTTGAAGGTATGATTATTGGTTTGTTTATGAGAATTAAAGGTAATGCCTGCTATCCTAATCCCAGACATACAGTATGGTTTTGCAGGTGTCAATTCAGTCCACTTGGGTGTTTAACATCAACACTCTTTTGCTGAGCAGAATTGCAGACTTGAAGTGAAGAAACATCCACAGTATGTATAATATATTGGAAGCAAACAACTCTTCGTCAAAGGGGTGTTTTGTGACTTTATGGGACTTTTTGACCACTTCCCTCTTCATACAACAACATACTCGGATGGATCTCATTGGGTGGTGTATGTAATTGGTCACTAAGGAGAACTATCATTGGCAAATGTTGCTGCACTGAACTCACTGCACAATATTGTTTCACTGCAGCCGTCTTGGGCAATATATCATCCATCAGAAACCTGGGCTATATTCTCTGAGTAAATTGCTTCTATTCATAGAGCGCGATTAAGTAGTCCTCTGTAGTTGTTGTTACCCTGGAAAAACGATTCTGCTGCTACAGCGTTTGCTGAAGCATCACTTGCCCATTCATTTTCATTGTTCAATCTTTTTCTAATACTGAAGCCACACAGCTGTCACAACAACAACATAAACATGTAAGACTGGAGAGACTACAGGAATGCATGCAATAAAACCAAGCACACATACAAAACAATGCATACATTTCTGCAATGCATTACAAACATATTGAAATGTATTGCAAATTGTGTTCCGTCAATAAGAATTGCCACCCTGGCACAATGGCATATTTTAGTTGATCAACTATGTATGGGACAGATAAATGAAGCAGTAATATGACATCTACATGGCATGTTATAATAAACTTGACACAGAGCTACTGCAGTAATGTTGGTGTGGGAATAGAAACAAACAGTTCCTCTACTTTGTCTGATGATAATGCCGACTAGTTACTGGTATACAGGTCTATCTAAAACGCATGCAGAAACCTTGCCCTCAGGCATGCTGAAACCTTGCCCCTCAGCTAGCATGCTAACTGGTGTCTCTTGGTGATATGGTTGGCAGTGTTGTGCTGAGAGAGCGTTTCTTATATTTTTGTGGGGTGGTGGTCCCTCCCAGACCACAGAATTGCAAAGTGCATGGTCTTGATAGCAAGTAAACAATAGACAGCAAGATAAATCATTTGCGTGTTTGCAGTCTCGAGACATCAGTGTATTCACCGCATATTTTAACTTACCTGTGAAACTGATATGTCCCATGGTCTCTACCACATAAACGAGTTTGCTAGGGTGGGGAGAAGTTGGACCCATGGCCAGGTGTTGGCTGTATACTCAGTATATTTCCATCATGACCTCTATTAGTACATGTACAATGGCAGCAACGTTTTCCCCCAACTGCACCACAAACAACCTGACCTGAAATGTGTGAAAAGAAATGGTAGAAGCCATCTCACCCACAGAGAGCAGAGCAGAGCAAGTAATAAGAGGGATTGTTGCTCATGGGAGGATGAATGTGGCACAGTGATACTTGGTGCCTGGCGTATCCATTCCCTCAGGTTGCTATGTTGCTTTTGAGCAGATATATTTGGGGTGTGAACAGTTGTGGCAATGCACAGGAAATAACACCACCCTCTCACTTTCATAGCTTAAACTATTACAGCATGCATACTTGTTGGCATCTCTGATTCTGTTGTGTATTATACCTGAACAACCACAGAATCAAAGTGCCATAGCAACAGGGAAGTCCCATTTAATGGTCCATCAGACGTTCTCCCCTTCATTTCAGATGTCAGGATCACTGATATGGATGCATTAAAAAGTTGTTTTATGTTTATTTATTGTCCAGCACCCCCCAAAACACACACAAATTGTACAATTTAGAATGAATACATCAATACACAGAGGGGGAGGGGGGACAAAACACAAATCAAAACATAAATAAATAAGATGCAAGTAGAGCTGAGCTTTTAAACACAGATTCAAGACATCTGTGCTCCTGGGGATTTCAATGTGTATTGTTAGGCCTTTTATTTATAGAGGCTATGGTCCCTGGGGGGATTGTAAGCATGTAATGCTGTGCTTGTGTGTACCTGCAGCGGAATAACTCACTGTCAGAGGGTACCACATAGGTTCCACTTCTGCTCAAATAATCTGCACAATATTACACTTCAATTCAAATTGAACTGAAACTTTCTCCTGGGAGCTGATTAATGTGTTGACTTAAAAGAAATAACTCGGGAATTAAATGTAGAATAAAGAAAATGTTGAAGGCTTCTTTACCATTTGTAAACAATAATCTTTTGTACTTGCAAGGTTATTAGTAACACTCTGTGAATGCATTCACAATAGATGTCTGCACGGGACTGATTTTACAGTCCTGCGCCCGCCCGCTCCCGCAATATTCTGTCCCGCTCCCGCATTAATGTGTCATTTTTAGTCCCGCTCCCACCCGCATCTGTAACATGATGTCCCGCTCCCGCCCGCTAAAGCCCGCATGCAGGAGGGATAGCCTATTCAGCTTTTCTTTCTGTCTCACGAAAGGAGCAAATTGAACCCACGTAAACGACAATATAGGCTATAGGCCTGCTATCCGTCAGTTATGCTTAAACCCCGTTTTTTTAATGCTGCCTAACAGAACATCCAGCTGAACTATAGTTATGAATACTACTTTAATCATTTCCATATTTAATTTTATGCACATATTTAATTTGCGGGAGTGCAGTGAATCATCAGTTTGTCCCTCACCCGCGAACGCACCTCTCTCATCCCGCTCGGTCCCGCAAAGAGCTTAGTTGTCAAAAGTTAGTCAAAAGTTGTCCCTATCCGCACTCTTTTGCTTCGGGACACGTGGGTCCCGCGGGTCTACCGCGGGAGTGCAGACCTCTAATTCACAATAGTCAAGGCATATTTTCTATTGGAAATTACAGAACCACAAATGAATGTTAATTCTTTTCATTATCACCTATCATTACACAATCATTTCAAAAGACCAGTTAATTAGTACTAATTATTTTTCACCTGAGGACACTGATGTGCAAATGACTATAACTTTCAGGTCATCAGTGGACTTTGAGGATATGTATAAAAAAATTAAAAAAATCTCCATGTCCTGTTACCCGCTTAAAGGATTTTACAGAACAATGAAGCGAGTTTGTTTTTCTCAATGTTTCTGATGTGTAAGTAAGTAGATATGTTGGATTTCTATAACTAACATTAAGTTGTGGTGAAAGGCTGTACAAATTTAAACACCTACTTATGCCTTTAATTGGCTTTATTTGGGCTTTTTGTGGACATGCACTGTCTTTAGCCTAAAAACATTCTGGAGATTGCTGTTTGGTATTTATTTTCTCCCAAAGTTTCAGCTCAAAGTTCAGATTCAGTTCAAATTAACAGGATGTGTATCTTAAATATCCCTTCGACATCTTTTCAGGTTCTTTGGTATGGGACTATGCTCAAATTCATGGAATATCACTTCAGAACATACTTCATGCATATTCTCCTCCAATTAATATAAAGCAAAGCTTCAGTCTTTTTCATATCTGATGAAAACTCAGGGTGGGTACCAATTAGTCCTCTGTTAATTATCTCCCACTCTTTTGATCTTCACTATGGCTGCTCTGTCAGACTCTCTCATTTATTCATCACTTCTGGTAGAGAGATGGACTCTTTGGAGATTGTGCAGACTGAAGCATATTAAAAATGGCTCCAGATGCAGGGAGCTCCTTGACAGAGTGTGTGTGCATAACTGATACGCGTTCCCACTGGCTCACACGGCAATATTCCTGAATAGTACACTCCTGACAATATGTGCGTTCTTTATATTTGGAGTAAATTGTTTTATCGTTGTGGAACACAACTGATACGTGTTGTGCAAAATTATTCTTAGAGGTAATACTGACATGAAATGCAGAGTTCAGTGGGCTGGTTTTTTCTTCTTCTAAGGAATTAGAAAAAAATAACTGGCAAGGATACTGGCACAATGAAGGATTATTACCTTAGTACTTTGACATACTTATAAAGTGAAAAACGCCCTCACCTTGACTTGAAGTTACGATAACACTGGAAGTTTCTTTGCTGTTCTATGGGCAAAAAGTGGAATTTTCCAAACACTGTGGATTAGTATTAGTGTCAAAGCAGGAGACCGTCTAGACAACCGCTAAAAGCAGCCTGTTCATTTATAGCACATAAAGGTAACAGTGTTAAGATTTAGTAACAGCCTTGTCCCTCTTTCTTAGCTTCTGTTTTTTTAAGTGATGTTCACTTTTTTCATGTTTTGTGATCATACTTTTTAAAAAAAAAAAAAAAGACCATATTTGACAAATAAACATTTAATTTCAGGGTTCTCGCAGGTCATGGAATTTTAGAAAGTCTATTCTAGACATGGGACTTGTTTCCCGAAAGCATCGTAAGCTTAAAAACGTGGTCCCTCTGATGAACGTCTTAAGATTTGCCGACTGTTTCCTGAAACCATCATTGCTTAAGAATGTTGTGAAAACACTTGTAGATCTATGAGTGATCCAGAGTACTCGTTACTGGCTAAGAGCATCTTAACAGGTACTTCTCAGTGAGGTCACCAGCAGGACATACAGGAAAATTACAACTAATCATTTTCCCATTTACTTTGGATTACGTACATGTGTTTACTGATTTTAGCATGCAAAATAGCACACATTTCATGTTCATAATGTGATTAAAATTGACAAAAATGAAGTTTTGAAACGAGACATTGCCAGAATAGTTTGCAATTTTCTTTGTCTAAGTGTAGACACACATCCCAGTCTTATCATTTCAAACAGATGTGGAATGTAGAAGGTAATAGTGCAACTTATGAAAACTGGGAGATAAAAGA
The DNA here is from genome assembly GCF_018492685.1 of Alosa sapidissima. Taxonomy (NCBI): domain Eukaryota; kingdom Metazoa; phylum Chordata; class Actinopteri; order Clupeiformes; family Clupeidae; genus Alosa; species Alosa sapidissima. The sequence goes on from NC_055976.1 coordinate 6,039,715, forward strand.
AAACAAAGACATTCCAAAAAAATGGCCAGTATTCAGTCTTCCATAAATTTGGTGTCAGCTTCCTCAATGTGATTTCTGTCAACCTTAGCTGTAGCCAATTCGTCATCGCCAATCCCCCTCCCTCCCATCTCCCACTGTGTCACAAAGCCTCAACGATAGCACTAAGGACTGAACACGACATCTGCCTGCCAAAAGACACCTCCCTGGTGATACAGTAGGACCTAACGCCATTCAGAGAAAAAAATCTGTCCCGTACCATTTAATATTACCTCCTCACTGTTCTGGACAAGCAATTACTCAAGAACAACCCGCCCCCCCCCCCTTCCCCCAGAGCTCAGGGGAGTGAGGGGACACCTGTTCTCTGCATGGCGACCTATACCCAACCCCCCTGCGGCCTTCTGGGAAATTCTGTTGAGCAAATGGAACAAGGAGGGATGCCAGGTATCTCCCACAAGGCCATGTTTGTTGCTGGTAGGAGCACAGGAGGCAATCATAGCTGCAAGCAGCTGTGGAATGTATGCTAGCTAAGATATGTGCAGGCCGAGCCCTGTGGAGATTAATAACTGCACCAGAACACGTTTCTCCAAAAAAAAAAGGTATATGAAGAAGGCACCCCCACTTCATGTTGTTCATGAATCTATCCCAAACAGCAGTAAAAAGCTGTAATTTGCAGTGCATGGATGTGAACCTTGCATGCATGTGAACCTTGACAGATCCATCTTCAAAAGATACTCTCAAGCATTATCAATAACTAAATGACATCAATAACAGGCAGGGACTTCAGGAATGTGTATAAATAACTACAGAAACTGTACTGCATATACAAACTTAACTTAGACTGACAGATGATGTGAACATACTGCTATTTATAATAACTCAAGCTAAGTGTAGTGAACACACAATACCAATTGTAGTTGAGTGTTGCCATGGCAGTACCTGCAATCACTGTCTTGCACAAGCCACAAGGGGTTTATTGAAAGAAACGTTAAGTTTTCAAAAATGTACCTTATAAGCCTGAAATCTGTTTGGTGATCTGTTTGAATGAGGACTTTTGTCAGTGTTGTCAGACTTTAAGTTTTCTAACTGACAGTTTTAATTGAATTCAGAAGCCCAGTGAAATCCACCCTGATGAGTCCTGCAGGAGTGTCCACTATGCTAACCTAAACATTCAGTTTTGGTTCTGTGATTTCTGAGTCATCAAAGTATTCTGTTAAATTAAGTCCTTTTCAATTCAACCCTACACTGAGTCGCTGAAAAGAGATACCTTTAACACACTGAGTGTAGTTCTTACTGCTCACCATATATGCATTATAGTGATGTATACTCTGTGGGTAACCTCGGCCTTTGTCAGGTAGAAAATTACTATATGACAGTCTGGAATGAGAATGTGGCAATTTGTGAATTAACTCCTCTTCAACCTTAATTTTCAAATATACATCACCGTAAGGTAGTGTTCTCCTGGGCAAAACAAAGTTCCATTAGGAATGGCCCCTCACATCTCATGTCAAAAGCTATTACATTCTTGCCTGCTTGAATAAATTAGCTTTGATTTTTAAGAAGCACAGATGGTCAAAATAACCAGTTTAATGGTGTCTCCATTATTTTTCAAGGATTATGGCACAATATGTGTGTACACAAATAAAAATGAATGCAAGTAATTGTTTGTAATATATTTATTTAGACAGGTAGTTTTGGATGGTTGATGGTGACGATGATCAAACCCATCTTTTGTTAATTAAACAGATGGTTTTAACAAAGAAATTAATGAATACATAATCATTGTAGCTGTCATACTAATCTGATTCTGTATGTGTGCAAAGAGTGGAACAATTACTATTTGATTGCTTTTCAAGGAGCCATATCTCTTGATGTAAGTTTGGTGCTGAGCTGGTGCCAATATTTTAATTTAACTCAATCAATCTGCCATGCTATGTAATTTGCATCTAATTTATTTATTTTATTTACTTATTTATTTATTAGGTCAGGGAGGTGCCCTCGAAGTCTGGTAATTGTGTTCATTCTGCTACTATTTCTAGCTGTCTGTCAGGAGATTTGTACAATCCGTAACTGCCCCAAAACCCTACTTAGACTCATGTTGCAAAATAAACAAATAAATATATATGTGGAGTGGTGTAATATATAAAAGTTCACCTCAGCACACCAGGCTTTAAGATGAATGTCGTCGCTAATGCACCGTTGAAATAAGCAGACTCACCACAATCTCTCCTGGGACAGGCCTAATTACGTGTTCAGAATCTGCAGCATGGCTCCATGAGCTTTTATGCTTCTGTCACTTTCCATCCAGTGAATTGGATTGGACATATCCCAAGTACAACCTACAGCCTTGGTTCTCCTGCAAAAACAGGTCACTCTAAGTTCACAGGATGTGGAATGATTCTAATTATTGGGCTACCAATGGGTAGAGAATATTTAATGGCTCTTGCTCTTTTTGACCTGAGACCAAGTCTGAGTGAGGGGAATCAGAGCTGCTAGAGGCCTTGTGCCTTTTATTTTAGGATGTGCACTCACTCTAGGCCTGTATAATGTACATTTTACTGTAATGGATGGGGGAGTTAAGGAATAATTCATTTGTATTTACTTTTTCCATTCATTGTTAAACACTGTTTATTTTGTGCCTCTTTCGGTAGTGATATGCAACAATAGACCTTGCACCCAAGAACTGGCAGTGGTATCCTTGGCGACCACATTTTTATCTTTTTGTAGCCTCTCGTCATGGTTCTTACTTTTTGCAAAAACTTTGCTCAAGAGAGCTGGCTTAACTTTCCTCATGTTAACCTTGAACAGAGATATGCATGACTAACCTGGCCAGTTTTCTGACAGGTCATTCAGAGCCAGAGGTTTTATATCATTTGTTATACATCTTCCTTGGGGGATATATGGAGCTACTGCATCTGAAGCAGCAACTGAATGATAATACTCTATGCAATTATATTCATGTCCACGTTCATATACATATTCACATCGACATAGAATGGCCCGATCGTTAGACGACAACATACTTGCTGCTCCACCACACCCAGTATCTATCATCTACTGATCACCTACAGTACATCATCAACTACATGTTGGCTTATTTCTCACCTCTTTCTTGTATGGAACTGTAGCCATGGCTGAATCTAACTGAATCCTTCAATGAAAGCAGGGCCGGCGCTAGCCATTTGGGTGCCCTAAGCACAAATGCTTGGTGGTGCCCCCCCCACCCCCAACCACCACCAAAGGAATAACAACCATTCAGAATTTCTTAGGTTCTCTTTATTTCCAAAATCAGAGCTGACTTTAAAAGGCCCTCTCCGCACAATTTCCACACATCAGCCTCTAAAATGTGAGCTGACCATAGAGCAGGATCAGTTGGAGGGGGCAGATATGTCTCTGCAGTGTCACTTGCTGATGGCCCCTCAGTAACAGGACTCACTCTGCCTTCAGAAGCAGATGCGGTTGTGTGTCGACTTGTATCTGTACCTGGGCTATTTGATGATTGTTGGTCAGGGCTGAGTGCTGTTGCAGAGTCTGCAGAGCTGATTGGTGGCTGGTGTTGTGGACTAGAACTGATGGTAAATTCTTCCTCCTGGCCTTGAGTTGTTTCTTGCATGTATCTTAGCATTGACCCTGCATTCAGAAATACAAGACAAAACATTCAGGGATTCTACTGAAATGCATTTTTGATTGAACCATCATACAAAGATATTGCACACATTAGGCTAGTCTTTTAGGTTTATATAGGCCTATGTGTCACATGTGACACTATGTGAAAATGTAAAATTCAAAACTCTATTTTACCTTCTAGGTCTAGGCACAATAATTATGTACATAATTTGACAACTCTGTGAATATGGAAATCTACAAACACTGAGATTGTTCTAATTGCAGTTCCACCAACACATGTCGCCCTCTATGAACCTCTTGAAAATAACCACATAGAACAACAACTAAACTTATCTAAAGCTGTCTAATTTGGCAAAGTCACATCACGTTCAGTTACAGGGTTTTTCCGAAGTTCACCTTAAGAAGAGCCGTTTCCCACTCATCTAGACCTACGTTATGAAAGTGTCACTTGTAGCGTTACTTTTTCACTACACAATCAGATCGTTTGATCATAATTGATAACAAACGCCTAAAAAGCGTCCTGAAATGCAAAGCAAACTAGGCTAATAGGCTAACGTTATCTGACTATATCTGATGGCTAAAAGAAATAGCAAGCCCAGTTTAAGCATAATCAGAAATACCATTGCTAGCTAGCAACCTGAGGAAGGATTGCTAGTCTTATGCACCGATTGCTAACGTTAACAGAAAACAGCCGAGAGTGGAATTGCATTCAATAACCCATAATCCATATCCATATCCACAACGTAAAATAACTAGCTAGCCAGCATCAATCAACGTAACACTTGAACATGAACATGGCTGAGCTTACGTTACAAAGTTTAAAGCATAGACATGCATACACAAGAGCTACAAAAGTAACATTTTTTTATTTTTTTTATTTAAAACATTGTCTTACCTGCAAGCGTAATCGAATAGACCACTGCGAGTATCATCCATATCTGGCTGTCTCTTCTTTTTCCTTTTTTCCTCCCCCGACTCTTGAGGCCATGTCAAAGGTGTCTGCCTAAAGATTGAGGCGTAATCGAATAGACCACTGGGAGGTGGGGGAGGGGGGCCCCAGAGGGAGAGAGAGGGCCGCACAGGAGATTCACCTTTTTCTCGACTAATTTAGTCTAGGCCTATTACATTTGTATTGCTTTTGCATATTAACATGCTTTAGACATATTTTATTTGTTATTTATACTAGTAGCCTATTGTGATGATTTTTCACGACCAAGATTTTTTGGTGCCCCCCTAGGCACTTGGTGCCCTACGCGCAGTGCGTGATGTGCGTGTGCGGAGCGCCGGCACTGAATGAAAGACTATGATCCCTTTGATTATGATATTTTCGCACTGGCGAATGGCGGAAAACTCGTTATTTTCTGCGAATGCAGGAAGTGCCGTTCACCCTGTTATGAGTTGATGAACCACTGAAACGATTTTGGAAACATTATTTTAAGGTACAAAAAACTCTTTGGTGTTGCTTTAAAATCACCCAGAACGAGCCGGGTGGTTGTAACAGTAATTACCAGTGTATTTACTGTTTTGTCGTTGACTGACACCACAGTGAAGTTAGTTTCACTTTGCAAATGACTTCAAATAATAGACGAGTGCAAAATGTGTGTACTGTAGGCTATATTATGTTAGGTTTTAGTAAATCATGGTTTAGTGGAATAACTTTTCATATGGTATCGCAAGCAGATCCTTTCAAATGCGCTGTTGACTATTAAAATACCGATGTATTCTTTGAAGTTGGCTGCGCACTGATAAAGGGAATGACGGATGTCATTCTCATTGGTTTAAATGATGTTACACCCAAAACACACCCATGACTGTTAAAGAAATCTAGACGCGCCTTGTCGTGCCATCCGCCCGACGTTTGATAATGAAAACACTCCCAAATTTAAATAAGCTTTTGACTATTGACCATGCAATTTAGACTGTCGCGATAGGGTCCTATGGGTTATTATTGAAGGTGTGTATCGCTCATTGAAGTCCAAGTGTAAGGCCACACACCTCCCAGGCCAGTCAGATGGGTGCAGGATCCTGCATGAAAGTATGACGAGAGGAAAGGAGATCTGCACACAATTTAGCTCCCATTCATAATCTTTTTATTTGTGAGATGTTTTGAGCTCTTGGCTCTCCCTTAGCCTTAGCTAAATGGTGTGCAGATCTCTGTTCCTCTTGTGTAACAGTAGCTCATAGGCATGCTTACACTGACAGAGAGGCAGACAATGTGCTATTGTAGGTACAATAATTGTATTTTTCCTTTTTTAGCTAGTCTTGGGTAGCACCATAGACATATTCTGGTTTCTCTGTAGGCTGTATAAATGTACACTTTTGTTAATATATGTGTATTTTCAGCATATGTGCATAAACAGAATGCTCTGGATTGTTATTTGTATTTCACATTTGTATTTTAATGCTGCAGCATATATGACATTGAATTCAGTTTGTTATTAGAATTCTTGTCCACAAAGAATACTAAAATATCCTATTTGAACACTCTCATTCATGGCACTTAAGTTACTCTCATTATTACACTATTTTAAGCACAACAAATAATGTTGTCTTACAGAGACACAAAATAAATAAAACAAAACAAAAAAACACACACCAGTCTTTGTCAAGGCAACACCTTAAAAGCATGTCAACAGTACAATCTCTGAATACATACACCATATTCCCTTGTCAAGGCATGTGTCTGTCTCGGGGCAGTGGATTGGAAACGTTCAAACATGTGGAACACAGAAAGGAGGTCAGCATTGTGAATCACTGTCAGGGAGCTGACATCACATTTATCATATTTTAGGTAGATGCTAGTGGTGTGAGTGACAAGCTGCCCGACAAAACAGAAATTCAAAAGATTCCATATTCATGGGCTGATTTAAATTCTGAAAAGTGCATTAGTTGTGTCCCATGCATACTCTGCGATCTACAGTGCGATGCTGTGCTGCAATTTTCTCAGAACCAAGTGAAAGGCATCAAGAATGCTTAAGACATTTGCTCTTTCTTGCTTTTCTATTCTCACCTTCACTCGCTGTAGTGCTGTTTGGGTGCAAGGCTTTGTCTTCTCACAACTCCGTTGTTGACACATAAGAAAATAAGGTAAAGTAGCATTGACGTGGATGAGGAGGGGGAGTTGTGTTTTGTCTGGCATTTTGGTGGCTTGACTGGAGTTTGATTTTTTTGACACGTGTTATTGTGTCAAAAAAATGGTTGCGTTATTGTGTTAGTGTGTGACATGCTTTACAATGCTATGAAGTCACAACCATTCATTCAGTGTTGAATTCCTAACAGTGTTGAGTTCCCTTCACACTACTGGATATGCTGTAATGGGTTGTTTTTGTTAGTAACATGATGAGCATACAACAGATATTTAACTTAATGGGCATGCATAGCGCACGTTACTCTACAACAGTCATGATAAAATGCTGAAGATTCAACCAAATAAAACATGCTCAAAGGTGGTTCATCTTCATTAGAAATCAGTCTGTATTTGTATAAGATAAAGGAGGTCATCGAGGAAACAACTTGAGATGGCACATAAATCTCCAAATTCATATTTGCCCAACACTTTGCTGAACTTGGAATGCAAAGTCAGTGTAAATGCTTAAACAGTGCCCTGCTAGCCAATCCTCTCCCTTGAAGCTTAAGAGAGGTTTTACACTCTTAAGCAGGCCGTCTGCTTTACAGAAGCACTTTTATGCTGGTATTTTCAGACTTAAATTTATCCCATACAAGGCTATTTACTTAGAGCTCATTCATAACACAGTCCCTGTTACATCACTGGACCATGGCCACTTTAAATATCCATTTCCATAAATAGTCCAAGTAAAATAAATAAAAAGAATGAATAAATGAAATAATATTATCCTTAGAGACATTCTGCCTCAGCTACCATGTGTAATTGTACCTCCACATCAGATGATCCATCTACCTGTAGTCAACTGAAACAATTTGTATGTTATCCATTACCTCGTTTGTCTTAGCTTGGATTTCAGGTGAGCACTGAGACTGCTGTCTACCAACATCTGCGAGATCAAATGATTAAGGATAAACAGGATTCCAAGAGTTGCACAGAGTAGGGTAAATCATCTCTTTGACCATATGTGTGTGAGCATGCATAAATTTCCTCAAGACCATTTGCAATCTGACAAGCAGTAATGGATGCTGGTAGACTTACCACCCCGAAAGATAAACTTTAATCAAGCGGTGTTGCCTTCCTGTTGTTTGAACATGCCCCAGCATATCCTATATTCTACACATCTCATAGAAGGCAAATAGCAAGTGTGGAGGCGTTTAAGTTTTGTCATTTAAATGTGAAGGCCATGCTAATATAATTACTGGTGAGATTGTCAGTTCTGACCTCAAGTCAATCTTGGTTGTATTTATTCTAATGCCTTTGTGCTCAGAAATGTGCAAAGGGCATGACAGTTTAATTCATCTCATCAATTTTAGTCCTCTGATTTAAGTGGCCATTTTTGGTGCAGTTTGTCAGTTTGTTTGTTTATATGTTTGCGAGACTGCAAAAGCCACAAACCTGTTTTTAATGAAACTTTGAGAAATACTGTAGCATGAATCAAAGAAGACCACAATACATTTGTGAGAAGCTCATAGTCACAGGACAGCTTGACAAATGGAGTTTCACCTTTGTTGTGAGGTGTGGCCTTTGGCCATGGTGCAAACCTCTCTTCAATCTAGATAGTGTCCAACTGGCGCTACTAGTCCACTCTTTTTTGGAATGTGAGCGTAGCAGCATGCTATTTCCTGTACCACACAGCTAACCTGCACGGTGGTCATGGCACAGGAAAGCTCAGCTTTTGGAACTGTGTGATTCAACAGCACATATTGGACACCTGTTGGCTTCTGACTGCAGATATGTGTTGAATTGTGAGGCCAAATAACTGGCTTGTAACTTTTCAAAGAGAATATTTCCAGTGACTTTTTACTTGGCCCTCAAAAGCATTTCAAATTGATTTCAAATTGACAGCACCTGGTGCATTCCCACTTAACTAGGTAGGGTTTAAAAGCCACTTCACTTGATTCTCAGTTCCTCTGTATAAAGATAACATCTCGCCCACTTGGTTGTGGTGAAGGGGAGCTGTTTGAAGTATCGCCTGGTAATCAGGACAAGGACAGGAAAATAGAATCATAGTTATCCATGTACTGTAACTATGGTTTATATTCCTATTCTAAAACTGATAGTTCCGGTCCTTGATTGTGATTGGCTGAATCACGTTCGATGCCGTAAAATGCAGCATACACAAACACCTTGACCGCATTTCATTCTATATTACTGCGCTACTACAACTACAAAAGTTAAAGTCGCTGCGTCTCAACGTTGCTTGGCTATTCAGATAGAGGAAATATATTTCTTTATATAGAATGATTATCTAGGAATAACTTGTTATAGTTCTAGTTGCTGTGCCTTTACTTTATAACACTTTGCCAGGTATTTATAGTAACAGTTTTAGAAAAGCAATAAGCCACTCGAGCCCGTAGGTTACACTGATTCTACAACAGCTAAGGGGCTCCGCTAGCGCGTCGTGCCTAACAATGCCCCTTAGCTGTTGTAGAATCAGTGTAACCTACGGTGTCTCGGGGCTTATTGCTTAATTAAACCTGGTCAACACTCATTCTAGTAACATTATTCAGATTGTGACACATTTGTCTAGTCAGAGTTACAGATAGCAGATAAAGTCAATATGACTGTGTATCTCAACCTACATACAGCAGCATCATAAAGCACAGAATATGTGTAATATCCTTGGTTCCACTAGAAACGTGTACAAAAACTGCTATTTAAAATTTGAAAATATGATCTGCTCATTAATAGTAAACCAGCATTCTGTCCATGATTGAATAAATGAATGATTTGCATACTGCAAAAAGTTAGAAATGTCATACATAATATAAATTCATCACAGTAAAACAGTATTGATCTTGAATTCAGAGAGCAACTTTTTTGGACGGTCAATGCAGATAGTTATTAATCCTGTTTTTATCTCTGTCGTTGTGGATTATACTGACACAGCAGATAGGTTCGGCATCTGAATGACTTCAGTAAAAGATTAACAATTGACAGAGGTGTTTGGGTTGCAGACTGATTATTGGCTCCAGGCAAAGATTAAAGAAAAACTGCAACATAGCTGACAGTTTGGTTATCTCTTTTGGACTAAATGAAAATCATGGCCTGAATCCATCACAGGAGATTAAGAGAATGTGAGCACATTGCTAATGTCCTGTTGCTTTTCTGTTCTGAACTTTATTGGATCTGCACAATTGAAACATAAACCCTATGTCCTGTTTAATGGTCAGTGATGTCCAAGAACTGCCGCCCTGTTACATCAAGTTCTAAATATATCAAAAGCTGCAATTTCTTTCAACTGCATTTCAACTCCTTGGCTTTTATATCATCATGTATTTGCAGTAAAATACAACAAAGCCCATGTCTTGCTGTCATGTAGAAAACTTGTCAAGTCACCCAGTCGCTCTAGACTGATGGAGAAAAGTGTCTACCTTGACAAGTCAGTTTAGTCAATGTAGTTTGATCCTTAGCATGGGAAAGGATGCTTTCTGTCAAGCTGTGAGCCTTTTGGAGGAAACGTATTGTTGTAAGTCTCTCACTCACTCTTTGTGTGTGTGTGTGTGTGTGTGTGTGTGTGTGTGTGTGTGTGTGTGTGTGTGTTTTTGTGATAAAAGGTATAGTCCCAATATACTAGGACAGAACAACCATACAACCACCACAATCAGCTCACTTTAGAACAGGGCTCCCTGCCAGAGTAAGGAAAGAATAATAGAATATAGCATCCTAAAGAGCCAAGCCATTTTGCCATTGATTATGAGGTAACTATTTACTGAATGTATACAAAATAATTGGAAAAAATATCTTGACCTGAATTTGGATTGGTAGATTGAACATTCTGGTGTAAAAGAGATACAAAGTCCAAGCCTTTTGGACTTGGACTGACACTGGTCAACTTAATCGCTGTATAAGACAGAGCAAATATCTGACCATAAACAATTCCAGTACCTTTAACTTGACTTTTGAAACTTTTATAGAGCCTCTGCCATGTGCATTTCAACAAAGCCATTTTGAAGTGCATTTGTCCTGAAATATTTTCCTTATCTAAAGGGTTTAATTGCTAAGAGAGTCTATTTTACAGTTCCTTGGATGCTTTCTTGAGCCTTCACAACATAACGTTGCATCCAAGAGGAGTTACCATTACCGGTCTTATGGCAGCAAAGCACAGACTTAAATGGTTTAATTAGCTACTTGCATGAACTGGCCATATAATTGTCCTGCCTGCTGAAGCATGTGTTTTACAGAGCAATGCGTATCTAATGATAAACTAGTGCCAAATGTGAGCCGTTAAGCCCCCTTAGGCCCAGACAGCTATTAACATGGAAACACGTAACTCCCCTGGGTGACAAGCAGACAGTTAAAACAAAATGTAAAGTGATAAGATAAACAAATCCATTGTGTGTCATAGGCACAGGGGATGCTAGGGTAAGTGCATAAATCACCAGCCAAACCTCCCTGTTGTCCAGCTGAAGTCTCTGAGTAAGACCTGTTAAGGCCTCTTGTTTGGGGTAATGTATGGTCTGATGATTGGTTACATGCCTGTTCAGTGCTTGTGCTGTGTATTAACATGCACAGGGCTATAAATTGCATGATATAGCTGATGATTGTGTATTTAAAATGGGATACATCAAAATGATTACTTTTAGAAAAGGCAGCTAGAGAACCTTTTACAACTTTTTGAATGCATACACTTATGTACACACATTGCTGTGCTTAACCCAAACCAAAACCTATAGGCCTATTGGGGTATGTATGTTTATTATGCATACTATAGTCATGCCATGTTCACAATATATTTATGTTGTTTAAACATGTTTACAACATGGTGTGTATAAGGTAACCTGTAGTGACAGTACATTGCTGCAGGGATATTGTAAAGATTTTTTCGATCTTGATGTATTTAATCTGCTAAATAACCTTAGTTTAACTTCAGCATGTTGAAGGTCAGACATAATGTTGCACCCTTTCCTCCCTTTTACGACATGGTTTATGTTGATAAAAAAAACAGTTTATGGAAATAGCAAGCATGAAAAACTGCTGATGTATTTGGAGAGGCAAGTCTGCAATTCGCGGAACCGTGGGGGTCCGAAAAATTTCTCTGTGGTTGTTTGTGCACTTCATCTCCAAACTGTCAGATCAACGGAGGAATGCCTTTGGAAGGTTCATACGTATTATGCTCAAATGGTTTTAGAAATGAGACCCTAGCTGTTTTCACAATTTGCAGCCTTAAGGCAGTGATTTCAACAGATAAAAGGCTAAATGTGTTACCAAAAGTGCCCTCTAATCGGTCATTCAGATGACCTTGGCCCAGGGGACGTGTTGCACAAAATAAAAAAATAAATATATCCACTGGCAGTTTTGGACAGTTGACCAAAGCACTGAGGAAAATATGGAGGGTCAGACTAAATTTCATTCAAGCTTGATGGCCTGGCATTTATTACTGGACCCACTTAAATGAGTTCCCATATGAATTGAAAAGCAGGAAATATAAAGGCGTAGAAGGCAAGGGCAATGTAAGGAAAAGAGCTTAAGTTACTCTTAATAATCAAAACTCTGTTTTTAAATTAAGATATAGTGGAACTAATCCAACATAAACCAACATAAATTAATGTAATGACTCAAATAAACCATCCCTCTTTTAAATCAGAAGTCATATAAATTCACCTACGGTTGGCTATTTAAAAGCATGCACGTTTGAAAGCTCTGTATAGTTTCAAAAGTCTTCTAAAGGAATATTGTTGGAAGAGATCAAATGAGAGACATATGAGATGAGACCAACACAAGCAACCATCTGTAATACCTTAGCATTATATTAAAATAGAAATGTTGTTCTGCTTCTGATATTAATGTCTTTAAGACTATACTTTCTTTATAATGTATGCATTTCTAATTTATACTCATGATCGCCATGGCACCCCTGCATTACTTTGAATATAAGTGTATAGCATAGCACAAATTAATTGCACACCAGGTGTTTTTTTACACTAATCACTGCCATGTATTTCATATATGAAGTATTTCATGTTTCTGCTCATGCTAGGCACTCTATATTGTGTTTCATATGGTGAAATAGAGTGTAAATGCAAATATCTTCTTATATACATAATACATAGCATACGTATTTCAAATAATTCTATTTGCTTTGTCAGCTCAAGGATATTTCCACAGAATAAGCCTCTTTCTGAAGCATGTTTATCCTAATTTGGAGACCAAAGTAGATGCTGGGAGTCCTTGTGGCTCTTGGTGTGAGACATTTGATATGTGTGACCAGGAAAGCATAGCTGATCCTCTCTCACTGAAGCATTCAAATCACAAGCAAGGTCTTTTTTTGGGGGAGGGGGCAAGATAAAATAAGAGCAGATAAGAGACTGTCTGTGTAAAGTGCACGCCAAAAATGGAGTTTGAGGATGGCTGTCAGGAATAAATGCGGGAAAGTCGGAAGCCTCACCTTTGCGACAGTGTTAGAGATGAGTGCAGGGGAATGCGTCCATGTACAGCCAGCTTAGCAAATCTTGCTTGAGTAAAGATAACCTGCTGAACTGCTGGACCAATGTGATGTGAACTAAACTTTGCTTTGTAGCCAGGGGAGAGGGTTCATTGTAAAACTAGAGAGACTTTGAATAATCTTTTGTGTCTGCAAATAAAACACTGTGTAACACAAGCTCATGCTCCCATTAATGGAGAATCCAATCCAGTCTTTAGTCTTTTAGCAATTGTATTTATTTTGCATAGTACTGCAGGGAAATTGAGGCACCATATATCAATCACAATCAGCACAGAATATCTAGCCGATGTGCAAGACAATATAGTACTTGCTAAGAAGGCGAGGTAAGATGGATTTGGTCAATTTCAAGGTCAGAGTGTTATATTTTTGCACCAGTAAAGGGTTGCCTGTTGAAAGTTACCCCAAGATTTCATCAGGGTCCCTGTAAGACATTGGGACCATGGTGTAGTATACAGCAGCATCATGCCATGTTTTACCCACTCACAAACACTGATTCTTCATGGATATTCACTCATTACAACATTGAAAAAGTGAGAACAAAACATCCATTAGCAGTATCATGGTGTGTCTGTTGGCTCATCTCTTTCCACCTGTACAAAATAAAATACTCCTCACTACTGTATATGATATTATGTCAATAGCAGGTCAGTAGAGAGGATGAAAAAAATGTTGCCATACATATTGCCACAGCAGAATCACACTCCTACCCACCCCTATCAATGTTTTGGTATGCAATTGTACAAAAACAACACATTCCTGGCACACTGCAACCTTATATAGAAGGCAACAAACATACTTCTGAGCCTACTTAAATTTAAAAAAAAAACATACAATCAATATAAAATGGCAATATGGCAACTGAAAAGAGGGGGTGAACAATATTACATTTCAGGAATAACTATTTGTTTTAGTTTTAGTAGACAGATGAATGGCAATACAGTGTAAGTCTGAAGCCTAATACTTTTTAACCTTGTGTTAACCACTCATCTGCCAGCTTTCCCCCAAAAATCTATGTGATATTCTTCACGTCGGGGTGAATATATCCTTATCATTGATTCTACAGTGTTTTATATGCAGTGCAAAGGATTGGGTTTACTATTCAGCCTGTGTTGAAAAATACATTAATCTCATTTGTTGTTAAATATCATAGATGATAAATTATTTATTTACCAGGTTCAAAGTTTCTTTAGTACTTTACCTTACAATATGGTATTGACCTTTTCACTTTTAAGAGTTACAGCCCTTTGCCAATTCAAGTTTGTGTTGTTGTTGTTGGAACCATGTCGTGGCTGTTCAGATAGGAGGGATGGCCTAATTCCTGTCATCGTTCGGCTCATAGTCCATATTCTTATGACTCAAAATGTGGAAATAGTTTGAAAATATGGTCCTCAACTCCATATGGTGAGAGCATTTTAACATGCTACATCTGCATGCTACATTTACACCTTTTGAAATGAAATGTTTCAAGATGAGTATGCTCTGTGTTAGCTCTGCATCTTGTGAAACATTAATCTACAATATAAGCAATTTGTGATGCTTAATGAGTAAACCAATTCAATTATCCCTGAGGTGATAACTATGCAGCAGTTTGCATGCTACTAAATGAGAAAAACCTCCAAGTCAACTCTCTAAGGCAAACCTAATGGCATTTTCCCGTCTCTTTTAAAAGCAGTGGGGCAATGTACAATGCTCTGTGGTGCCTCTTAGGATGAATCTGCTTAATGTTGTGAAATAATAATAAGAGTTTATGAATTAACACTGACTTATGATCCGCTCCCTTAATGTTTCTTTCTTGTCAGCACTCAGTGTTGTATGTCTCTCCAAAAATGCAAAATGGGTATTTTTCATCACATAAGTTGCCATTAATAGTTGGATAAGATGTTATTCCATGCTCTGTAGCTTTAGTTCTCAATTAATGAATTATTCACTAGACTGAATTTGCACAATGTTGCATCATTAAAATATATTAATAAAAAATAAAATTCCCTGAAGTAGAAATAAGTCACATAAATGTTTAAGAGTATCCCGCACTTGTTGGTGAGGTGCCTTACATTCAGTGTCATTTTTCACCATTCACAGAGGGATTGGCTGTGTCTTACTCTAAAATGCACCACTAAAATATTTAAATAATGGAAGAAATAGAGCCCTCCTTTCAAATTGTCAAACTGTATTTCTGTCAAGAGAGAGAGATCTTTGGCCAACATACACCCTGACAGGGTTGACATTTTTATTCACCAAAGGCTGACAGACACCTATTGTTACTGACTCTTTCGGATTGTTAATGTATATCAAGCTTGTCGATGGGATGTGTCTGATATTTTCAGAATCTCAAAGCTGTTGTGCCCCCTCCACGTAATTGGCAACAACCCTTTAGAACAAAATTTGATGAGACAAATGTGATCAGACATTTGTTGACATTTATAAAGAAATGAGGTAAAATAATGTATTGAAGGAATCCGTGGCTAAATAGGCACATTACATTGAAATGTGCATATTTTGCATCGGCAGAATTGGCGTCATGGGTCATTCATGGGCAGCCCTACCCTCCTTAACGAGTTGTTGTGCCCGTCCCACCATTGGCCTACCCTTTGGCCCCAAAATATTCCTTTTATATGTATTTTCCACATATACACACTCAGCTTATTTACTTTATTACAGCGCCCCTAAAGGCCAAATTACGACAATCAATTTACCAAGTTCCTGTATAAAGTTTGACTTTAGTACATGAAAGCGTTACTGAGAAAGTATAAGAATACATTGAACTCCCCCCCCCCCCTCCACCACCACCACCACCACAACGGTGAAGTAGTTATTTTATTTTTTCACCTATGAGTTCAAGAAATAGGCGAGTGCAGATGCATGTAGGCTATACTCTGCTAGTCACAAACAGGTTTTAGTAAAGCAAGGTTTAGTGGAATCCCTGTTCCATATGTGACCAACAGGGTGTCTTTATGCACACTAACCAGAGAATCTACACTTTACCAATCTGTATGCAGGCTGCCAAATGAAGGAACAGTATTGGAGCTGATGTTATAAGAAAATATACTTTTATTAACAGATAACAGACAGACACACATTAAACAAATAACAAATTTTGGCACCAGGAACAATGTTCCGCATAAATTACAGCACACAATCTCGAAGAATGAGTGAATACACCACAACACTTCACACTATATGGACAGTGCACAAACATACACTGATAAGGTTACACTGGGTTTCAGACACCACACTCAAATAGACACTGCAAACAAATTACTGTTTATATAGGGACTCTTGCACACTGCCCTAAGCCAAGACAACATGAGAACAAATACAGACAGACATTAAACAGACACACACAGAGAGACAAGCGGATATTATAGACGGTAAAACTATGATAGGCTGGCCTCCACTGATGGCGCAGCACAAGACAGTCGTGACGCAGACAGGCTAGATTCCGTCACATAGGTTACACAACACACACAAGTAAACAATGAAACAGTTACAAGCTCAGGAAAAACAGTGGCTGGCTGAACCGACGAAGGCAGTCCTCCTGCAATCAAAAGCATCGATACAATATAATGCTTTGCCAGGTTAAATAGTGACGTAAGCTATAGATATTCACGCCAAAATTGAGGCATACCTCACTTTAGATGGGAAACTGCAGTCAGCTGGTTACCGTGAGCTGCAGATGCTCTAGTCGCTAGCTATGGAAACAATGGCATATTGGAGGAAAGTCAGATGCCTGATTTTAAAAGCAACAATTTGTATTGCTACGTAAACACAACAAATTAACTTACATTCTTAAAAACAGTGTGGATGAGATACAAGCTGTATGCACTCGCTTTAGTTTTAACGTGACTGAACCAGTATGGATAGTAAACAAGCTGTATACACTCTCCGATGTCGGCGTAGCTTCTGTCTGGACAATGACAAACAGGAAAGAGTCAGACCTATAAGTACTAGGCTTCGTATCAACCAGGGAAAAGGGAGCTAGTAACTTACATTCTTAAAACCAGTGTGGATGTACTAGTCGCTGTGTACTCTCTATTGTAGCGAAGTTTCTGTGCAGCATGCACCGTTTGAGGTTCATAGTCACGCGCCCCAGGCTGAGCTACAAAACAAACAGTTGGCCAAGTCAAGCACTAACACATGAATACAAGAGTTAAACATAAATAGGACAGTCTGAACAGTCTAAAAGAAACTTACAATCTCCGCTATGCACCACCGACACACCAACTTCCTGATTCACCGTTTCAAACAGACCGCTCTCATGTCCTCTTGTCAGCTGGCTAATTTAAGCGCTATACCACCTGGTCTAATCAATTAGCACCTGAAAGCAGGGCATCAAGCTGCATTCCCCATTTCCCCCATCGTACCCGCTACACATACAATCTCGAAGCATATTCCTTCAAATGCGCTGCTGACTATCAAAATATCGATGCGCTGTTTGAAGTTGTGCTGCTTGCTGTTAAAGGGAATGACCGATGTCATTCTCATTGGTTTAAAGCAGTGGTCACCAACCTTTTTGAGCCCAAGATCCCTGACCTGAACAAAGGCAAGATCTACCTTGAAGCGTCAAAAGAGAATCAAAGCCAAAATACTTCCAATTTAAGGCCTTTTATTTAGGTAAATGTATCAGGTCAAAAATATCACCTCCTCCACCCCCTTATAAAGGCGTCAATGAGATAACAACACTTAATATAGTCTTTACTTACATGGTTATGGTTTTGATTTTCTAATTGGAGTAAGTGTCTGTGTCAACACATGTCATGATAAATTTGATAATGTTTGATCGCTGTTTTGGTATGAAGCCTCTTTCATGTAATGAATGCACACTCTAGAAAGCGAAAGTAACCTAGGCCTAGGCCTGTGATGCGCTCCGTGTCTAGCTGTCTGTGCATGTCCGCAATCGATTACGTTCTTTAAATGGAGAACAAATTCCTGACAGTTCCTGATCGCTAAACATTCGTTTCATTTTCTGTCAGTTAGCAGTTGATGTAGAAGCACCTAGCATAATTTGACTTCAGGGGTGACGAGTCCTGTAGTGAGAGAGAGAGAGAGAGAGAGAGAGAGAGAGAGCGCACCTGCAAAGTGGTCCTGTGTGCGTGTCTCCCCTTGGGGTTACGTCCGGTTCAAGTCAGAAGTTGGTCCGTCCAGTCCCACATTCACGCCGCTCCATTATTAGATTAACGTTATCAGACAGAGCTGTAAAATGTGTGCGGGAATGTCTTGCGTTACGATGGCTATAGTTGCGGGTCTTGAATAAACCATGTGCTATACCCGCAAGCACTGGCATTTAGGCCCTGTAAATGTTGGCGAACGTGTGGGAATTTAGTGACTGTGTGTTTATTTTTCCTTTATTATACGGCTCTTTACAATGCAAGTAGAGTGCTCCATTGACTTGAATGGGATTTCCGAAAGTTCTAGCTGTCAATGGCAACGGAGTTTGCGCTTGGAATTTCATTCAAAAGTGAAAGCAGACGGTTGATCAGCTGTGTTCTAAAGAATGTTTGATTCAAGTTCAGCGTGTGTTGCGAACTATTTGTTTCTCAGCAAAAGCCACGACGAAACGGTAACAAATAAGTGTAAAGAGACATATCATGAAGTTTATTTTTTCGTTTTGGCAAGTAGCCGTATAATAAGCGGGATAATGTATAGAACGCCTGTCATTATGGGAAAATAAGTCCCTTCAGGGCGAACCAAGCCGGTTCGCCCTGTCGGGACTTATTTTCCCCAATATTGACCGGCGTTCTATACATTATCCCTTACTTAATTCTCGGGATCTACTGGGTAAGTCCTAAAGATCTACAGGTCGATCGCGATCGACAGGTTGGCGATCACTGGTTTAAAGGATGTTACACCCAAAACACACCCATTGAGATTAAGAAGCATAAGAACAACCCTTATGCGCCCGGCGCCCAGCGTTGAATGAATATGGTGGTGAATATGGACTGGCCATGCCTTTAATGTCTTTGCCTCTGCCTCTGACCATCCGTTTCTGATCGCCAAGATAGGGCCCATAGATAAAATGGACATAAGAAAATGGTTATATGGTGCTTCGGTTGGTTTGAAATGGACTTAACCCAAAGTGCACAGACGACTGGTTCAGCACTAATGTTCATTCACCTGCAACTCTTTTAATAGTACGTCTTGTGCTTTTAATTCACTGTTTGATGCCAGCCTTGGATTTCACGATTTTGCTTATGCAAATTGTTGAATGGCTGCATTTATACTGTGTAAGTGGACTTTTCTTTGCTTTTTCTAATTAAGGCATAAGTTAATGAGGCACACATTTGAGGGAGGGAGGGGGAGAGAGAGAGAAAGAGAGATAGATAGAGAGAGAGAAAGAGAGATACAGGCAATAATAATTAATTTCCCCTCACGTGTGTATGAAGCATATGATCTGATTTGCCGATTAAAACATGTATTCCACTCAGATGGCTATAGCTACTGTACCAGTCTACCATACAGTGGGCATCACTTTCAAATGGCCACTTCAGTCGCGCATTACGAGGTGTGAAGCTGCGTGAAGCTTTAGTACCACTTTCAGCCACTGTGCGTTGCTCTGCCACTGTACATCGCTCTGCCTGCCGCCCCTTCTGAAAAAACTCGATTTACCTCGATTTAAGCTACTTGGGTATGGCTTAAGTCTTGACTACTGGTAACGAAAATCGAAATCGAAATTTGCTGTCTACATTATTGTCAGTGTTGGGGTAACGCAAAACAGTGGTGTGATAATTGAGCCAGTAGAGAAATAACTGTTCAGAATGAATCTGTAGCCTTGGGTAGGCTTCTGCGACGTTTTTAACAGGCTACGCTATAGAGACTTAGACAACTATGACCCACGTTTTTGTTTCGTAAATTAATTTGCCCTACTTCTTGACTGCAATGTAGTCAATTGACTGCTTGACATGTCATTTTTATTTTTCTGTACAATAAACAAATACATCTGCTTTATGCCGCAGAATTACATTCATATTTGGAACTTACATAGGCCTAGTCCAATGCATCGTTACACTACGTTAGTGTTTCCCAAAACCATAGTAGCAACGAACGTTCGCAACCACTATCGTAAAGTTGTGTAGTTACAACTACACCTCTCGACCTGTGGTAGAATGCTAGTAGAAGCATAGTTCCAGGGATCTTCATGTCAAAGACGTCACTGACGCCAGTTATTTGTTTGCAAATTAATAATTATAAATATATTTAGGTTTCTAATTGATATTTACACTTCTAACCACCATACATCCATATTTTAAAATGCCCAAGGCAGAAAATACATAAATTAAAAGTCAATTTGCAGCCTTGTGCACGTAAGTAAAAGTCACACACCTGCAGATAATAATAAGGTGGTGCGCACTTTTTGACGAGTCAGCTGAGAATATGTTATATGTTTACGCAAACCAAGCCAAGAAGGCGGATTCTGATTTTGATAATAATATGATCTGCACAAAAGATAAACTTAGGTAAACAACGAAGTCAATATTGTTGTCAAAATCTTCGATTCGAACTCTTGGACAGGGGACTGGTAACTGCTGTGCAACGGCGGCTGTCATCTGCCGGCCTTAACGCAATGCGCCACAGAAGTATGTGCAGGTGCCCGTTCAAGTGCTACTAAACGTCATTAACCACCTTAGTCCAGACTACTAATTTTGGAAACTATCATGGTCCAAACTTACAGTACTATGTAAGTACGACAGTTTTGGGAAACAGTCGTAACTTATATGTTGGTTAGTTGAACGATGCATTCTGTTAGTAAAAAGCTAACCTCCGTAGTTGTACGGGAAACGCACCCCATGTAGGCCATTAGCAATCTGTTTATTTTATTTTATGAAGCCTACACAGTAGATCACATGCCACATTCTCACTTTCAATAGACAGATGCAATAGCCATTGGTCAAGTATTGAGTATAAAGCAATTAAGATTGTACCCTATACAAAAAGTACTTCATACTATCATAAAACTTTGTTAAAACGAATAGCATTTTGCAACTTGACAAAACACTGGATTAAATATCGTAGGCACAGGAGAAAACTTGTACATCCATTGGCCCGTGGGGAGATCACATGCCAGTTGCCTCTCCCTTCAGTGCTATGACTCGTTCGGCTGTGAGCTTTCGCCAAAAAAAACTCTATTGCAGATATCAATGCGTCTTTGTTCATGGGTTTGGCCTCACAGCAGAGGCTTAGACAACTATGACCCACGTTTTGGTTTCGTAATTTGCCTTACTTATTGACTGCAATGTAGTCAATTGACTGCTTGACAGGTTATTTTTATTTTTCTGTACAATAAACAAATACATCTGCTTTATGCCGCAGAATTACGCACTTGGCCAGCCTATAGAACGGGCACATTTTGGAGATAATCGAGAATGTACGCACGCAAGAATCTGTAGGCTATTTGTAGCTGGTTACCAGCAAACAATGTTTAATGCATTAACTCAAGACGTCAAACCTTTTCTAAACAATACAAACAGTAATGATGCAGCAGGCAGCAAATATAGAAGTCATTTCCAGTGGAATGTGACAGGGCCCTCAGGTTTATCCAACTAAATGGATGAGGACAGAGGCAGTAGTATAAACAATGTTATATTTATTATTTCTTTTCTTTGTTTAAAACGGATGGCAGGGGCGTACAGTAGGTAAATCCGATAAAAACAAAATCACAATACACAACACAAAATAATCAAAGAAAACAAAAGGTAATACACATAACCATAGATTAAATGCCCAGTGGATTGGTGGCTGCTACACGGCCTGAATTAACACAGGTACAGTAACCCTCGGATGGCTGCCCAGCCCCAAAAGTGATCTATGGCCATACACACACACAAACACAAGTGTAACACTCAAGCTTTCTAAATACAACCCACACGAGTATAAATAGGTGTTCAGTACACGCTCAACCACTAGAATGTGCCCTCACCGCAAACTAGGGGAAGGCGGCAGTCCTAGAGTACCTTAACTGTGTTACCTAATAGACCTAGCAGGCCATACTAGTAAACAGGGGGAAGGAGGGGGCATTCAATAAAGGAAACAATACAAGACAAAACAAAAACAAGACAAACACGCTATTCAGCGCCAGTGGAGTGCTACCGATACAGCTACAATGAATAGCAGAAGCTATAATGAACTAATACTACCTGGGACATAGACCCCTATGGCCCAAGAGTAACAGTCTACTGTGTGGAGAAACTAGGTTGGGAGTCACAAAGAACTCAATATGAACTAATACCACCTGGGGCATAGATAGTCCCCTATGCCCCAGGAGTAACAGTCTCCCATGTGGATAAGCTAAGTCAGGGGTTACAAGAACCCATTAAAAACTAATACTACCGGGGGGGAGGGATAAGTCTCAATAGCCTCGGAGTAACAGTCTGAAATCGCTAACTGGCTGCTAATATGAGCTCAGGGATGGCAACAGCACCACACCTGGTCGTGTAACAGACCCTGGCAAACAGTGTAAATGCACCAGTGTATCACACTCAGACAAGCATACAACACAAAGAAAATAAACCAACACAAACAAGCATACCGTACATCCAACTTTGACGTGCTGTTAGTTTAACACTGACTAATACCAAAAGAAACTCTAATGGGGGAAAACAGTGGTCAAACTGTAATAGACAGCCAGCTGTGATCTACAACAGAGAGAAACGTTTAACACCCTGGTCCATGGTTATGTCGCATTTCATAACAATACACAACAGTTTTTATCAAGTTTAATTGTTCATAAGTCAAGCGACATGTAAAAAAGAAAACATTGTACCAGATACATATTTAAAATAGGACCGTTACACTGTTAGAACAATAAACAATGCCTACCTCGGCCTTTTCCACAATGTGAGCTAGCCCAGGGGAACAGGAGCAGAGGAGGGAAGTGTGTCAGCTATAAAAACAAGGGAGCGAAAATTACAGACGCTGCATGCTGTTGTTTGGCCCGTATAGCTAACTTAGTCTGCTCACATTAGTTGAGTGTTTGACCATAGCTATTGCAATGTTGCTATTGTAAGAGGCCTACCTCCACGTCCAGCATTCGCATCACAGGGAAACAGGAATAGATAGGAGATGACAGTCTATAGCAAGATGAGCCAAATGTTACGACACTACAACCACCTGCCCCGTGTTCAAACTACGTGGCTAAACACAAACTCTCACTTTATGCTATTACCTACATGTCAGACAAACGTTCGTGGTCTACGGCAGTGGCAACAACTCACATTAAAAGTGTAAGGAGTACATGAAACATTCCACCTACCCAGACCACAGCGAGGAAGTTGTTCGCAACCAAAACCCAGCATAAAGTGCGCGGTTTGTACCGACCAGCGACAAGCAACTTGCGTACCAAACAATTTGGGAGAGCTTCTTTTGTGTTTGTCGGGAAGGAAGTTACGTACCCATGACCCCCAGCCCGCACGCCCAGGTGATTGCAATTAGTCGTGATCCTGACCTGATCACAGGAAGAACAAAATGCTGAATGAAGCCCAAAGGTATGAAGGCATATCTGGCAAGTTGTTATTTTTTGAAGACGTAAATGGTTGGGCTATAGGCCTAGTTTGCAAGAAGGAGACATAAAGCGTGAGCATGCCACACTATCCACAGCTGTGGTAGCGGGGGGTAGGAGGATTACTGTTAGCGCAGGATGTATATAAAATTCTTCAACAGAAGGCCTGACTCGAATGCAGGCTTGCCCAAAAAAAAAGGCCTGTGGTTTGCGCAGCCTAGGTCAGTGAGTTAGGAGTCCTCTAGACTTCTTTTAAGCTGTCTCAGAGGTGGAAAGTTGCGTTCGTTGGGGGCAGGGCCGGATTAACAATTCAGCCCCTTGGGAACAAATGTCTGATGCCCCCCCCCCCTGCCCCCCAGCCAAAGTGAATCGGGCGGTAGTAATAGGCCTATCTGAGGCCAAGCCTCACCAAGTAGCCCGTTTGTTTACAACTAAAATTACATTTAATTAAACTGTCATTTAATTAAACAACTAATATGTCACGCAAATCAATTAACTATTGTAGGCTACCATTAATTAATAACGTAGGCAACACCCAGGTAACATGTTGTCCAGGCTATCTGAAACAAGGGGTTGCCTCTCATCTACAACAACTGGTTACCTTGGGCTGCTACAGTCGTCAGTGCACTGTAGTGAAATTAAGCGGTCACCCGCGGATGACCGCGGTCACCCACGGTTATGAGTCATAAACAAAATATTGTAATGATATTCGGGTCATTTGCGGGCGGGTCAGTTAAAATTAATTAAATATATATTTTCTACAAATAAGCCTACTTAAAATATCATGACAAGGCTAGCATCAATACAGTAAAGCATCAATACAGTAAAGTCAACAGTAAAGAAGCTGAAGATGCGAGTTAAAATAATAAACACCCCTTCAGGAAAAGCGATATAGGCTATGGGAAATATTGGGAAAAGTTCTTAAAGAAGATGACAGTAGTACAAGTTATGGTCTATATAGGCCTACTTCTTGCGAAGCCATTTAAAAGTATGACAGCCAAAACGGGCAGCCTGCAGGAATAAATGTTATGGCACAGACTACACAGCCATATCTACCGGTATGTATAGGTTCGCACATGCATAAAAGTTACCTTAGTTTGTTGTGTTTGTGACTTTAAACAGTGGATGTGCTTTAGTAAATGTGCTTTGTGCTTCATTCAGCATTATAAACCAGTTATTACGCTAACGTTTTGACCAGCAATGTATCTCTCTTGCCTATACCTTGCCTCACCATTGTTTTCGAAAGAAAGATGTATGTCCATGGCCTTCAAATCTTATCCTAGTGTTCTAATCCTTGGTGGTTGCGTGCGTGCTTGCGCTCTTATTCTCATTCTTTCTCCTGCGCAAACATTATGTCCTGCATGCCTACTGCGTGTAGTTCTACTGCATAAAGTTTCGCAACTTTACAGAAATGGCCTACTGTCACACTGCATGCAGGCTATAACCAAAAGCACACATTTTGTAAATAAGCGGGTCGGATCGCGGGTCGGGTATAATTTTGTCCTAATTAATATTCGCGGTCCGAGTTGCGGTCGGGTTGATTAAAATATTGGGCGACCGCGGGCCGCTTGTGACCAAACCCGCGCAACACTGATAGCACACCAGACCGCGATGTCTTCAAGGGTTGAATGAAGGGAAGTCAATAAACATTCTTAATTTTCGAATGTCTTTGTCAGGGAACATCTGACAAAAACAAAACCATAGGCCTGGTAGTAGCTCAGACAAGGAGTTATAAGATAAAGGCAATACCATTTGTGTCACCAAATGCAGTTCAGTGAATTAGCAAGATACCATCAGAAGCCAACAATCATAAAGCACCTGTGCGCGCGCACGCACTCTCTCCCCTGCGCATGCAGCTGTCTGCGTGTTGTAGGCTATATTTGCGTGAGTTCTTTCTATCTGCTTTACTTTTGTGAGTTGCGACCACCTAGGCTATGTTATAGACGTTCTATGAGGTACCAGTGTTTAGCTGTGTCACAAAACAATAAGCTTTGTCAGACTACTTTTAAAATGATATTCAGGGCTATATACATTTTAAACATTCGGGGCTGAAGACCCGACAAAGCCTTGCGTTAATTCTTCAGATGGGAAGTGTCAGGATTTTTCATAAGAGAGACGCTCTCATTGGTGGTTAGTATATGGAGTAGGGAATTGACAGCAACATATCCAATCACATTATGAGAGATGCTGAATTTAACATAAACTGCGATGTTTGATTTTAAATTAATATAAATTTAGCCGGGACTGTAAGCTGGCACATGTGGGTGCTCGATGTTTTCAGTGGGTGCTCGAGAGACGGAGCACCCACGGTATCCATCCATTACAAACAAACATGCAATGTGAACGTCTGGGATTGGGGAGAGCACTTAATGCTCTACTGAATAAGCACGAAGTCATGCCTTTAAATGAAAAACACTCTTTAATAATCAAAAAAATAAACGCTAATGAAGTAAACTTGTGACCATCAAAAATCGTTTATCGCCTGTAACTCCGTGATAACAGGACGTAACAGGAAGGCATTTGGCTGAGCAACGGAGGTTAATATGCTCTATATTTAGTCCAAATGATGTCTGTCTATCATCGTTGCACTCGGAGAAAACCAGAATGTTTAATTTGTCCTGCGTTTCTTCTACGGCTGCAAACGGGATTCACTCGCCGTTAACCAAATATTTCTTTATTAGGGCAGGGCAGGCATATTTCTGGCTATTAAATTATTTCTAAACCAGTCTGCTAAAGTTTGTAGTGAAGTCTGTGTAGGGTTTTCCAGCTCCATTTCTTTTTACGAGACACCCTGCTCACTTGAGACCTCTGCCGGTTGTTGCAACGTCGTTGCAGCGTCACTGGAAAAATACAAATTAAAGTCACGTGATGCTGCGTGATCCTGCGCACGGACCGCGAGGGATGCTGGCCAAGTCGAAGCACTGCCCACTGTAGTTCACTTTCAAAAGCAAGCAGAAATGTCAAGCTGGCAACAGGTCAAGTCTGACTGCTTACAATAGCTTACAGTATTATTAATCATTGTTTTTTTTATAAGAGCATTGCTGTTGAGAACTATATAGAATCAACTTAGATGCACCAGTATTTCTCAGTATGTGTGTCTCTCAGACTCTCTGGATGACTACTTGACAGAGAGAGAGAGAGAGAGAGAGAGACTTTTCAGCATGATTTGATATTGGAACTTGATATGTTGGTTGATTATGGCACACCATATATAATAACAATGTTGTGAAATAACAATGTCTTGTTTTATTAAGCACATGTTGGACTGTGATTGGTAATTCACCAGCCACCTCAACTTTCTGATGAGTCTTGAATTTCTATTAATTCTATTTTATTCTACTAATAAAATTTAGATAGTCATTGTTTATCAAAGGCAGTATAGCCTGTAAAAATGATTTTCAAAAGACCTCATTCAAAATCTTAGGCTTCACTGATGTTCCAAAAACAAAAAGCAGACCCAACAGTAAAACTGATTGTGTTAAGAAACAAATTTGAAACCAAGTCAGATGCAGTCAGGATGACACTCACCACCTAATCAATAGAAATGTTGTTCCAAGCGAATGTGCTGCTGCTGTGCTACTCCGCCCCCTATTAGTCCTCTATTAGAAGGCAAGAGTGTAGATTGTTGTGATCGTCTATTTGTGTAAGGTGGCACTCTGCATTTTCTACAGCATTGCCTTCAAACACACCACTTTCACTTACTTCTTTGTGGTCTTGAATCTTGTAGCATTTGCTTGGGATAAAGACATCAGTAACTAGATGTACCGCAGAGCGGTACAAAATATGACCGCCGCCCCGTCCAGCACATTTTTTCCACAAAAATAAATCACGCTGAAAGGCATATATGATTCTAACTGTCTCACTAAATTGCATTATGCACACTCAATTTTCACTGGTATCTGCTAGACAACAAGTACCAAAACATGATTAGTTCATAGATTTCACATGTAAAATTCATTTTATACAACCCCACCCCCATCTTGCCTGTTCATAATTCTGAGAAATTCTTGAATTGTGTGCATGTCTGCGTGTACATGTTTATGTTTATGTGTGTGGGTGTATGTGTGTGTGTGTGCCTGTGTATGTGCCTGTGTGTGTGCATGTGCATGCATGCGTGCATATGTCTACTGTTTGAGTATGTGTTATACATATGATTACTGTGAATGTATGTGTGTGCGTGTGTATCTGTTTATGCACATGTGTGCATATGGAATGGGTTAACATGACCCCTGTAGGCAAACATACAAAAAAATTGGTCATCCTAGGCCCTACGGTTCTCAAGATATTCACAGAAAACTCTGTTGGTGTACGGTCACTAAATGTACACATAAATTATTTTATTGTAAGGCCCCCCCATGAACGAAAGTTCACGAAACTTGGCATGCATTCGGAGGGTGTCATAATGATCCTGCACTTTCAATTTTGTGCAGTTTTGACCATGTCAGCCAGAGGTATTGTGATGAAAACACCTTATTTTTTGCTTTTTAATTTTTAACTAGGTGGCGCTATACATGAAAAAAGTGGTAATGGGATGGGTTGACATGGCCCCTTAAGACCAACATACAAAAGGTGGTCCTCCTAAGCCCTACGGTTCTCGAGATATTCACAGAAAACTGTCTCCGGCCACCTACAGTACAGGCTAGTTGGTGTATAGTAACATAAATTAATTTATTGTGTGGCCCCCCATGAACGGAATTCCACGAAACTTGGTGTGCGTTAAGAGGGTGTCATAATGATCCTACATTTTCAATTTCGTGCAGTTTTGACTTTGTTAGGTCACAGATACCTGCGATCACAACACCTCATTTTTACTTTTTTGTGTTTAACTAGGTGGCGCTATACATGAAATGAGTGGTTATGGAATGGGTTGGCATGGCCCCTTGAGATCAACATACAAAAAAAAGGTGGTCCTCCTAAACCCTACGGTTCTCGAGATATTCACAGAAAACTGTGTCTGCCCTACCCTCCTTTCGGGGGGTCCAGTCCACTGGGGGGCTACAGATCAAAATGAAAAACGATGGTTCCATGCTATCCATGTGGGGTTACATGCCCACCAAGTTTCGTGTACCCCGGTCTTTCAGTGTCCCGGGAATCCTTGACGGAAATTTGGCCATGTGAAAAATAAAAAAAAATAAAAAAATTTCACTAAACCTATATGACCGCTTCGCTGCGCGGCGGTCATAATAAGTGTTGTTGACTAAAATTCTATCTGTAGATTTTTTTCCAGCTGAAAATAAAAAATGTTTTGCTTAGATCTAAACTGAGCACATTTTATCGCTGACAATTTTCAGTTAGTTTTGAAGTAGGACTTCAACAAACTATGTTAAAAAGTTTACTTATTGGTGTGATGAGACAATTCAGTTGGTTCTCAACTGAGGATCAGCAAAAAACAGACCTTTCAAACAAGAAAGCGCATGTCCTTGATTCTAGTTTTAATGCTGACCTAATGAAACAATGACAGTGCAAAGTGAGCAACACTCTCTCTGACTTTTTAGTTAACTTCCTCATATTTAAAGTAAGTTTGGTTTGAGATATGCTTAAGCACACATCTTATAAAGTGGAACATGCATAAAGCAAAGCCTCTTTAAGCCAGTCTCACAGAACCACCTGGTTAGCCTTACTGAGATATCATGTGCTGTTGCAGCAGTCCCCCTCAGTCTCTCAGAACAGCAGTGTGGGACTAAGCTGAATAGGAGATGCACAAATCGAGAATGTCTGTTTTCAGTGACATCAGTGCTAACACTTGTTGTCTTTATCCAGTTAGGTGAACCATTATTCTTTTCTGTGTGTGTGTTTTTGTGTGTGTGTGTGTGGGGGGGGGGGGGGGGGGGGGGGTATACCAAGTTATGCTCTTGTTTTCCTCTTATTTGGTCTTTTAATTGAGAAGGCCTGAGGTGAAATTGCTCTACATGAGCCTTGTCATTTGAGAAAATATGACACGTCATTCATTCCCCTCCAGTCCCATCTCTCACCTTACTCTGTCTTCTGGCTTGTTTCTCTGCTCTTCCCCTCTTCACTCTGACAAATACCGCCAACACTTTTTGAAATGCTTGTGTGAGTTTCCAGCCTTGTCATGAAGGGTGAGATCAGAAATAATTCTTCACAATCCATTATTTGATGTGTCTCATGTGTCGCATTGTCATTATCTGTGCCAGGTGACTGAAAAGATAAAAAAACAAAATGTCACCTTTTCTGCCTCTGTGCCTTTATATATTACTCCATTCAACATGTGTGTCCAGGAGGAAGATTGCAAGGACCTCATGTAAACATGTCCTGTTTGCAGAATGGACTAGGAGAATTTTTACTTTATTAACTATGAATGTCTGAAAATGTGTACACCCTGAACACTCTGAGCAACCTCAAGCTTCTGAATAAGCGCTATGTTAAACTTACCACAGTGATAACACAAAGCAGTGAATTACCTATCGAGTCAAACATCCAAAAGATAATTGTCAGTAATGCTTAATTGCTTGTAATGCTCTTTGTAAGTAATTGCTTGCAAGGTCCCCATTAGATCACTAATATCCACAAGCTTTCTACCAGAGTATGGAATTGAATGAGTGGGTGTACTTGCACTTTTTAATACAAGGGTATTTCTCAGACATATAAGCCAATGTGATTGAAATGATTACTCATACACAGTAAATGTTTCAGTGGAGCCGTAATAGATGCCCTGATCAAGTAATATTCTTGATGTCTCTGACACAATATGAAGGCAAGTCTCTGACTCTGTCTGACATTCTGACTCACACCCATGACTGATTAAGAAACATAAGAACAACCCTTATGTGCCTGGCGCCCAGTGTTTGATCACAAAATCACGCCATTAAATGAGTGTATATGGACTTAGTCAGGGGGAAAACTTGCAAAAACTAGTTGAACCCCTTAAAAAAAATAGTATTTGAGGTTTTTGCATTTTTGCCATCCTTAGGGCATGTAGTCAACATTTCTTGATGATAACATCAAATTTAGGCGGTGGCAAATTTTTTATTGGCATATTTCCAAAATGGCCGCCGCTGGAGACGCTGAAAACCAAAAAAAATCCTATTTCAGGGTCTAATAGATCAATTTTGATGGTTTTGATACCAAACTATAGGTTTTCTGGGGTGGTTAGTTCATGAGGTTTATGAGTTTATGAGGTAACTGAAAAGGTCAGAGGTTAGGTTCATATTTTAATCGTCAGGGTGATGGTCAATTTGGGTCCAAAATCCAATAAAAAGCCATTATAGTAGAGGTCCTGGGTAAGATTTGTATGCACTTCATTTAGCGGAGAATATCTCAACTGTTATAGACTAATATGACCCCACTGAACAACATGGGATGTGTGCCAAAATCTCTACCCGGGACAAAAGTCCTGAAAATGACCACAACACATGACACTATTATCACACTACAGGTGAATGGCACTTTTTTCCCCCTTTATAGATATCCCCATACATACGTCTTTGTGTGCCTATTATACCACATAACAATTGTTCTGGCTCATCCGCAACTCAGGAGTGAAAAGATCAATATTACCACTTCATGATATCTGCATAGCGCTCACACATTGTCTCCCAGCACTACATGTGCTGACTGGGTGTGATACAACCAGCAAAATATCAACCAAACTTGCAGCTCTGAACACTGTCCACAAACCAGACAACTCTTTTCTGGTTCTCAATGTCAACTGTCCACAGCTAATAGAGTGCAAAACAAATGGCAGAAACATTCTTGGTCAAATGTCTCAAACCATCAACGGACATGGAGACATTTGACGACCTGCGCATTGCTGCGTTCGATAGTAATGCCCTTAAGATGGACTTTGAGAGGGCCGCTTGCACCTCAACTAATGCAAAAAAACATATACAAAGAGCCTATTCAACAGCAGCTTTGGGTCCAAACACCATTTACAGACACCACCTTGATCTTAAATGCAGATGCTTATGGTTTTGTAAGAAAGGGGAGTTTATTAATCCCTGAGATTGTAATCTCAAAACCTGAAGGTTTACCAGATCCCTGCTCGGGTGGCAAGTGTGCACACAAGAATGGGTGTCCCTGTCGGGTAGCTGGTATTCGTTGTTGCAAGTACTGCAAATGCATCACCATCCCCATACCTAGACTCTGTTGTGAAAGTTTTACCTTGCAACACAGGGAATAAACCTGTTGTTTTGTATTTTTCACTTTAACGTTCCAATGATAATAGCAAGGTTGGATATAAACTTTTTTTTGCCCCCAGGCAACATTGTACCATTGCGGAATGAAAATCAACATTTTACAGATATGAAGTTATAATAATACAAATTATCATAGGAAATCATCAAAATCACTGTTATGTACCAGTTAAAAACTCCATAAATCTCCCCAAACATTCTCCGGTACACACGGTATACACACACAACCACACACATATCTATGAGTTTGCACACCCATGCATACTCATGTATGCGTGCTGATGCACACTCATGCAAGTTACCTGCACCTGACTTGGGGCTACAGGGTACAGGGTAGCAAGTCTGCAGCTTCACCGCAACATCAAAAAGCCATGGATGTTGGTATAATAGTCAGGCCACATACTCAACCATAGCGATGGCATTCTATAAAACTTCATGAAGCACACTCATGCACTTCACATATACAGGTGCTTCCCTACTTAGAATATTTGGTATGGCCATATGCAAGTCCGTTATGGTTCAATGTTGCCTCAGGGCAACATGCGGTTTTTTGTCATTTCCTATGACACCTACATTGATATGTTATGAAAAGTTGTTGATAATACACCGGTAAATTAATATATAATTGAATATTCCATAGAAAATGCTTGGGGTCATTTTTCACCCCACGTATGGAAAGTGTGGTACTGATACAAAAAATGCAATTACTTAAAAATATACCAATTAGATACAAATCCAAATGGCCTCATGTCAAAGACAACCTATTTGAGGAATATATGGAAGATTAAACGATAACAATTTACACTGACCAAGATATTGCAAAAAAACAACCGCTGGGATCATTTTTGACCCCACTTACAGTATGCATCCCTTGTTTGCAGGGCTTGAAAACGAAATTATTTTTCAAACGTTCCGTTCCGAACGGTTCAGGTAGGCCTATGTTTAACGTTTTCGTTCTTGCATGCGTTCCGCCACAAACATATCGGTCCTGAACCGGTTCGGAACGCAAAATATCGTTCGTTCTTAAAGTTCCGGCAGTGTTTGGCGGGCCTATCAAGTCTATTTTTGTGAACTTTACCTTAGATGAGACGTAGGGGAGAGCCGGGACGATTGAAACACGGGACGAATGAAACAATCCAGTTTTCTCCGAGTGTGATGATGATAGACAGACGTCCTTCGGTCAAAACATAGAGCATGTTCTATCAGCCAAATATCTTCCTGCTATGTCATTTTATCACGGAGTTACTGGCGATAAACGAGTTTTGATGCGCAAAAGTAAACTTCATTAGTGGTTACATTTTTTCGATTATCAATGAGTGTTTTTCATTTAAAGGTTTGACTTAATGCTTATTCAGTAGACCATTTAGTGTTCTCCACAATCCCAGACTTTCATATCGCATGCTTGTTTACATGGAAAGCAAATCAAGCTGTAGTGACATATGTCTGTGTCGGGACGATTGAAACACGTGTTTCAATCGTCCCGACCAGGCTGTAACTCCATGTATTTTAATTAAATGCACAAATAGGTGTGTTTAAACAATTATTTATGGAGGTAAGACATAGAAAAACAGTTTTAGGAAGATGAAAATACATTTGGGCCCACCAGATAGGGGGTTGAGTTTCCCCATGTTATCCTATGGAGACTGAAGGCCGGTGGGTCGTTAAGCCTACTTATTTGGATGTGCATTGGCCTAACCCACCTAAAAACCTAGTGAAACGACATTTTCAACAATATAAACATGATATAAATGGGAAAGCTTACCGTTCTAGCTATAAACATGGCAGAATCATCCACAGGGCATGATATTTCAAAAACCGCTTCATACACGCTTCATGATGATGGCAATGAGTTGTTAACAGACATGCACAAAGACGTATAGCCCTGCAACAATATATCTAAAATAAAAACTTTTGGGAGTACCATTCATGATATGTAGTAAAATTTCGAAGTTGTTGGATGTTTATATGGCTTAAACTGTATGTTTCATTCGTCCCCTTATGTTGTTTCAACTGTCCCGACCAGGAGGGACGAATGAAACATTACGCACATCCCACATTTGTTGTAATAATTCCAAACGGTTTTGTTCAAAGCTGAAAATGCATCTGTATTTGACAGAGGACAGATGTAGGTTACTAGTGACCAAATATTAGCTTTCAGTGTGGTACGATCGCTATGTAAATTACGTTTAATTAAAAAGTGTTTCAACTGTCCCGGCTCTCCCCTACTCATTATTTCCCCTTGATTTAGCCTACCGTAGCTATGCCCAAAAATAATAAATCACAGGCAGCATCCAAAAACATTCAGATGGGCTATCCATCCCATAGCCAGACTTACTGTAGGCCTAACCTATGCCTATAAATAATTTCTTATCAAAAATATTTCTGGATACGTGCTAAACTCCTTACCTGATTGTAGCTTTTTTATCCATAGTTTTATCCATATGGAGATCTTCAAAGGCTTGCGCTATAATTCCAACCCTGTTTATAAACGAACCTGTCTGTTGCTGACAAGGCCTATCTCATATTTCCCGTTTAACTCTTCTACATAGAATAGGCTACAATTGAGCAAACATTTCAAATCCCGACTTTAAAACAACAAGGCGTGGACAGGCAAAATAGGCTATTACGCATAGGGCTACAAACAATTTCCAAATCAGTTTCAGTAGCCTACGCTACGAGCTGGCCTAAGATCCGAAGTGGCAGACGGATAGGTTACATTACAACAGCAAGACAAAATATACACATTTGGACCAAAGGTCCATTTATTCATTTTTTCTTTTTCAAACTGCAGAAATCAAATTATTAGGCTGTTCGCCTACAGTAGTTGGCTACATAGCGGCTTGTTAGCTCACATTAACAGTGTAGATGCGGGCTTGTTTTTCGCACAACCGGAAATAGTCTCCCTGACATAGGATATGCTTTTGTGAAATTTTATAAAATATATAGAGAACAAAAAAAAACGTTATTAACCGGTTTTGTGGATTTCAGAATAACGTTTCTGTTCCGGAACAGTTGAAGACCATTTTGTTTTCGTTTCCGTTTCCGCTCCTCGTAAAATTCCGTTTTCGGTTTTCGTTTTCGTTCCTTGAACCGGTTCGGAGCCCTGCTTGTTTGTATACAATTCATTTTCCATTCAATACAGCACAAAACACAATTAAAAATATCAAACCAGAATTATAGCTGCACTTTACCGACATTGAGGATTAAAAACATTACACTCCGGATGACATCTCAATATCTTATCTGAAACCAATATCTGCTACCAGACGAAAGAAGACATATCCCTGACTAACTTGCTTCAGAAGACAGCTGGACGAAAGTCCCGACCAAAGAATCACTTGTGAGCTAACTTACAATAACAATGTCAACATCATTTCATACAGAAAAGCTGAAAAGCTGAAAAACGAGACCATGAGTTTGATAAAAAAAAAAAACTGTTTACCTTTATTGAGGCAATGGGACAGGCCTATGTACTGGATGTACAGATCCATGTTGCCTGTCTAAAAAAGCGTATTACTGTCACAGGTGCTACTAGTGAAGGGAATCGTGTAATTTTAGGAACGGTTCATATAGATTTTTGCAACTGGTGATTTTTTACTTGCTAGGACCCCACTGAATACAAAACAACCTGTTTCCAATTTTTTTCTTCATTTTCAGTGCCAAAATTCAAGATGGCGGACAATATGCAGAAAAATAATATAAAGGCTTAAAGTGGTCAACTTTTTGATAAATATACCCTAATAAGGTAGACAAGTGAGATACAGACTATTTTCAAAAGATGTATTGCATCATTTGCCAAGAAATTTGAAAAAAAAAAAAATGGAGAAAAAGAAAATCTTGTTTCATTATTGAAGACTTCAACAAAACATTGTCATTGTCACTCAAGTATTTATCCTCACTGTCACTATCTTTTTAATATTGGTGCACATCTCCTCAGAGCCTTCACACCTGCAAAGTTGTGTGAATGGTAAGTTGTTACTCTTGCAAGAACACCTTCTACTGCATTGGCTGGTAAGACAACAGCACTTCACAAGCTCCACAACAGCCTCTGGTGCAGGTGGAAGTTTTGACAGAACAGGAGCCCATTACCCATCAATAATTTGTCTCCATCCCAGTGATAGTGAGTCAAGAATCTTTTAAGTTGAGATATAGTCCTCTGTCATCTAAAATAAAATGGTAATTATCTAACATATGGTAATTTATCGGATTTTTACTCAAAATGACCTTGCCGCTGACCTTGAGAATGTAACTCTGACCTTGAAATGACCTTCAATTATTTGACCTCTGACCTTTTCAGTTACCTCATAAATGAACTAACCACTCCAGAAAACCTATAGTTTGATATCAAAACCATCAAAATTGATCTATTAGACCCTGAAATATGATTTTTTTTTTGTTTTCAGCGTCTCTAGCGGCGGCCATTTTGGAAATATGCCAATAAAAAAAATTGCCACCGCCTAAATTTGATGTTATCATCAAGAAATGTTGACTACATGCCCTAAGGATGCCAAAAATGCAAAAACCTCAAATACTATTTTTTAAGGGGTTCAACTACATTTGCTCCTGACTAACTGGCCATGCCTTTAATGTCTTTAAATTTTGCGCCTCTGACCATCTTTCACATGGCTTCATATTGGTTCGAGACATTGCAGAAAAAGGGAACCCAGGATACCTGTGGGGCCAAGACTAGGTAGCCAATATAATACAAATCTGTTATGTTGAGTTTGACAGACCTAATTTGGAAATTAAATTGTACATCTCCATCTCACAACACAGTTGTACTCAAATTTCTCATTCAATTTTTCAACCTGGCATATTTCAGAGGTTAATGCTTTTACAGCAAAGGTAAAGTCCCTCCACAACATTGTTTTATTAGTTTATGTGCTTTAGAGGCCAAATGAAATCATGTTTTCCAACTGTGGGGATTTCTTTGCCTTCACAATCTGTTAAGTTCTCGTTTATACACCTGCACCTTGCTCTGTACTTGAAATTTTACATTCTGCAGTGTCTACAGCTAGAAACAGCATGAAACATGGTGTTTTACCAGCCTTGAATGGTAATACAAAGCAATTTAGAACCCATAATAATTATATTGGAGAGGGGGCAGGCATTCAATGTTCAATTATCTACCTGTAGGTATTTGTGAATGGAGTTTTGCGCAGGAGGGGATGTTATGAATCTGAAAGACCATCTATCATGTGGTGTTGAACATTTCAGATACTGTAGAGAACAGCAGTGCATCCAAGGTACTTGAATTCACCAACTCTAGAGTACATATCACAACTTGCCCTATTCATATTCCTAGCTTATATAAGACCATTAAAATATCCCTTATATAACATTTATTTATATATTTATTTATACAACATTTAGAAGCCAGATTCAGTTCAATAGTAAAAGTGTAATGAGTTAAACTAAGATGCAAAGGACACATTTTTACAACATATATATATATATATATATATATATATATATATATATATATATATATATATATCACACATGGGGCCTATAGTTAGCACCATAAACTACTACAACTACTACTGTGACGACCCTCTGCTCCCCCTGCTGTCTGTGTAGAGGCCCATGCATCGACTGTGGGGTTGTTAATTGACTGATTGCACCTGGAGTGGGCGTGGTCTATATAAGCCTGAAGATCAACTTCACTTGTCTCTGACTCTGTCTGACATTCTGACTCTTGGGGCTGTATTTTGCACGCTGGCGCATGGCGTAAAACTCGTTTTCCACCCGGAGCGAAGTTTAATTCCTTATTTTGCACGTTTAATTTTTAAACAATGTGCCCAGGGGTGTGGCAATTAACAACTTAGGGAGTGGCTTAGCGCATTGTCTAAAAATTGCTATTGTACACCTGGTCAGAGGTCTATGGCGAGTTGTTTATATGTTATTTTAAGAGCGCATTGTCAACAGTCATATTGGCGGGTGCACCTATCATCCTTGAACGCACACCAGCGCACGTCCATGCAAAACATTACAAATTGCACGATTACAATAGGAAACATAATTAGAATAAAGGTATTACGAAATACTGTACATCTCATGATGAGTATTATTCACCATCATTTGCAAATTGGTAATGACGGTTAAAAGTTATTAGGGGAGAGGCAAGAGACACGTATGGAGCACAGCTGAAGACGCACTGTCACGAGATATAAAACATCCTGTCCTGCAAAATCGCGAGAGAAAAGCTCCCGAATCCCGTCCCGCTCCCGTTTCGTTCCCTATGTTGTCTAAAGCATTGGCTCCCAAAGGATCTAGGCCTCTTTAAAGTTAATGACAGTCTCCTCACATTCCATCTAATTTCGGATTTAAAATGCACAAAAGTGCATTAGAAAAGCTATCATTTAAATGGACATGGAAACGCTATTTCCTCTTTCTAATCCGGCGAACTTCACTACAGTAAAGCTGCATTGCCATTTATTAGCTAGTTTCCCATAACAACTACCACATAGTCGAGGTGACGACGAGGGTTATTAAGATCGACTTTGAACACAATGGCCATACAACTTGACAATTACACTGTATCATAGTGTTAATTTGTTGAGTAAAGCTACACATGTTTAGATTGATTTTGCTACCATGTGTGTTTATTCCTGCCGTTACAAAAACCAGCATAACCGATAAAGTCAGCATTAGCTCACGTTGATATGGCAATAGAAAACACCTTCAGTTTTCGGTGTAGTCGCTGAAGCTGATTGATTGGCTTGTGAACACGGCAGCTGCTTTGTATTGCTCTGATAGGCTACTCTGCGGCTAGCAGTAGCCAATCAACAAACGTATTGTGAGTTGTAAGTGGTTCACTTTTCTTGCAATCTTTGGGTGCACTCACCGCAAGTTTTAATTTCATCTCCAGCTTCGTTCCCCTCCCGCCCGCTCCCGTTGATTTCTGCCCGTCCCGTTCCTATCACGTTACCAACAGTGAAATTGACTCCCGTACCGCAGGACTCCCGCGGGAATACCGTGACCCGCGAGAGTCCCGAAAAATTGTCACCCTCTAGTGTTGGCCTCCATTTCATGTTTGCTGCCCACACGGGCCTGGGCCGTAACACTCTTCTAACAAATATGCATATGCCCATAGACCTCTCCAGAATAAGTTCCGCCTCATAACTTCTGTATCCATCCAACTTCCTGGCGTCGATTGTCTATGGGAAATAACATGGCGTTTTGAAAGATCGTACCTGTCAAACTCTGTAGGTGACAAAGTAGAAAAAGCTGCTGGGCAGATTGGCCTACACACTTCTGCCATCTAGTTTCCACTGGATTTTTTTATTTTCGGTGCCGTTTAAGTAGTATAGTCTATAGTATACTACTTAAACGGCACCGACAATCAAAAAATCCAGTGGAAACTAGATGGCAGAAGTGTGTAGGCCAATCTGCCCACCAGCTTTTTCTACTTCGCTACCTACAGATGTTTTACCGGTATGATATTTCGAAACGCCATGTTATTTCCCATAGACAATCGACGCCAGGAAGTTGGATGGATACGGAAGTTACGGAGGCGGGACTTATTCTGGAGAGGTCTATTGAGGCATATGAATATTTCAATATCACTGCAAACAAAATATTTTTATCACGCCATCATTCACCTTATTTAAAGGCCGTACTCAATAATGATGTGTCACTAGAGTTGCTTGGGAAAGGATAATGCTTTTTGTCCAAGCCCTGTGTTCTATGAAGTACTAAATGCACACCTAAATAACAATGGAATACTGCATAAAATAAATCTTTCGTTTTCATCTGATATTACCTGCTCTCCTCATAGTCTGCTATCCTGTTCTCTGCTGTATCCTTCAGACATCACAGACAATTTTCACTTTGAATACCATGACTCATGTAATGAGTTGTGGTATTTGACTCTGGAAATGACAACTGGGATGAATACCTGCTTGTTATCATCTTTTGGTGTCTATCTCACAGCTTTCTCTGAGTCAATGAGAGCTAATAGACACAGCATAATATATGCAAATAAAGTAAATATGGGAGTGTGAAAAGCTTTTTTGATGTTTAGAGTACATTATGCTATCTAAAAACTCTCTTCAGCAAAAGAGATTGAAGTCCAGGAACTTGTAGAGCAATTCTTCAAAATTGCATCAGAAAACAAGGAATGAGAAAGAAGTAACTTTCATAAAGGTGGGTCGTCTATAATGTACATATGGAAATATAAATAAAACATACATGACACTGAGAGAAATGTCCCATACCTATTTCAAGTTTACAATATAACTCAAAAAAAGTGAAAATGGATTTCAAAGTGGATCCTTACTAAGTTATACACTTAAAACACAGAGGGTGGAGAGTAGGAATACATATTAATCCAGCTTGCATAGCCTGTATGCGTGAGGTTAGAAAACAAGGTGAAATGGACTGTTAGAGCTAGGTAATGGAAAACCTTTTATTGAACACATCCATTTTTAAAGAGATAGATTTCAGCTGCACCTATTGCCACGGGATGCTTGAAAGCTATTACTATAATGCGACTCCTCCAAAGATTATTTATTCATCTCGAAATAGGTGCAAGAAGCAGTTGCTGCAAGGTGCATTAGCATGTCCAGTGGCAAGACAGATCACAGCACCACGTCTTTATTTAGGCCAGCCCAGCACAACGTTGCCATGTGCAGAATAGAACTGTTGCTGTTGTTTGAGATGCCTCTGCTCTCCTGGTTTCATTCTGTTTTATGGGCAACCTGCTTTTCTGTCTAATGTATGTCCATAAACGGAACTAACCATTATGTTAGTATATTCCCTCAGGAAGGCATTGGAAAACTATGGCTCATAGCACACAAGCTGATATGGGTGTCTACATTTTAAACTAATATAAATATCAGAATGCCCACTGGTACAATATCAACTTGAACCCACACATAGAAGGCACTGGGAGCAGTGGGGTGTGTGTTGTCACATGCATTACAAGGCATCTCTGGGGTAATTTGCTCTAATATATTTACCAATGCTTTCAGAGCAAGAAAATGATTCTGCCCCAGAGAATGTATCACCTTACAAATTACATGACTCTTGGGGCCATATTTATCAAATCAATTCTTTGCACAACATCCACAGCCTGTGCAGCCTGTCACTTTCATTCAAATGAATTCTGACACTCTCCCACACTAATCTTAGAGTTAGCCAGGTCGGGCATAACACATCACATTTATATTTTCGTATATTAATCATTCACAACTGAAGCCGATGACAAAACAAAGACGAAAGGTAAGGAGAGTAATGTAATTTATGAAGGACAAAAATAGAGAAATGAAAGTTAAAATGTTAATGAGGTCATGCTGGTACTCATATTAGAATTAGAGCATCTAAAATAAATGACAATTTTAATACCATCACTCATCCAAGACCTTTTTGTTCAGAAAATATTTAAGAACATGGTCAAATTACAGGACAAATAAGCTTAAATTGATCCAGCAGGTGAAAGTTAGCCAGGTCCTACAGTATTAGTCATACTTGATATGAAAGGTTAGCAGTGCAACAAAACAGCTACTATGTACAGTCACACAAATAATGCATACTTTTACAACTTTCACACTGTTCTGACTAGTACAGTGTCTAGATTTTAGGAAAGTGAAGTGGTTCTGGTTCAGTCAAATGGAATGTTTAGTGACGGATCACTGTCTTGTATATTGTTTGTTACATTGGGAAATGTTGCCAACTCTAGCATTGTAATGGGCATAGACTTTATGTTAACTTTGGTTAGGCTGGATGAATGATCACATTGATCAGGGATTCCTAATGTTATTTCCTACTTTGCCTAACCTTTACAAACTGCTAATCAACCGCATTTGCAGTCAGGAAACAATGTATGTTTACCTTTGTATAAATACACATTCTTCTGACTGCATTTTTTATGTTTCCAGACGTCCACAGCCCCTTTCAATTTTGAAACTAATATTCCTCTTGTTGCTGATTGGCCCGCCATGCTGGTGGCTGTTGGAAACGTAAAACCATTAAGAGAAGCCAGAGTAGTATCTCTGTCTCTGTGAGATGAAAATGAGCGGGGATATTAGGCAGGCAGGACCAGGCTAGGTCTACGCTGTATACCCACTTAAAATATGCAAGGATACGTATTAACATACTTTTGTGACAGAAAATCTTTCAATAAGACAGCCTGCCCCACCCTTCCACCTGCACTACAGGCTACATTTCAAAAGCCAGAGAATGTGGCTACATACAACTGGTGCTGCACATGTTTCTAAAATATTAAAATGAAATAAAACTCTCTGTGTTTGAAACCAAAACATAAAAAGTCTGATATGCCAGAAACTGAATATTCCATGTTGCCCCCAGCAGAACACAAGCTTGCATTACAATCTGAGTAACATTAACAAACACAATCTCATACACATCAGGGTGCATGATACAGAAGTGTAATTTATGTTGTGTGTGGTAGTGTAACAGTTTTCATAGTTTTAACCACAAAAACCTGTCTACCTACTCAACAGCCTAGTTACCAACACCTTATCAGTTGCAGCATTTTCTCCCTCCATATAACATCTTGTGGTGGTGCAAAAGGCATTATATTCCCAGAGTTGGATCTGGGAGTACAAGTCTTCCTCAGAACTGAACATAGTCTACTAAAAGAAGTGGAGCAAGAGTAGATGGAATGTAGCTGTTTGTAGTGAAAACTCACTCCAGAGAGGTGTTACAGTCGAATTGTATCTAGTGAATGCTACTAAAGGATAATTGGTTTTGAGCCTGATGTTAAAGAATCATTAACATCAGTCTACATTCTAGTGGGAAAGAAAGACTATGACCCACATCTGAGTACTGGAGACTAGGAACTGAAAGTTATTTCAGTCTTGTGACGTTGCCTTGAGGTTAAAGTTTCCAAGTGTAGGGATCTTTCATTCATGTAATAGTGGAGGTAACTTGAGATGGGAGATGGTCATCTTGATCTTTAAGGCTGATCCTGGTCTGAAGAGGAAGTGCTATACTCATAGGAGTGTGGAGTGCTACAGTATATGTGGTAGAGATATCTGTAGGAGTAACTGGAGGCAGAAGGTAATGGACAGTGGTGCAGAGTTTGTGACAGACACTTGAGCTTGGGATGTAAGCATGGAGAAATGGGGATTAACTCTAGTGGCTGGAGGTCCAGAGAAAAGTCACATGCAGGGTATCCGACAGAAAAGGCTGAAGGCAGACTGT
Organism: Alosa sapidissima; assembly: GCF_018492685.1. Taxonomy (NCBI): domain Eukaryota; kingdom Metazoa; phylum Chordata; class Actinopteri; order Clupeiformes; family Clupeidae; genus Alosa; species Alosa sapidissima. The sequence goes on from NC_055976.1 coordinate 6,082,722, forward strand.
GTGAAGCTCCAGGCTTATAGATGCAGTATTACAGATGACGTGGAAGAGGAATATTCTACTATTTTTCATGCTTGCTCAGTTCTGTTCAGTTTTATTGTGAAATTGATATTGTCTCAAGGAAAGTTACAGTCCTGAGCCTGAACCATATAGAGCCAGCACTAAAGCAATGGTGGCAAGTAAAAACTTACCTTGAGTAGAACTCCGCTAAGGCCAGACCTGTCTCTGGGCTGCCCAAGAAGAGCGACTGAAACAGGGGTTGGTGGAGGTAAGAAGACACAATTGAAAGCAAGTAGATGAATTCTCAGGATACGTACGTTAACATACATGAGGCCTGTATACATGATGCATGCAAGATTGAATAGAAATTAAAGTCCGTATTCAAAGTATTGGATATAGAACAGCGTAGGATTATTTTGCTCATAAGGTTGCTATGAGGATAAGCTCTGGTGGTGTTATCTATGGATGTAGGTGGATCCGGTCTAGTTCTATAGTTAGCCAGGTTATCTGGATCGAAGTAAGTTTTGTTTGAGAGATGGGTTGATCATCATTTAAATTATTGGTTTAGTCAGAATTTTTTTTTTTTTTTTTTTTTTTTTCGCATGCCCAAATTTCCGTCAATGATTCCCGGGACACTGAAAGACCGGGATACACGAAACTTGGTGGAAATGTAACCCCACATGGATAGCATGGAACCATCGTTTTTCGTTTTGATCTGTAGCCCCCCCGCTGAATTGGACCCCCTGAAAGGAGGGTAGGGCAGACACAGTTTTTTTCTGTGAATATCTCGAAAACCGAAGGGTTTAGGAGGACTATTTTTTTTTGTATGTTGATCTCAAGGGGCCATGTCAACCCATTCCATAACCACTCATTTCATGTATAGCGCCACCTAGTTAAACACAAAAAAGTAAAAATGAGGTGGTGTAATTGAAGGTATCTGTGACCTAACATAGTCAAAACTGCACGAAATTGGAAGTGTAGGATCATTATGACACCCTCTGTATGCACGCCAAGTTTTGTGGAATTCCGTTCATGGGGGGCCACACAATAAATTAATTTATGTTACTATACACCAACTGGCCTGTAGGTGGCCGGAGACAGTTTTCTGTGAATATCTCGAGAACCGTAGGGCCTAGGAGGTCCACCTTTTTTTTGTATGTTGGTCTTAAGGGGGCATGTCAACCCATCCCATTACCACTTATTTCATGTATAGCGCCACCTAGTTAAAAATTAAAAAGCAAAAAATTAGGTGTTTTCATCACAATATCTCTAGCTGACAAGGTCAAAACTGCACGAAATTAAAAGTGTAGGATCATTATGACACCCTCCGAATGCATGCCAAGTTTTGTGTACTTTCGGTCAATGGGGGCCCTACAATAAAATAACTTATGTGTACATTTAGTGACGTACACCAACAAGGATTCCCGGGACACTGAAAGACCGGGGTACACAAAACTTGGTGGGCATGTACCCCCACATGGATAGCATGGAACCGTAATTTTTCGTTTTGATCTGCAGCCCCCCCGCTGGACTGGACCCCCCGAAAGGAGGGTAGGGCAGACACAGTTCTCTGTGGGCAGACACAGTTCTCTTTTATGGTATGTTGGTCTCAAGGGCCCACATCAACCTGGCTCATAATCACTCATTTGTGATTTGCACACACACCCCCCCGGTAAAAAATTAAAATGCAATATTATTCTGCTTTAATCGCCCCTATCTTCAGTTAAGATGTTCAGAACTGCACCAAATTTTATGTGTATGATTGACCTGGCATTCTCTGGGGGTCTGGGGGTATGCCAAGTTTCGTAGAATTTCATCCATGGGGGGGTCTAAAAAAATTATGTTATGTGTACATTTAGTGACTGTACACTCATTGGCCTGTAAATGGCGGTGCACACATATAAACATGCACACACACAGGCACCCACATACTATCGGTATTAGAACGGCCGATACATAATTACAAATTCAGTAGTATCAAAAGAAAGCCAAAATAAATATTCATCATCATCATCATGGCTGCATTTTCAGTATTGGCGATAAGTAGTCGTTTGTCCACTAGATGGCGCATCGTTGCAGTGAGACGTAATTTTGTTGGAAGTTAAAAGTGGGTTGGGGAAAAACAATGGACACTTCCTACAAGGACTGTAATTTACCGCAGCGAACATCTAATAAGGACAGGACGATGTTCACATGAAGTGTAATTCCCATTTCTTCTTGAAGCCGAAATAAATCTGAGGATGTTTATCGGACATGCTTGGTTTTTACTGCAGGTACGTTAATCTTGTAATATCAATAAGGACCTAGGTAATGTTACCGTTAGCGTTGGTTGAGTGATGGAGGCCCATTTGATTGATTGCATTTGTAGAAAACTATAAATGCGGTTATACCAAGCAAATTGATAGCAGCACTGTTTGTATCTTTCGACTGTCATTTATTGCACGTGCTACAAAATCATTCTGTGCAATGGAAGATTTACCAACGTTACACCGGTCTGATACAGTTTTGCCTATACATGCGTGAGACTGAGACGCCTGTTTATTTTGTTTTAAGTGCGTGCAGGGTGTGAGAGGGGAATCGATGTGCTTTGATTCCAGCTTGGTAGTTGTAGTCTGTGAAATTAAAAAGCACGTGTGTGTGAAGTATCCAAACAATGACACCTTCATTTCATTATGGCTGCTTTTAGCAACACACCTTAAGCTACTGTGTAGTGGGTCCCATTTAGAAGTGGCTACTTCATTCGCGCTTTCCTTGACTCATGGAGCTGCGTGAATGTTATTACAACTTTTCGCCACGATATGGCAGTTTAAGTCCGCTTGATACTGTAAGTCGAAAGCCATTGGTTTCCAAAGGAGATTTTATTTGTGTCGCCAGCATAGCCTATTGACAATTTATGTTGTAAATAGGCCTTCCTTATAATCCTACCTGTAGCTTAGGGAAGCTAACAGCTTTCTATTAGGATCTAGTTTGTTAGTTACAGTTTTGTCATAACTCCCTAATGCATTTTTGCATTTAGAATAGCCAGAGCGTGTATATCTCAATCTGAAAATTAAACAATATCGGGTGCCTATGGACTAGGCTGGGTGAACCCAGCCTGATCTGCCCGCTATTTATTTTTTGATTTCTTAAAAGATTGAGCTTGGTCTGATGAAAGCCAGACTAGCCATGGACCTCAGTTACACAATGCAAGGGAACATGAATCAGCCTATATTTGCACGAACAATAACGGACAAAAGCTCTTCAACTTTGGCCCGTTAAAATGTGTATGAACAGTCTAGCGACGCATTTCATCAAGGCCCATTTGGACATGTCAGTTATTTGCACCACTGGTTAGATGTAAAACAGCATTTCAGCAAAACAGCAAAATCCATCCATCCAAAAATGACCTTTGTTTTTGATAGCTGTTGAAAACGGCATGGAACTGACAGAGATGTTTTTGTTTATAAATACATAAAAATAAATAAATAAATAAATAAATAACATTATGCTGATACCTTTTGCTTTTCCCAAATACAATGTAGCCTACAGGTGTAAGTGACCTTTCATCAATCCAGTTGCAATGGATGAACTGTGATGAACTGCCCTACTTGTGATTGTTTAGAGATTTTAAAGGTTTTATAACAATGCTACATCTTCTTTGGCTATTCTACAATCTATTCACCTTTTCAGCACCAGTAGGCTACTTTCTGTGCAGCCGCACACACACACTCAGGCATGCCAAACAAGCATACACAAAAGTTTCAAGAGTGGGGGATGGAGTAAAATATGGAGACAAATTGAAGTGTGATTTATTTTCGCGGAATGGATGTACAGGACTGAGCGGCGGTCATATTTTGTACCGCTATGCGGTACATCTAGTTGTAGTAGGCATACATATCAAGTGGTAGGCCTATATACAATATGTACAACAATGTAATTACTGTTGGTGCCTCCTAGAGTTGGCTGTAGACATTAATGTTTTACATGCATATAAATCTACAGGTATTTTGGGATTTATTTGGGGTGTAAATACACATTGTGGCAATCAACTTCCCCTCAGTGGGTGTTGCAAGTCTTCAGAGAGAGGCCCTCCGATAAGCTGACTTTCTGACCTCCATGCCAAAGACTGAGAAATGTGTGTCCATGTTAAGATTAATTTTCCTGCCGTACATCTGCAATACAATAGCATAGGAAAGTAGAGAATATTTTTTTTATATAATTTCACACTGCAGTTGAAGGGAAACCAACTACCTGTCTGAATACCACTTTCACATTATCAGAGAGAAAAAAAGATCTCAAGGCATTACAGTCAGTGGCAACACCTTGGAGATGCCAAGAAAAGCAGTTGAGTGACATGTTAAGCATAAAAGATAAATTACTTTTCAATTAGTTTTATTCACATTTTAATGGCATCAGACATTAGTGTGTCCACCAAAAAAAAATGTAGTGAAAGCTTTCATGCAGATCTAGAAAAGGACAAGCTGTGACCTAGAAACAACACAATATTGGTTTGCCTTCGCCACAGACCAAGACAAAGAAGGGATAAAGGGGGTCTTTTCATGTGTGAAAACTGTGATACTCTGTAAGGATTCTGTAATAGTCCATGCAATTTATATTCTGTGTTGGTTTCTGTCTTCCAGCTAAAACAAATATTCCATAGGGTTGTCAGCAAAAGTGTTGGTGGAGGAATTAATAGACTCCCCATGTTGTCACTTGTGCTGTATTTCCACTGACCGCTCTCCCTGCGAGAGAGGCAGAGGCTGATTAAATTTGATAGAAGGCGAGGAAGGGGAATATGTACACAGAGGCATCTGAGAAAATTATCTGCAGGGGACTTTTCAGCACAAAGAATTATGTTGGCTGACGTGATTTTGCTTATTGTAATCTGAAAAATACAGGGAAATGATTGTGTGGGCCTACCTCATGCATAGATAAGTCGTGGAAGGGATAGAGGTAGTTCAGAATGCTCATTTTCCTTCCTTTTTTCCACTCTTTTATATGGAGCTGCTAAACCCCTTTTGAGTAAAAAAAAGAAAGAAAAATAATCATATTTCTGTTTGATATACACGCTGTACACGCAGCTCTGATGCACACCAAATGAGGGTTAAAATAGTATCCTCTCAGTGTGCAGAATAGGTGTCCGTTAGCATCCGCTCCACCCGTTGAGCTGTGAGTAAGCCACAGGGGGGTAGGGGAGGGGCTGCGGGGGTGCCTTGTGATTTACAGGTAATAAAATGAGGCAGAGATGACAGGCCAAGACAGGCTTTTACAGCAGACGTGGTGCATTAAATGAGAACAGTCAATATATCTCATTGTGATAACATGAATTATTCTCTTTCTCTACCACCAAAGCCTGCCTCAAAAGATTGTATGCTTGTCAGTCTAAAGAAATAAAGAAATTTACTGTTTTAGGACATGGGGTTAATGAGTTGATATCTGGGTAGCCAGCATTTTGTCCAGGTGCATGTGAATGCATATGAATACATGAGAATATGTGAGCTACTTTTAACGTCACAAATATTTTAGAACAAAGAGTAGAATTCTCACTTAGGAACTATAACATGAGTTTTAGTTAAAATTTTTAGCTTACATAAATAAAGAAACCAAATTCCTTACGCATATTGGTTTGTGACTATGTATGTGTTTATATGTACAGTATGTATACAGTTAAGAAAAAAAAAATATTCTTACCCCTGGCAAATATTGATTTAATGTTGATTTTCTCTTGACCAATATGTTTGTTCTGACTGAAAATGACACTGCCACATGCCAATAGGTTGTAAGACAATGTGGTAGAAACATGGAATCAAAAAAATAAGCCTTTTTATCTTTTTTAAAATTTTTATTATTATTAATTATTCATACCCTTATAAAATAATCACTGGAAACATCTTTATTTGCAATCAAAGCTCTCAAAATGGTTCTTATAATACGTGCCAAGCCGCTCCATGTCTCCACAATGATTGTAGACCGCACCTTTTTAGCTGCAATCTGGGTTTTGAGGCAGGGATGATTATTTGCCATCACTCTGGCCTTGTACTCACTTTTTTTGACGGATTGAGGTCTGGACTGGCTTGGCCACTCTAAAATATGACATTGTTCTCTGTTAATAATTTCTTGACTTGTTTGGTTGTAAGTTTTGGATCATTGTATGGTTTAATGGTCCAATGGTGCCTATTGGGGCAGGTCTCTTTGCACACTGCCTGATCTTTTCCTCTAGAATGTCAGTGTAGCCTCTTGCTTTAGTGTTACTGTTTACTTTGAGAAGGTCACCAGGTCCCCCTGGTTGAAACATCCTAAAAGAATTTTCTAACCCCCACAATTGAAATGGGCATGGTGTCATTGGGAATGTAATGCTTCTTTTTTATGCCAATCTCAGGCCATATCCCTGGGTCAAAAAAAGCTAAATTCTTTGTCCAGGTGTGCCCTTATAAAGGTTTAGCTGAATTCTGCATGTTTGGAGAAGAGTGATCCATGATCAGCATCCAAGATGTGACCAAGTGATCCATTTTGAGATGGAGTGAACATTTCAACCACAAAACATATAATGTGTATATGTACATGTATAATAGCCAACTGAGTATTGGTGGTGTGTAAATCTAATTGACTGCCTGCCACTTTAAGGACGTGAGAGGAGCCTAATTACATTTCGGAGTGGATTGGAAGGCTTGCATCTTACTGTGTTTGGCTACTGCATAGCCTACTCAAATGTCAGTAAACCAAGTAGGCCTAAATTACATTACATTACATTTGGCTGATGCATTTTTAGCCAAAGCGACTAACAACATGGTAAACAGTTTAAGTTTTAGAGCAATTCTCAACAATTTTAGGACAATTTAAAAACATTAGAGTACAGTAAGAATAAGTGCATCAGTGAGTGTTGTTTTTAACAGTTACTTGTCAGTTTAAGACGGTTGGTGAGTGCTAGGGTCAGTAAGACTTGTTGTAAGTGTTGCTATGAGAGGAGATGTTCTCTAAAGAGCTGGGTCTTCAGGAGTTTTTTGAAAATGGAGAAGGATGTCCCTGCCCTTGTAGGAACTGGCAGTGTGTTCCACCAACGAGGAACAACAGATGAGAAAAGTTTGGATTGGCTTGAGTGTACCGGTGGTAGAGCAAGACGTCGTTCGTCTGAGGAGCGCAGCGGTCTGGAGGTAGCGTATGTCTGTTAGCAACACCAAGTTGAGAGATGCAAGTAAGCAGATCATTAATGTTAGCCTTCTATTTATTGTCATCAAAACTGCAGAGGAATGAACAAGTTATAGGGCAATCTCTGGTGTCTGCAGAAGTGAGTGTGGCATCTGGCTCAATATTCTGCACGAGGGACTGTTGTGGTAGTTGAAATTTCACGGGGAAACTACAGTACAATGATTGGTCAAATTTGCGGAAAAGTTACGTTGTTTGGACAAAATTGCAATGTCGCCCAGAATTTGTGGGGATTTGCTAAATTTGCATTAATTGTTGCGATCACAACATCGCGGATTCCGGGAGGGACTGATACTGTATATACTCCCCATTGACTCGCTCTACCAAGCCTTTTCCTCGCCCATGTTTGCTCCTTGGCGAACAAAATGGATGAACTGCGGCTGCAGATCACCACACACAGACTGATTTTGGACGGCAACCTCATGATTTTCACAGAAACTTGGCTTAACAGCAAAGTACCCATCAGCCTTATCGAGCTAGCTGGACACTGCATCCTCCGTGCATACAAAACAGCTGTTAACTCTAGTAAGACCAGAGGTGGGGGTTTGTGCATTTATGTAAACAAAACTTGGTGCACGGACACAATCATCACCGAGAGTCACTGCTCAGCTAACCTATAGTATCTCGTGGTTAAGTGTAGACTTTTCTCTCTGCCCAAAGAGTTTACATCTACTGTTGTGACGGCAGACTATATACCATCAGATGCAAACAACAAACTCTGCATCCCAAGGCAGCCTTCATTGTCACAGGAGAAATGTGCATCCATGTTGATATTCAGTTTCCTGTCGTTCCCCTCCCCCACATAGGACAATCTGACCACCTCTCATTGTTTATACTGCCCAAGCAATCAGCACTCATCAAATGTGTGAAACCCACAGTGAGGACAGTCAAAGTTTGGCCAGAGGGAGCAGACTCGTGAAAACACTGACTGGAGAGTGTTTGCCACTCAGGGCACCCGTGACTCCCACGCAGACATTGACCTATATGCCTCCTCCGTTCTGGACTGAATCAACTCTAACATCAACAGTGTCACCACCCTCAAACGGATAACCACTTTCCCTAATCAGAAGCCATGGATGAACAGTGAGGTCTGACTCCTGCTGAAGGCACGTGACCTCACATTTAGATCGTGTGATGCTCAGGCCTATAGCTCATCCAGGAATAACCTGAAGAGGGGCATCAAAAAGGCCAAGCATAACCACAAGCTAAGGTTTGAGGATCACTTCAAGAACAACTCTGACCCTCGACACATGTGATAGATAGATAGATAGATAGATAGATACTTTATTGATCCCCAGGGGAAATTCAAGGTCTCAGTAGCATACAGACATCACACACATTCACTAACAACAGAAAAAAGTAATTAAAAGTATATAATATAAAAAACACAACTAAGCAATAAGGACAGTAGAAGATAAAGAATATACTAAAATACAAATTATACTAAATAACACTTAATCTAAATCAATTCTAAAAATAGTATCCACATAGTGGGTGATTAATAATCAAGAGGCGCTTGCAATGACTGAGGCAGGGACTGAGCCTGTGATTCTCTGTGCATAGTAAGGTAAGGTAAGGTGCTCTGTGTGAGTGAGTGTCATGGTGATGGTGCAAATGAGTAAGTGCAACAGTGCAAGAATAAAGTCTAGAAACCAGCATAAAATAACTATGGACATATATATCAGCGAGTAGGCTCACATATCAGCGAGTAGGAAAGGTAATATAAAAAAACTATAGAAAAAACTATATATATATAACTATATTAAGTTAAGGTATAAGTGTGGCCACAACTCGGCTGTGGCATGGAGGGAGACAAATGACTTCCTCAGTCTGTCTGTTGTGCAAGGCAGTGAGCGAAGTCTCCAGCTGATCAGGCTCTTCTGCTTTACAATAGTGCTGTGGAGTGGATAACACTCATTGTCCAAGATGTTGATCAGTTTGTTCAGGGTCCTTTTGTCAGATATTGAAGTGATGCACTGCAGTTCAGCTCCCACTACAGAGCCAGCTTTCCTTACCAGCCTGTCAAGTCGCCCCGCATCCTTCTTCTTTGTGCTTCCTCCCTAGCATACCACTGCATAGAAGAGGACGCTGGCAACAACAGACTGGTAGAACATCCTGAGGAGCTTGCTGCACACATTGAAGGACCGGAGCCTCCTCAGGAAGTACACTGCTGCTCTGCCCTTTCTTGTAGAGTGCATCAGTGTTGGCTGACCAGTCCAGTTTATTGTCCAGGTGGAGACCCAGATACTTGTAGGTGCTTACCACCTCCACATTGACCCCATCAATGGAGACTGGTAGCAGAGTGGGCTTAGACCTGCGGAAATCCACCACCATCTCATTTGTCTTTGAAGCATTGAGTTGAAGGTAATTGAGTTTGCACCATTGCACAAAGTCCTCCACCAGGCTCCTGTACTCCTCCTCCTGCTCATTCCTGATACAGCCCACAATTGCAGTATCGTCAGAAAACTTCTGCATGTGGCATGACTCGGTGTTGTAGCAGAAGTCAGATGTGTACAGGGTGAACAGGACTGGAGAGAGCACAGTTCCCTGTGGCGCTCCGGTGCTGCTGATCACAGTGTCAGAGAGACAGTTCTTTAGTCTGACGAACTGTGGTCGCTCGGTCAGGTAATCTGTAATCCAGGTTACCAGGTGAGCGTCCACACCCATCTCCAAGAGCTTGTCTCCCAGTCTGAGGGGTTGGAGGGTGTTAAAAGCACTTGAGAAATCAAAGAACATGATTCTCACAGCACTTTTCCCATTGTCTAGGTGAGAATGTGTCCTGTGTAGAAGATAAGTGATGGCATCGTCCATGCCCACTTTCTCCTGGTATGCAAACTGTAACGGGTCCAGTGCATGGGGTACCTGGGGGCATACCTAAGACCAGTCGCTCCATTGTCTTCATCACATGTGATGTTAGAGCGACAGGTCTGTAGTCATTAAGCTCACTAGGGTGTGGCTTCTTAGGGACGGGGGTGAGACATGATGTCTTCCACAGTGTTGGAACTTGTCCGAGGCGTAGACTCAAGTTGAAGATGTGCTTCAGTGGCTCCCCCAGTTCAGCAGCACAGGCCTTGAGTACCCCTTGCACGCTCCTCAGCTCTGCCTTTTCCACCCCTCTGAACGCCATCTTTTTCCTATTAAGAAGGGTCTTGACATTGCTGGTTATATTATACATAAGGCTTGTTGTTAGGAAAGCAGCGTACAGTTCTGGTGGGAACAACAATGTCCATACAGAAGTTCAGGTAGTCAGTTGTGCACTGTGTGACCTCCTCTAAGTCCTCTCCACTCTGTAAAACACTCCAGTCAGTGCACTTGAAGCAGTCTCTCAGAGCCACGTCCGCTTCAGGTGTCCACTTTCTGAAGGTGCTTGTGCAACCGGTAGCCTCTGTACTTTGGGCTTGTACATTGGCTGGAGATGAATGAGGTTGTGGTCTGACTTTCCCAGTGGGGGAAGGGGGTTTGCACTGTATGCATCCCTCACGTTTGCATACATGAGGTCTATTGTCCTGTTTTTCCTTGTAGGGCAGTCAACAAACTGGTAGAATTTTGTGAGTGTGGAATCCAGTGTTATGTGATTGAAGTCGCCAGAGATCACAAAAAAAGTCATCAGTGTGTTGGGTTTGAAGCCTTGCGATTGTGGAGTGGATGATGTCACACGCTGTATCCGGGAGAGCTCGCAGTGGAATGTAAACACAGACAGCAATTGCGTGCGAGAACTCCCTTGGCATGTAGTACGGACGGAGACTAACCGCTAATAACTCCACATCCTTGCAGCATACAGTTTCCTTCACTGTAACATGTCCGGGGTTGCACCATCTATTGTTTGTGTACAGCACCAGTCCACCTCCCTTCTTTTTGCCAGAAAGTTTACAGTCTCTGTCCAAACGAGCTACACTGAAGCCGGGCAGCTCAACGTTAGAAGTGGGGATATGGCTTGTTAACCACGTCTCCGTAAAGCATAGCAAACTACATTCTCTGTACAACTTCTGGTTTCTTACCAGGGCAGCCAGTTCGTCAGTCTTGTTAGCCAGTGAGTTCACGTCTCCCATCACAATCGATAGAACTGAGGGCTTGTATCTCCACTTCTTCTCCCGACGCCTCGTCTTCACTTTTACTCCTGCTCTGCAACCCCGAAAGCACCACAGTTTCTCTGGGATGTTGACGCGAACACAGCCAGCATTCTGTCATAGTGTGATCAGCTGATTCCTTGTGTACACAAGTTTGCTGCCGCTGGAGCATTGCAATATGTGGCAAGGCAACCAGGCCATAACAGACTACATTCCTACTAACACCACCCCCCTCACCACTGACGCTTCTTTGCCTGATGAGCTGAACCTCTTCTATATCCGCTCTGACAACAAGGAGGTGGCCATCAAGGCTGTGGTCTCTGCAGAGCATCAGCCCCTCACACTCTCCCCCACTGACGTGTGTGCAGCACTGAGAAAGACTAATTCATGTAATGCTGCTGATCCTGATGGCATCCCCGGACGCATCCTCAGGGCCTGTGCTGTGGAGTTGACTAAGGTTTGGACTGACATATTCAATCTGTCACTATCCCAAGCAGCTGTCCACACGTTCTTTAAAACCACCTCCATCAATCCAGTGCCAAAATACTCCACTGCAACGAGGTGGACCTCTTCCAATTCACCTACCGCCAGAACAGGACTACGGAGGATGCCATCTCAACCGCACTTCACTCCGCCCTGTCCCAGCTTGACAATAGTAACACCTATGTGAGAATGTTGTTCATTGACTTCAGTTCAGCATTCAACAACATCATCCCCATCAAAGTGATCACCAAACTCTGTGAACTGGATATCAACACCTCCCTCTTTTACTGGATTCTGGAATGCCTTACTAACTCCATAGTCGACTGCACATATCTGTCTATACTTTTAATACTGCACATATACTTATTGGGGGCTAGGACTTGTGTTCATGCACGTTACTTTTGATCTGTGTGCCCGATGTTCAAAAATGAGCTATTTTTGAACTAAGCCGAGTTCAATGCATCCTATGACATCAATTTCCACCATGATGGATTTTCCGCCATATTGGATTTTATCAAAAAACCCTAAAAAAAGTCACAGATCACAAATGTTTGTGTGATCACAAATGTTTGCAATTGTCCAAAGTGTTCGCCCTTGATACAGGGAAACAGGAATTGAGCTCATATCTCAGCAACCCTTTCATGTATCACAACCAAACTTAGTATACCGTATGAACTTCGGACCCCATTAGGAGGACGCTCCAGAAATTTGATGACCTTTGACCTTTAGGGGGCGCTGCAATTACCAAAAATGCATTTTGGCTTGTAACTGTTGATGTGTTTTGGAATTAAAACTTACTAGTAGTGGCGGACTGTTGGAGGTCCTAAGACCAACACATGCCAACTTGTAATGTCACTGTAATTGATCCAGCTGCCATCTTGTCAGAAACATGGAAGCATTTTCACAGGTCACAGACTTTGTCCGTTGGTCACAGAACTTGGCAAACATGATTTTCAGGCTATGTCTTGCTTTTTAAAGCCATGTTCAAAAGTGTTGGCCCATCACAGCCAATCAAAATCGGGAAGTGACCTTATGTCTCAGCCAATCTTTGGTTGTTTGACATGAAACTTGCCACAAGTGCTTGCAGCTATATGTCTGATGTAATAGCATCCAGTTGTCATAGCAACTCTGGCCTACTGGACTGATTGGTCCCCTCATTGCTGCTTGCAGTTATATTTTCTTTACCCATATAATGTTACTGTTAACATACCTGTACATGCTGTACATATCTGTCTATATTGTTCATACTGTATATCCACATTATTATTCTGCTCTTATAATGTTACTGTCAATACACTTTACTTATTACCCCTACTGTAAACCTGCCTGAAGAAGAGCAGCAGCTCTGTGGAGGGGGACCTGGACAGGGCGAACCAGTTGACCCACTTCTACAACAGGTTTGACTGCCCTGCTCCAGCTTCAATGGCTGTGGTCTGTCCACCACCCCCGACTCTGGCAGCCTTGACAGGGACATCAAGGGGGTGGTCATCCCTCAGCCCCCACCCCCACACCCCCTCAATACCAGTGCAAAACTTACCTCCATCATCACAGGCTATCATACCCCCACCATCATTGGATATTGCACCCCTCCCCCACATGGCAATCACAAACAATGAGGAGACAGCGACCTCAGTCAACAGCCAACAGACACACAGATCCCAGATGTACCCCTCTGCACACCAATAGAAACTGCGCACCAATAAGGCAGTGGGGCCTGACAGACTGTGTCCAAGGCTACTCAAGGCCTGTGCTGCTGAACTGGGGGAGCCACTGAAGCACATCTCCAATTTGAGTCTACGCCTTGGACAAGTTCCAACACTGTGGAAGACATCATGTCTCACCCCTGTCCCTAAGAAGCCACACCCTAGTGAGCTTAATGACTACAGACCTGTCGCTCTTACATCACATGTGATGAAGACAAAGGTATGCTCTTAGGTATGCTCAGACCCCAGGTACGCCATGCACTAGACCCGTTACAGTTTGCATACCAGGAGAAAGTGGGCGTGGACGATGCCATCACTTATCTTCTACACAGGACACATTCTCACCTAGACAAGGAGAAAAGTGCTGTGAGAATCATGTTCTTTGATTTCTCAAGTGCTTTTAACACCATCCAACCCCTCAGACTGGGAGACAAGCTCTTGCAGATGGGTGTGGACGCTCACCTGGTAACCTGGATTACAGATTACCTGACCGAGCGACCACAGTTCGTCAGACTAAAGAACTGTCTCTCTGACACTGTGATCAGCAGCACCGGAGCGCCACAGGGAACTGTGCTCTCTCCAGTCCTGTTCACCCTGTACACATCTGACTTCTGCTACAACTCCGAGTCATGCCACATGCAGAAGTTTTCTGACGATACTGCAATTGTGGGGTGTATCAGGAACGGGCAGGAGGAGGAGTACATGAGCCTGGTGGAGGACTTTGTGCAATGGTGCCAACTCAATCATCTTCAACTCAACACTTCAAAGACCAAGGAGATGGTTGTGGATTTCTGCAGGTCTAAGCCCACTCTGCTACCAGTCCCCATTGATGGGGTCAATGTGGAGGTGGTAAGCACCTACAAGTATCTGGGTCTCCACCTGGACAATAAACTGGACTGGTCAGCCAACACTGACACACTCTACAAGAAAGGGCAGAGCAGGCTGTACGTCCTGAGGAGGCTGCGGTCCTTCAATGTGTACAGCAAGCTCCTCTGGATGTTCTACCAGTCTGTTGTTGTCAGCGTCCTCTTCTTTGCAGTGGTATGCTGGGGAGGAAGCACAAAGAAGAAGGATGCGGGGCGAATTGACAGGCTGGTAAGGAAAGCTGGCTCTGCAGTGGAAGCTGAACTGGAGTGCATCACTTTAATATCTGACAAAAGGACCCTGAACAAACTGATCAACATCTTGGACAATGAGTGTCACCCACTCCACAGCACTATTGTTAAGCAGAAGAGCCTGATCAGCTGGAGACTTTGCTCAATGCCTTGCACAACAGACAGACTGAGGAAGTCATTTGTCCCCAGGGCCATTGAACTGTTCAGTGCTTCACTTAAGGGAAGAGGAGAGATAGACTTCTCTGCATAGTCTGTCTGCCTCTTTACCTCCTCTATGTTTGGATACTGTCTGTCCACTAGCCACTTTTTACCACTGTCTTTCTGCCTCACTGTTTGCGTGCTATATTAGCACATATGCATAACCCCTCCCTCCATGCCACAGCCGAACTGTGGCCACACTTATACCTTTTCTTAATATAGTTATATATATAGATATATAGACTTTATTCTTGCACTGTTGCACTGTTGGACTTACTCATTTGCACTATCACCATGACACTCATTCACACAGAGCACCTTACCTTACCTTACTATGCACAGAGAATCACAGGCTCAGTCCCTGCCTCAGTCATTGCAGGCACCTCTTGATTGATTACTCACCCACTATGTGGATACTGTTTTTAGAATTGATTTAGATTAAGTGTTAGTTAGTATAATTTGTATTTTTGTATATTTAGTATATTCTTTATCTTCTACTCTCCTTATTGCTTAGTTGTGTTATTTATATTATATACTTTTAAGTACTTTTTCTGCTGCTAGTGAATGTGTGTGTATTGTCTGTATGCTACTGAGACCTTGAATTTCCCCTGGGGATCAATAAAGTATAAAGTCTATCTATCTATCTATCTATCTATCTATCTATCTATCTATCTATCTAAACCATGCCACTTGTTTAACTGTATACTACTAGCTACACTGCACTATATGTCATATACTGTTTACACTGCACTACCTGTTCACATAGCACTTTTCTGCTTTTTGCCCTTCTGGTGAGACGATATATATATATACGACGATTTTCAGATTGTAATTGAATCTAACTGCAAAGTATTTATTATATTCCTCCATGTGAATATATTCACATGGACGAATATAATAAATACTTTGCAGTTAGATTCAATTACAATCTGAAAAACACTGACTTTGAGAATTCCCCGAGTGATTTGTTTTTTGTATCAAAAGTGTGCTGACCATGTCATGCATTACACCGAATAAGCTAAAGTAGATCATGCTCACATTATAAATCTGGATGCTAATATGGTAGGATAAGAGATACACTGATTAACTAGCTTCATTAGATTGCCTACTTATGCATCTCTGCCACTCTATTAAACTGTAATAATATCCTTCTGCCCTTACACCCTAACTCTGTTTCAAAATGCATGGCTATTTCCTGCGAGTACCAGTGTGTCTCTAATTGAGTATAGCATGTCAGTTCTGGAAAACATTTCAGAGGATGACTTTGCATAATTATATTAATATGCTGCATATTTGCGTGACCTTAGAGTATGCAGCTGCCAACCATGCAGAGTATGATTGTCTAATCAGTGTCAACTATGCTCAGTGGATGTATAATCTAAATTATATTGTAAGACCCTGTTGGCTGGTGAGCCAAAACACTCTGTCAAAGCAGGAGAGCTGACTGCCTTCCACCACATTAACCACGTCCACATGCATTTCAAAGATATAACTCAGCACTGTGTTGCACTCCATATGAAGAGCATGATCCTAAATGGCTGGAATGGTGTTACCCTTCAAAACGCCACTGTAAACCTCAGCTGAGAACAAAAGAAGAAACATTTCACACAGACAGATATCATTCCTAAAGGGGGGGGGGGGGTCTTCTGTGAAAATAGCAGCATCACCTGAGTCTACGCAATTTGTGCTGTCATCTCATTGTAACATTGTCCAAATGCACAAGGTATATGACATATCATTATTGTCCATATACCATGTAAGCTCTCCATAGT
Source organism: Alosa sapidissima (assembly GCF_018492685.1). Taxonomy (NCBI): domain Eukaryota; kingdom Metazoa; phylum Chordata; class Actinopteri; order Clupeiformes; family Clupeidae; genus Alosa; species Alosa sapidissima. The sequence goes on from NC_055976.1 coordinate 6,099,239, forward strand.
AATGGCATGAAATCTTTCACTTAATAAGATGTCATTTCATAGTGTAAATTATCTTACAAAACAAAAAATTGAACACTCTTTCTTGTCATTGTAGGAAAGTATAGAAACCAACAAGACAGATAAATAACTTGTTAAAGTTTAAATTGAATATAATTCAATTTCTTGATAGCACTCACTATGTTGACTCCAGAACAATGTATATATAGACACCATCTGTTTTGTATACTACAATGATGTTTGTTCAGAACTTACTTGAAAGAGTTCACTAACCGCCATGGTAGCTCTTCCTGGTGTGTTCTAGATAAGTGTGCTCCCATCCCGGGACAGCTATATGGTACGTTCACAAGTTCACAAGAAATCAGTGGAATTACAGAGAATAATATATATAATAATAATATATTTGTCAGAAATAGCTGGTCTAAGGACCACAGAGATTTTACAAAGCTCAGGCTCAATAGAATGCTAGGATAAGTTTACTTGGCAATGAGAGTTGTGGAAGTAATGACTGGGCTTTGGCCATAGCAGTTTGTCCTGTAATTTAAGAAAGGACTCTGTGTGGCGAAAAAGAAATAGTTCAACAAACAAGTCTGTTTAAGCAATCAAAACATGGAAATTACAGTACATCTGCAAACTAATATCACTGAAGCGTGGTAACAGTGGTATAAATGGGATAATGGGCTTCACGTCATTCCAGTAGCAGAAAATCATCAAGATGCAATAGTGAGCTACAATGAAAATGAAAAAAAAAAAAAACATTGAGGTGCAATGGCCATGACTCAAACTTAACCATAATGTCAATTAATCTCGAGTACATTAAAGACACCAGTTTCCAGAACTTGTGTTCAGCCTATTCCTTGACTAAAAACTCTTTTTCTAGTCTTGGATAGGCTTAATCCATGTTCAGGGAACTGGTTCACACAATGGTACTGGTAAATGGCATAGAATAATGACATGTATTGAGAATATTGTGTACAATGTAGACCTCTGGAACATCAGACTAGTTTGTGGTTTTGTTGAAGTAAATACAAAATAATAACACAGTAAATTTGGTGGGGGGCTTGTTTACTGCAAGCCCTATTAAATTAAATGAAATTAAATTAAATGAAATGAAATGTGTGTGGCAGACGGACGAGAATGACAAACTCACCGTCAGAGTTTAACAATGTTAATGAGGGCTGTAATAACTATTTAATTTGGCAAACACTATTACACAAATGCAGCCCACTAAAAACGTTAACTTCACCATCATGTGTAAGCTGTTAAAAATTCAACTACACCAGAATTTATGTTTCTCACTGAATGGTTATCATATAATCATGGCATGTCTGCAAGAATTTAGCCTACATTTTATTTGACCAACCAGTGAAGTCCAGCTATTTGTAAATTGAGCCCTACTACATGGTGTGTCTACTGTAAATGTAAAGCAAGCTAATGAATTAACAAAATAAACATACATTCTCTCATTTTGCCAAACACATGTAAATATGATGAATCCAAACTAACTATCTAACTAGCAAGGTAACAAGTGCAGAATCCAATGTAGAAAGCTAAACCATTTGGATTTAGCAACAATGAAATAGACTGTAACCTGGCAAACTATCCAACATGATCCATCATGACCGTTATTTGCCTCTGCCTCATCTAGTATTTCCATAGGACACCAGCTGAGGAGAGGATCTAATTAGTAGCCCATTCCAAAATCTTTATTTGGTTCATTATCTCTGAGCACACTATGGTACAATAATTCAGTCATGTTTTATGGCTTGTTTTGACATCCACCACTACCCTACATTGACATTTTAAGATATTTTCAGATTTTTTGCATTTTACCTTAATATAACAGTGTTTAAGTCATTTTGATGGTAAACTAACTTGTAATAGGGAGAATGGCACACTTTTCCAGCCATAGCCTACCCATGTATGGTGAACCAGTCTTCCAACTTCATTCTCCTCCGCCCCATAGAGTCACCAATTACTTTACAAATGTGCAGTAGCCTATTATTTGGATGACATTCTGTAATATTACCTTGTCAGCTGACATGGGTCTTTGGAGATGATCTTTGCTGATTTGTACACAAATTCACAGTTCAGGGGGAAGGGTGCAAGCAATGACTGGTATTTACACCAGTTGCATAATATACAAATACTCTGCAGCAGGATTTGAAGTTATATTTAAGTGCCATGTTCGGCATATCTGAGTCCTTTACTTTTCCTGATGTTTTAGGTTTTTGTCCTATACTAGTATTCTTTCAGTATTGAAGTCACAGTTTTGATAATTTGCTGTGCAGTAAATGGAATGTTTTTGGTTTGAGACATAGAAAGTGTTGTGTGTGAGTGTTGGGATGCTATTTTTTCAGTTTTTCAATGTTAGTGTGTGTGACTACAGTATGTAATCCCAGATGCTTTGGCCCTTGGCTTGGCATGCTTGACATAATTTGGCCCTTGGAGGAAACTATTTGGGGACCCCTGCTTGCGACTTCTTTGTCTTCTTCACACCACACCTTTGTCTTCTTTTCACTTCAAAGGAGAAAAAAGGTCTGTCCATTGCCATCATTGTTCCTAAATATTTTACTTGCAACAACTATTATTATATTGATCTATTGACACTTTACTGGAATGACAAACACATTTCTCTTTAATTGAGTTGAAGACCTAATCCATGTTAGAACACCATTATATTTCCCTTTCTGAGGCAAAAGTTGATGTTATCTGTTTCTTTGTTTGTCAAACAAGCAAGTCATGATTTCCTGGTGTTCTATGACTGTCATAATCTGAACCCCTCTGACTCCTGTTTGTGGCATCACAGTGGAGCTAGTGCAAGGACATGACTGATTTCACTGGCTACTTCCTAAATCCGGAGGAATAGAGCACATGTTGCTTCAGATAAACCACTGTGATCAATCTCACGGATGCACAGCAAATCAGTGGAGCGTAAGTCTTTGAAAATCAAGCCCTGTCCCTGATGTGCCAAGCAATGATTATGTGGTCAGCGATGCCAAAGGCAAGCTAAACATCAAGGAATTTGCAGCCGCAGCCTGTCAGTTCTCAACACCAGCCTAACATATACGGCTTATGGAATCAATGCCAATAGCACAAAGAATGTTTTTTTGTTATTAATTAGATGATGTTTTACTTTTTAGAGAGGAAAAAGCTTGTGGAAAGAAAATGATGTCTTCTGCTAGTGTATTGTAACACAAAAGGATTATCCCATATTTTTAGAAGTGGAAACCTTTAGTGTTTATCTAAGTAATTTTCCATATTTCACTATTATTTGATGAAAGCTTTTCTCTGCAAATTCCCTCGTCATAAAGTTAAGCTACAGAAGAGAGGCTAATCATTTTAAGTATTAAAAGTTTCAAAAGATTCAGTTTTTAATTGGTGTAAGTATTTTTTGTTGTTGTTGTAAATAGGTATTTTTTGGTTTTCAACACCTCAATACTTCTCTGTTGCCTTGGACAACTGAGTATTCAGTCACATGGGGGGATGAGGAGAACTGCAGCATGAGAATAAGGATAAAAATAAGGATAAATGAATTTGTCCCATTAATATGAAGGCTGGATAGAAGATTGCTATGATGGACAATAAGTCTGAATGGATAAATGGAACTATTTCAATCTGATAATGTGGAGACAGGTAGTAAAATCAATAGTTTGAGAGCAAGACAAAGGAGAATTGAGTTGAAATGAATGTGTGGAGGGATGGTTACATGAATCATACTCAGGGGATGGATGCGAGAGACACATGCTGTCTCACAGTATCTCGAACTTTCTAAAACAAATAGGTTAGAGCCCCTTAAAAACACAGACTTGTTCATGAATATAGTTTATGGATTTGTATTGATTTTCATTCTGGGTAACCATTATTTGGATAACCTTATCTATATACTTCATATCAACGGGGATTGCAGCGATGGCATGTCTCATGAGGGGTTTAATTGTGAGATGAGACTGTAATTGCGAGGTCAGATGGTCATGAAAGATATGATTCCCATTTCTATCCCTGTCTCAATGATTGGACTTAGGGCTTTGTTGTTGTTTATAGAACATAATTTCAGTTAATCCGGCTGTGTTTATATCAGTGTGAAATCCAATGGGGATATCTCCAGCGGCTTGAGCAGCACTTGTGTATTGAGTTTTATGAGTCAGTATCTTGTTATTGTCCCTGTATGGTTTTGAATCCAGTCGGGAGGCAAAACACCTGACCAGGTTTTGGCTCTGTCATTGATTATGTTAATTAACAGTTTTACTGAAACAGTTATTGAAGTAGTTTGATGCTAGTATGTATTGTTTTTTATTGTTTTTTATATAATCTGTGTAAAAGTCAAGTGTTCAGCGTACAGCCTAGGGTCGTAATGCTTTGACAAATTATCTACTTAACAGAATAGTCAATATTATTTCTTCATCAATTTTGTTCTAATTCAAGTGAGTGACTTGCTCTGATACTCCAGCATAGTCTAACTAAAAAGGCATGATTTTAAGGTTAAGCCATGAAGCTGGCATCATATTCACAATGGCAAATTTCACTTTCAGTTACCCTCATCACATAATAGTGTGGGAAAATGTTGGCACACATTCATTATCTGGGGTCCTTTTCCTTTGTTCCAGAGTGATATGGAAGAGCAACTGGCAAAAAAAGCTGTTGTACATCTTTGACACATGTTGCACATCTTTAATTATTGTCAGCCTCCTTGGACCCCCTTCATCAATGAGTCATTTTTCGAATACCACCCTGCCAGGGGCGGTGTGTCCTTTGGGTTCTGGACCATTCTTGATGCACACAGGAAACCACTGAGCGTGAAAACCCAGCAGCGCTGCAGTTTCTGACACACTCAAATTGGCGCGTCAGGCTCCTGTTCCCCTTGGCATTCATGTCTTTTGTCTGGACCTTGCTCTTTCTGAATGGCCTGCAGTCCATGTCTCAATTGTCAGTTGAAGGTTCCAAGGCTGAAGGCCTCATAAAACCATCCCATATTCCTGCCAGATTTTGAACTAATTAAGACAGAACACATTGGTTATGTGTAAGTGATCATGGCATTCTTCCACATCAGAATTGTCTGACCTTTTTTTCTTAAAATTGCAGGTTAAATGAATGGTATAGACAGCAGATAAAATAAGTTGCCAGAGACCTTTAGTAGATGGATGAAAACTCTATGACAAATGTTCACAGATATGTGTATTCCAAATCTGGACCTCTGTCAACATGCTCTGCTCCTGGTGTGAACAGGTTCTCATGGTCTTCGTTTAGAAAGATTCAGTGGCATTGAACCTTTTCAGAAAGATCCCATTTTGGTATACATGAGATGATTCAAAGTACCGCTCACTTTGTCCTTGTTGGAAGACACTAGGGGCCGTTTACACAACAATGTTTTTTTTTTAAACTGGTGAATTTATTTTATTGGTTAGGCCTTGCGTCTACACGACGCTGGCATTTTAGGAGGCTGTAACCAATAGTTTTTGAAGCCGGCTTCCGAAGTGGGATTTTTTGAAACCACCGGCTAACTTTTGCCGTGTAAACAGCAAAGCCGGCAATTTTATGACGACATAGCCCACCCCTCAACTCAGCCACTGCACTCGACCTGACACGCTGCTTGTCTGAACAAACCAAACCATTTGTTTATCATATTAAAATGTTTTTTCTTTCCCCTGTCATGATTTATGTGCACAATGTATCAGCCTTTTATGGCTACGTTAGAAGCACACCGTTAGCTTAACTTAGTTAAACATTAGCTTACTACAACCTATGACTAACGCATGTTAATGTTTTTTTCCAGTGGTCAGTTCTAGCATGTCTGTTTGCCATTAATTTAAAAACAAATCTCTGTCCCTTTGGGCTCTGAGTGAGCTTGGTGGCTAGCCAGATCAACTCCATTGATGTTCCATAACTAAATGAAGAACACTGTTTTGGGGATTAATCAATTGGATCTTCAGAGGACACTTTGGCATTCTTAATCAAGGTAAATGAATTTCCCTAAACAGACCAGCTGTGTTTGAATTGGTTTTGGATGTGTTGCAGCCTCATGGCTAAAAATACAAATAATCAGCAAGCTCATAAATCTTGCTTTGACATGTCAGATAAGTCAAGGAAAAGTACAAGATTCAAACCTTGGCATTTATCATCCTCAGATCTTTTTTTTTTATCTTGGGCTATATCTTGTTTTCTTTCTACTGAAGAAGCTCCCAGATCACATTTCATTTTGAACTTACTGATGTGTCACTTCATGCATATTGCTCCATCTCTACATTGTGCAGATTTATGTTATGAATGTGTGTAGGCTCAGTGAAGGGAGAATTAAGATATACATGTGTGTAGGTGTGCACATTCCATGAATTGCTCAGCAAAATGTGCACTTACATTAAGGGATCCTTATCATGGAAGAGCCATTATGTGAATGTTTTGTTCCATAGTTATTTTCTGTGTAAGACTTCAGACTGTCTCGTTAAAAGAACCACTTCTGACTTTTATGTGAAATTTTAACCTACTGTGGGCATATTTTCTTGAAATTACACAACATTAGTCAAACATTCCTTAAAGGGCGTAGCTCTAAAATACTGCCCTGTGTCCCAGGCTTGTGCTGACACTGTGATTTCAATACCTGTATTCTTGCACTTGTATCAGATGGATGATATATTATATTTCTGTACAATACAATTGATAAAGTTAATTCATGATCTTGGCAATGTTAGAAATAAACTGGGATGCATGAAAGAAGGCATATCTGTGAATGTGCTTGGCTTGCCTCATCGCTGTCTTATTTGATGTTGGACTGCTGCTGGTCAGAATGCTATTGTGATAAACTGGCCTTAAATGACTTGTCCCTAAACAATGGGAGATTGGGTAATGTCTTTTGCCTTTTCCTTTTTCTCCATTTTTTTTTTTTGTTTTTATTCATCAAAGAGAACAGGTCACCATCAGTCCTAGCTGATGTATCAATTAATTCAGTGGATCAGAATCTCACTTGAAAAAAACTCATTCCCGTTACAGACCCCCAGTTATGTGAACATTGACTCAGTATAATCATTTGTTGAACCTTCACACCAGTAGTTCTGATAAGCAAGCCTTTGAATTATTCTCTGCTTGGCTGTCCCACTGAAATAACTCCCAGCTAATGTAAGTGTGATTCAAGATACAATGGATATAGATATGTGGGTTTTCACCCTCACAAACAAACCAATATCTTTGTTCTAGACTCAGATCGACCAATGTCTGTTTGACAAAGTGGTTCCTTTACCTGTTTTTTGTCATGAAAAGCAAGTATTGTTGTTGTAGACAAAAGGTAAAAGGTTTATTGTTTTCTGGATGCACAATATACTGTAACAATATTCAACATTCGATTAAATCTGTTGATCATAACAGTAAGCGGTAAAAATGAATATTAAGCTGCAACTGGGTAGCGATTTCAATGAGATGACAAATGAAAAGGTATTTGCAACATACATGTTACATATATGCATGCATAGTTTTATTATTCAGTGTGTGTGTCTGTGTGTGTGTATGTGTGAATGCTTGTGTTGTGTGCATGTGTGACAGGGCTTCTTGGCCAATCAGGCCTTTTAAACAACACAAAGATTCATCATCAGCTCACACCATTTGATCCCCATACCTAAAGCTCCAGAAACCAATAACCCAGGCTGTGGTAGCACTGTGGCCCTTGCAGATGCTTTCTGTAAATTAAATGATTATGTTACAAACAGGGCCAGGGCACTAATTGGCATTTTACAGGCGCTATGCTACATAACTATTGATTTTAGATAACACGCATATTTATAGAAACCCAAATCCATCTCAGATAATCCTTGATAAACTTGATATGGTGAGTAATGGAGAGGACTATGGAGTGTAATTTCGAGCAATGGGGAAGGATTTCTTTCCCTCCGACAAAGAAATCAATTCATGCTGAGACAATGTGAGATCTTGCCCTTTTATTTACATTTCAATTAATTTTACATTTCCTTGTTGTGTACTTGGTAGAGACATGTCATAGGGAATGGTGTGGCATCTTCAGTAAATCACGGAGCTGGGGGAAAAACAAGTGTTAGAGGCTTTCATTTATCAGGCTGAGAGGAAAATGAAAGGGGTTTATTAAAACAATCTTTCAAATCATTTGAGACTTGAAATGGATGTTAAGTTGGATCTGTGGAAAGAAATGTTGCACATAATGTCATGATGTGCTGTTTAGAATTAATCTTAAGGCAAAGGGTAACCCTAAATTCAGAGGTCCTTTGTTGTAGAATATTCAACTGTGTTCAATTTTTATTTTTATGGCACCCTCCAAAATACTCGCTTACTAGTTTTGTGCCTTATTTCCTCTTTACACCAGAGATAAAATAAATTTTGCTGCATTTCTTTGCTGCATCATATTTAAGGCCCAAGAAGCCCTAACGTTTCTGTATGGATTCTGTTTCTGTAAGGATTATTATTATTATTATTATTATTATTATTATTATTATTATTATTATTATTATTTGTTTCTTTTCTGGTGCACTTTGCCTCTTGTGAGGTAGTTACCATGGGCCAAAAATGGGCCAGTCAGAGAGGGAGGCAAGGCCCAGAGGCTCGAAAACGCCCCCTTATGTCTATAAATCTATGTGGTTAGTTCGTCAATATGGCAGTTGTCTATACATATCCCGCCCTTTCTGTAATGTAAGTAACCAAATAACTTTTGAATTTTTTGCCTTATTTTAGTGATTTGGGAGGAGATATTTATATTGTAGTGGGGAGACTTGTCTGTGAGGACTTTGCTGAGACTTTCATATTCACTGCATTTTCCACACCCAACAGGAAGTGAGGTGTTTAGGATTTTGAGCGTTTTGACATGATCAATGGACTATATGCCACAGAAGGTTGTTTCATCCAACACATTTATATCTGGTGGAGCACCAGAAACGGCATCTTCTGTTATATTCTGCTCCTTTCGTGTCCACTCTGACACTAAACATCTTGTTTATCCCCAACAGTGCAACTCTTTATTCAACCTCGACACATGCATAAATCTACCAGGATTTTAACATGCTCATTCGCTAGGTGTAACATCTAACTGGATCCGTGTAAACAGAAGTTTTGTGTGAGTCCGCTCAGTGGACTACGTCTTAAACAATGTACGTGTCCAACGTAAAGAAACAAAGTTTCTAGCATTGTTAGCTAATGTCCCCGATGTTACAGCACCTTATGGAAACACAACACCGAGGCCACTCACCGGTGTTTAAGACCGTGGAAAAGCCTTGGGCCAGCCCCGGTCTGTACTGGAAAAGAGCCATATGTGACCTACAAGTCACCAGGAACCGCTGTATTGCTGGAGCTCGCATTGCAACCACTCATGAACAGTCAATATTGATTTCACATTCAACTTCATCTTACAAATCACAAAAGCAATGTTCTTAGCCATTGGTTTGGGCTTTTTTTTTAAGTACCAGTTCAGGCATTGTTTAGACACCGAAAAGACGGTTTCAATTAAGTATTAATTAAGTATCAATTAACCATAGGATTAAAGTCAAATGATATCCAACCCTAGATCTGGAGCAATGTTCTAGAGGTTTGTGAACAGAGTGTAAAAAGTTCAATTGGATTGTCAGGTGCTGAGGACTCAGGAATCAAACCTGGGCCGACTGATTGTCAGGCGGAGATGCTACCACTACTCTACCTCGCCCACACGTGTTACATACCTTTCAAGCACTTGAAGTGGACTGCACACTGTCGCCAACATGAGTGCCCTGTCACTTGCCCCTACACACCAGTGCCGACATCCTGAACTGACAAGCATTCAATAAACAATGGAATTCATTGAGCAGTGGCAAAAAAAATAGAACTAAAATGTAATCAACACACAAATGCACATACACAAGCACACACATGGGTTCACACACAGAAAAAAACTCATACATACTTTCACAGGCTCACACTCAGAAACATTGGCACACACATGATGAAACACATATATTGGAGCAGTATTCGAAAACACAGCAGAGGTGAGTTAGTTACACATGATGGTCAAATCACACAAAATTATTTATACATTTGCCTTAATTCCATCTGCACGTGAAAAATCTATGTTACAGCTCCACCATCAGAAACCAAAAAATAAGTGCTTCCAATAAAAATTGAGTTCAGACATCAGGTGCGTGCATTTTACATACACCACGTAAATTAATTTTTGGATGACGAAAGGTGCCGGGGCCCATCATTGCCACTTGCGGCCATATTCAGTCTTACTTAAAGTGAAATTGTACAAGCAAAAGTAAGTTAAATGAAATGCTTGCTACAGTGCAACATCACATGTCATACCACCAGTGCTGAATAAATTTAATACAATCGCATTTATTTCAGCTACACATTTATTTCACATTTATTTCAGCTACTATTGTCACCTTCTCCCTCAGAACACTGAGTCTTGTATAAAAAACTACCAAAGCAGACTTTGATGCACACAAATAATTTGGGGCATAAAAGCCATGGAATTGAATGCAAAAAGCAAGGAAACATCAAGGAGAGCTCTATGAAAGCATGTGATTCTTGACTTGTGGCATTACTGGCTGCAAACAGCATGAAGCACACAGCTTTAAGGCAAACAAGATGAGACATGGTGAGAATCCAACATGGAGACTCTCACAGACAGACCTCTTTTTTTCTTGCACCGTGTATACACTTATACTCTCTCTATCTCTCTCTCTTTCTCTTTCTTTCTCTCTCTGCATCTTATTCACTTCATTGCCATATAAACACAGTGAGGTAGTGCATAGGAAAACAAGTGGGCGCTTAGAGGAGGGGGGGGGGGGGCACCTACGTGACACCCTGAACTTTTACTGGCATCCTGCTTTGGCTTTGAAATGTAGAACATTCAGGTCAGGACGAGGGAAGTAAATCTTTCCTCCTTGTGTCGGAGCACGGCCATGATGGATGACCTGGATTGTTGAGTTGTGGTGGCCCTCTGACAGCAGTCCATTAATAAACAGATTGCAGGATCCTCTCCTTTGTGTGCGATCACTGAGTGACACCGCTTTATTATATCCAAGCCACAGATAATAAATACTCATAAGCCTAATGATGCCTGATTACTGCTGCAATCTTTGCCTCATTAAGCTGATTAGCTGCACTGGTGTAACTCTGTGGATCCCTGTTTAATAATACTCTACAAGTATAGACACCTCACACGAGGAAAACAACAACAAGCCTAACCATATTAGTGTCTTCAGATGTTCCTGAAAACAAGTATAAATCCTTTCTTCAAACTCAATTATTTTTTCCTTTTGAAGGAACAATAATATTCATCCAAAGACGCATGAATAATTGCCCCTGTGTATGGTCATGTGTGTGTGTTTTTTTGTATTATTTCTGTTTATTTTCCATGTGAAGAAGTGGTGATATTTATTCTTCCCAGATGGCTCCCTTCATGTATGCTGTTCGGCACAGAATCATGGGTGCAGTCATAAAATTGCCACCTTTCTGCAGTTCAGATTTTTAATTTACAGTCCTTGTGCTGGGGAAAAAATGTCCTTCAATGTCAAAGGGGCGTAGTGTGTCTTCAAACAAATCAAGGGAGCAGACTGAGTCACTGACCCCAATAATTTAGCACAGCACTCTGGACATTTCCCAACACTGCATGAGCACACATTTTCCCAAATAGTGTTGCACCCTCCTTCCCTATACACACACACTCCTTGTTTATTACAGGTTTGTGACCCATATATAGCCTGCTGATAACCAGGTACTTTAAGGCTTGCAGGGGTTATATCAGTGACACCATAATTTCCTCCAGAAAACAAAACATTGCCTCTGCAAAGCAATCTGAAAAGTCCTGTCACCCTTTACCACAGCTTTTTGGATTGTGGACTTTATGTTTTCACTGAAATAACTACTGCACATTGGAGGATTTTAAGAAGCATTCTGCTATTAAGCACCTTTTACAGTCCATCTTATCACACAGTAAGCACTTCATTTGATCATAAACCTGAGAATGTAGTTCTATAATATCAATAAAGCATTAAGAAATGAACTTCTCTTGGTATGTTTACATAAGAGGGGCAGCAAATGATTTTGTGTTTGTGGGGCTGATATAAGTTAAATGTCACACATAAATGCTTTGATGGTGTTTGCTAGTGAATTAATAATCAGAATGACCTGTCTTTCTCTCTCTCTACCATTGTACACCACACAAGTTCTGCCACTTATGGGTTGGTGTCAGGCAATTGTTTTTAGAACATTCCCAGATTTAAAATGAAACCACCACCAGTATCTACAGGCAAACAAACACTTTTTTAAAAGAAGGATTTACAATGGCTTTCCGATTATCAATGTTTTTTTCTCTGTAGCTAAACAGCAGGCAGACACCATGCACTAGTGTGAAGGGATGAGGGATCTGTATTGTGCATGCATAATAAAAGCAGGCATGAATAAGGATGGTAGCATTGATCCAAGACCCTTCAACTGCGTGTTCCCGTAGAGACAACATGGCTTATTAGCAGAGCATGCTGTCTGCTCCAGCACAGCTGCAGAGAGAGATTATTCAGACAAAGCCGGCCAGCTGTTTGTTAGATGCAGTGCTAGTGACTAATTGAGAGCAGGATGCAGTGGCAGAGAGAGGACTCAAAGACACTTTTTTTCCCTAGCATGGCAAGAGCTAGTGGCCTTTGAATTAGGTTAATTGCTAAGGTTGTCATAAGAAAGCAAGAAAGTATTTTTATAAAATAAAGAAGAAATAATACGGTAAAGGACACTTCAAAGTTACAAAAAAAAGTTGCAGTAAAAAGAAAGCAAGGCAGATCGACTGATTCCATATTAGAAAAGCATTCCCCTTATTTCATGATGAAATCCCTATCTCTGACAGAAGGGGCCAATCAAGACTTTATGTCAAAGCAGGTGCTTTCGACAAAAGGTTAATTGCTGTCATCATCACAATTAATTAGGAGCCTGCTCCCATGTTCATCTAAAAAAAATGGATGATTTAATATGCAAACATGAATAACTACTATATTAAATTATAACTCAAATTAACCCATGGCCTTTTATTCCCTCACAGTTTTTTCTGAAAGTTGAATGAAACCCCATATCTAAAATTCTGTTTAAAAAAAATTCTGAATCTAAACCAAACAAATGTTTGAGACCTTATGTGGAATCCATTTAATGTTGACCTCTCTAGACTGGTGGTGACCTGAATCCTTAAGCATTGTGGAGACCGGCGCCAACATGAGTGCGGTGCACTACACTTTCGACATTCGATTACTTTGGCAACATTATTCTCAAAAAAACCCGGCACACCAGCGTCATATAAAACATAAAACATCTTGATTGAAGCAAACTGCGTTAAAGTTTTCATGTGTGTGGTCCATGGAGTATCTGTGAATATAATCAAAGCATCTTGTTATAGTGTTTTTCTGTATATTCTCATAAAGCAAATGATGGCAGTAGATGATTATTAAATTATTTATACTGAATACTGCATGTTTATATCATGCAACAGTTTGATCTTTGTCTACCCTGAACAGCTGCTGACAAAAAGTGGAGCTCTTTACAATAAACACTTTCGTTCTCGGTTGGCATTGGCAAGCAGTTGCTTCACAGACACCATCAATTTTACCGCATTCTAACTTCCACACCTCTCTGATCGTCTTAATTTTCCTGTAAATCTCAAGTACCATCTTCCATGTTATCCTCCTGATTCACGGTGCGCTCGGGTTCAAATTGAAAAGGCTGATCAGCAGACATGTTCATTTTCCTGCACTGTCAAGACCTAGCCGGTTCAACCATATCACGTCACTACCCAGAAAGCATTGAGATGTAAATAACAATGGCGGCCTACGAGTGAAAAGATTTTTTTTAAATAAACGTCATTTTTTTAAATAAAAACGTGAACATTTTGAGTGTTTTATATCACCTTTTTATAGCTGACGCCAACGTTAATCTATAAGGCCAACATGTCATACTAATCGGAGTTCCTTTTAATGGAGAGTCATACTATGCTATCTATTAGATATGGCCACAGGCATTGTATTGATGTCACCAGTGCTTACAGAGTAACTGCTGCATCTGCAACCATCTACATACACTCCATCATGCTACTTCTCACCCACTGTTTTCCTTCAAGAGATGACATCTGCTATTGCCATCCCCTCACACAAGGCAATCATAGTCCAGATTGTTCTCATTTGTGCTTGATGGTGGAGCAACCTACCAAATGCTATCAAAGCAGGGGCTTCTCTCTCCATCTTTAAGAATCTCTTGGACACTCTTCCGTCCCCCCTCTGATTACCTTATTTTCTGACACGCCTAACACTCTGGTGCTACTGTGCATGTCTCAGTTGTAAGTTCTTTAGATAAAACTAAATGCCAAATTAATAAATGTTCATGTAAATATACACCTATTGTATTTGACAAAAATATGTACATGTACCATCACAACAGTATATATAATATAATTCCTTGAATTTCATGTTCATGCAGTGTTACTGGTTAATTCCACATAGTCTCTGACACTGTCTGACAGTAATGATTTGGTTGCCGGCTGACCTTTAGCATGTCCTTAGAACAAAGAGAACAGAGGACTATTTTTGATTAGGTATTAACACAAAAGGCAGTGAATTTGATTGCACTCATTGATCTTTTTAACCGCAGCAAGTGATTACCAACTGGTTTTATAAGCCATATGATCTGTCAATTTGGGAAAGGCTGCATTAACTTAATTTCCATTGGTCACGTAAGAGTGTCTCCGCCCCCTGTTACTTCCCACAATTCGAGAGAAAGAAAGAGAGAGGTGGCTAATCAGAAGAAGAGGAGGGATGGTCAAGATGTGATCAAGGTGTGATAATAGTGTGATACTACTTTGGTTTAATGGCTGGTGTATCAACACACCAACAACAGGGTCGGGGGGATGGGACAGACCAGACCAGACCAGACCTGACCTGACCTGCTGCGGGGTTCAGGGGTATCAGTACTTCTGGTAGCCATTCACAAATGTTCTGTAGGGGTGATAAAAGTAAAATGTCACATAAATGCTTTGATGGTGTTTTTGCGAATTACTTAATAATCAAAATTACCATTGTACACCACAGTTCTACCACTTTTGGGTTGGTGTCGTTGGTGTTGGTGTGTGTTGTAAGTGCATGTTGTGTGTGTAAGTGCATGTTGTGTGTTGTAAGTGCATGTTGTGTGTTGTAAGTGCATGTTGTGGGTTGTAAGTGCATGTTGTGTGTTATGTCTTTACGCTACTGAGACCCTTGAATTTCCCCTTGAGGATCAATAAAGTATCTATCTATCTATCTATCTATCTGTGTCAGGCAATTGTTTTTAGAACATTCTAGAAGGACAGCATTCTTAGAACGTTTTTAGAACAGACTTGAAATGAAACTAGTATCTACAGGCAAACAAATACTTTTTTAAAATAAGGATTTACAATGGCTTGATGATTATCGATGTTTTTTTTTTCTCTGTAGCTAAACAGCAGGCAGACACCATGCACTAGTGTGAAGGGATGAGGGATCTGTATTGTGCATGCATAATAAAAGCAGGCAAGAATAAGGATGGTAGCATTGATCCAAGACCCTGCTGAGTAGTCCAGGGGTATCAGTAGTTTTGGTAGCCATTCACAAATTTTCTGTCATCTCAGCCCGAAACAGAGTGTAAAGACAGTGACAGGAGATCATTGTTTATTATGCTACATTCCCACTTAGTATCATCACACAGAGAATGATACATCATACACATAGTTATATAAATCTGCACAAAAAAATACATCTAAATCAGAAGTGGGCAGAATGTTACTGCCGCAATGGTTAATGTTTTTTTTTCCATTCTTGCTTTGGTGTGGACTGTGTTGTTGTTGAGGTATTGATAGACAAATGCTCACCTTCACCTCGTATCCTATCCCCACCTTCGGCTCCCTCGCCTACAGTGTTTGTGCATTGAACTGTGCTGGTGATCAGTTATTTGTTGGAATAGGTTCAAAGAACAGCAGTGCCACACTTCACAATACACTGACGTTACTTTTAAAGTCACCATTAACTTCTCAGATGGAGTTGTATAATATGTACTAGGCCTTAATGTTCCAAAACAATGTGTCTAAAGCCTAAAATTAGAAAATGTACTTTTACTTTTTTTTTCATGCTCTCTATGTGTCCTTTATAGTGAGATGTCTTTGTGACCTGCCAGCTAAATGAATAAATGTAACTGTCAGCCAGTGTGCACTTGCTCACCAAGCTGTGTTCACAGTTTCCATGGTGATGTTTTGCTTGGCACAGCTGTAGTTTGTCTGTTCAGGCTGACACCTCAGTATGGATCATGAGCTGTCAGCTAATCGCCTCTACCCGTCTCCTACTACTCAACCAAACCACCTGTGCTTCACTTACAACTCAGATAAACCGCAGCCCTCGGAGTATAGCACTGTCACACACAGTCAACGTAATCTCCTTTCAAGTTAAAAGAGAATTTGACTTTGTACCTGCTAGTGCCATGACGCAATTTAATGCTCCCTCTGATAACTAATGGGAGAAACTCTTTAAACTTTGCAGTTTATAATAAGCTTGTCAGCTTATCATATTATACTTGTGAGCTTATGATATTAGCATTTAAATATTCTCGGGATTTGGAAAATAATTTTAAATGAGGGCTTGGCTATTTGACTCTGTGATCTTAAAAGAAGTAAAAAGGGGAAACATAAGTTAAGCAATTTGGTCTATTTGTTTGTTCAACCTTTTGTTACATACTATTTTGCTCTAAGTTATCACATACTGTGTTTTTTTGTTCTGCTAGGTACATTTCCTACTTTAACATTCCAAAATCTGCTCTGTAGAAGCACAAGAGTAAAAACAACTGACCAGAATGCACATGCAGCTACCTAGTTGATAGATGACCTATTCCCTAATACTGTAACATGACATAACTAACAGACAGTTTGACATCACACTGTTAATTGACCTTGTTATTACCAAACTTGCCAGGGCAATTTGGTCTACACGTGGTCTACCTTAGGCAGAAGTTTACTTGCCATGCAGAGTAATGACACATTTCATGTCTATGTACTGTATATCAGCATAAACCTGTAAACCGGTGATGGCTTGAGTATATGAGGACCCTTTATCTAATGAATGCATTGAAAATTATGTGGCATACACTAACAGCGAGACTACACCGGGGACAGAACTGAAACGTTCCATTCGCGTTGTGTCTGCTACAACAGTTAGCTTACACTGTAATCAATGAAACTGGCTACACCAGACATGATAGTGCCACATATATTCAAAAAAGTCTTCTGAAACTATTTATATGCTACGTGAACATTCACTTCAGTTATGGTTAGTAATGAATTCTCTCACTGCTGGACAGACTTTGGTTTCATAGAAGTTTGAATGCTAGCAACACATCACATAAACCCATGTTGCATGTAAAAAATGGTACTGTAGAAGAAGAAGAATTAGAATTTTTGAACTGCCATACAATTAGACTGTATTGATATGACATCCACCATGAGTAATGATGTAGTATGACTGAACAGGACTATACTGATATGACATCCACCATGAGCAATTAGGTAGTATGACTGAACAGGGTAACATGACCAAACATGGAGAGGTGAGCTAATGACATGCTAGTTTACAGAATGAGGTCATCATTAATTTATTTAAATAGATTGGCATACAAGTTTTTTATTTATTTATTTATTTATTTATTTTTTAAATTTCGGCTCTAAAATAGAGCTCCCCCATCACAAGAGCGAAACCTGCAGTATGAGTAATTATGGCCCTCTCAGTAAGATACACTATTAACCAAGTGAGCAATTTTGGGATTGACTGAGATTATGAAACAAAAGTAATTACAGCTATAGTTATAGAACAATAATATCCTGCATAGTAAAAATTTAATGTGGTAGATTAAAATAGGCATATTCATTAGAGCAAAGATATTTCATATAATCTTTATGGGGAGGAAATAAGATTCATAATCCTTTGATTTGCTGGGAAATGGGAAGCAAGAGGAGTATCTTTTAATAGCTGGATTTTCCTTGACAGTCTAGGCGTTCTGTCTAATACAGTTGCACATACAGCCCATGTGCACATCTTTAGCACTTTAGCTGTTGCCATTTAAATGATAATTCTATCAAATAAATATACACTGGTGTAATACCCACAATGCAGTCAGTGTAGTGGTAGTCTGCCACCAAGTTTTAATTGATACATGGCAGAGCAATACTCTCTTTTTTCACCTGTATTGAAACCTCTTATTTCACACGTAATCTTCAGGTCTGTCACCATTATTCAGACCCTCAATCTAAACTCTCTTAATATCTTTTTACCTTAATACCCAATCACATAAGGGTTTTTTTCCAGAAACATCTCGCTAGAATACTACAATGTTGCATGAAGGATAGTTAATTGCTGTTAATTGTGTTTTGTGCTGAAAAGGTTGAATCAGTTGAATTTAATTCCTTTCACCTCACACCTTTGTGTAATTATTGGGTAGGACTAACATGGATGTCAGAAAATGTAACCTTTATTGAGCACACAATGTGCAGCATTCATTTCTACTATTCTCTACCATTCTATCAGGAAATATAATCAGCCTGAGTAGAGTTAAGGTGTGACCATTTTGAATAGGCCCATGATTACTATAATGGGAAGTATTGAAGTTCTACTTCAGTGGTGATATATGTTCAATTTCTTCCTTTGATGACATGTAGGTATATGTAGTTAATCAGCGGGGATCATGTGCGAGCATAATGGTAATAATAATCATGTATTTTTTATGCTAAATAACAGACATTTATTAACTAGATTCACCCTCGCTGTAGCAATTATAGTCTTCAGATTTTCACACACAATCACCTCAAAATAACAATAAAAAAAATAATTGAAATATTTGCCTAGTACCCTGAAAGGTGCAACTGTTCATTTAAAAAGTTGGGGCGGGGGGGGGGGGGGAGAGAGACTATGAAATAGCCTCTGAGTAGCACACAGACAAGTATTTCAAAATCTCCCACCACACAGCTCTCAAAACCTATTGGATCCCGGTTGAGAGAGTGAGATACCTGTGAGTTAATATTTCTGAGGGCCAGTCTGGGACCCCACACACAGTGCCGCCACACCCACTACATGCATCACTCACTGTGTGTATAGTAGGGCACCAAGTGTCAGAGGGGGCATCAAAATCCCTAATCGGTCGGAGTAACTTTAATGCAAACTGAATTTCAGTTAATACTCAAGTCAACTCGACAACGTTTACAATTTCAAAACACCTTGTTACATTAGGCTGATCATGTGTCACTGCTTTTATACTAATTTATTTTTATTCACACACAAAGCCCCCCAAACCTAAAGCACAGTTTGTTTTGGCTATTTAAACATGCTAAAGACATCACATCAACCTTTTGTTCACATGCGAACAGCAAAGCTAGAACACTGAACAGGGAAAATATACGAAACTTCACACTCTGATTGAATAAAAATTGATGAGAAAATTGACTGCGTGAGAGTGTGTAAATCGTACGACTTTGAAGATATGGCAGAACTTTCAAGTTTAAGTAGCTTTAATGCTTGAAAGCTAATTATATGGACGGGATTTAATGTTGCAAGCCCAGTTGGTATGGAACCAAAGCTAACATTAGCCAGCTTTTAAATATTTGTTACAGGCTAGTCTACGCATCAGTCTCTCCTGTTGCAGATGTAACCTTAGCATCATCTCATCTTGTCTGTCATTTCTCAAAGGAGGGGGGGGGGGGGGTCTTGTAATGTACACTGAATGTATTAAAAAATAACTTGTTATGCCATTAGAGTGGTTGATAATCATTCTAAATGGTCCTCTGTATGTTCTTTTGTAGTTTGTTGTAGTCATTTCTACAATAATGAAAACTAGGAACG
The DNA here is from genome assembly GCF_018492685.1 of Alosa sapidissima. NCBI lineage: Eukaryota > Metazoa > Chordata > Actinopteri > Clupeiformes > Clupeidae > Alosa > Alosa sapidissima. Next base: position 6,119,074 of record NC_055976.1, read on the forward strand.
GGCTCCACCTCATCTTCAGCCCAAGTCTAGTACAGTATGACCTGTACCATAAAACTTTCATGTAAATATGACCATTTCTGTTATGTTTAAAAGGTTCAATTAGTATTCCTAAAGGAAGTTTGGCTATAAATATTAATGATTAATATCAGAGCATTACTGATTAAATTATACATGGATCAATGGGGTTATTGAGTGCCATGTGCATAATTTAACACTTATAACACATGACTATTCCATAGCAACAAATTGCCTCTAACACAGGAGTTCCTTCTGAGGACCTCTGACTTTGATGCATGGTCATTTTCATGATTCACAGGAAAAGTGCCAAAAGTTAATAAACCACAGTAGACATTAGCACTCTTTTTTCTGTGACTCAGAATGTATGTACTATGATCATTTCCTCAGAACATAAAACTCCAAACAGAAATTACATTAATGTATCCTCAAGATGGTGGTATATAAAACAAACAAGAAAAGATTAAAAAATCTCTGATAGTGTCTTTGAACCTTCCTGAGGTTCTTGAGGACGCACCGTAATTCTTTTGAATCCTTCAAAATCACCCAGTGACAATGGTGCACTGCCGTTAAAATCTCTGCGATAACGTATTGTGTTGAAAAGGAAAAGAGATAAAAACAAGGTTGAGATACAACACTAGTTCAGAGATAATGTAATCTTTTCTTCTGTACCTACATCAAAGAGAAATCCTACACAACCAAAGAAACAATGGAATGGCTCTTCTATGCTTTATCAAATCAGATGTGTATTCAAATTGGACTGACAGACAGAACTATAAAGCTCACTGACATTTGAAGAACCTTTGATTTGGTGATGACCGTGTTAGCGAGGGTTTGACTCTCCCTCAGAGGAGATCTTTTGTCAATGAGTCATGCTACTAAAAGTAGCTTTAGTATGATTACTATGTTACAGACTGATTCAGTAGTAATAATAATAATAATAATAATAATAATAATAATAAAATATTTAGGCAATATTATGCATAACTGAAAATATTAAGAATTAGATACTGATATTTTCTGTATCAAAAATGTCTGTATCTACTATACCTCTCTTGTACATTTTAAATCTGTAATATTATTGGCAACACTTCCTTAATTGATCTATTGATCGCTTTGGACAAAAGTGTCTGCCAAATCCCATAACCATAACCATATATACTACAATGTTGTTACTACAGTAAACAACTTGTCCCTAGAGTAAAGACAACTCAACTATTTAACTGTTAAACAAGCTACAAGCTACAAGCAATATGGAGAGTTCTACAAACATTTTTGCTGAAATGTCTGACTATTATATATAGGATATTTACATCTATTTAAGTGCAATCCACATTTGAATGTAAGACACCTGTCTGACATATTACTTCCAAAAAGCTAAGCTCAAAAGAAGTTAAATCTCATAAACTTTAAAGTTAAAACCAAACTTATAAAAAAGGCTACCTATTTTCTACAAGAGAGAGGAATTGAAGAGAAATCAAAGATGTGCAAGACTGTGCGTGGGTCTACGGGGGGCCCTAGCATGACCCGCCAATATGTTAAAGAACGTCCACTGACAGCCAGAGAGAGATGGAATAGCAGATTCAGGGAGGTCAGTCATGCTCCCTCAGGTAGAGTGGTCTCAGGGTAAACCCTGCATTCCTCTCCAGGGCCCTACTTCATCTTCCCCTACACAGAGTACAAGCAAGAGGGAGACATCTCTGACTGGTTACAGACACTCTTTGGAAATCCAAGTGTCTGCCAAGTCAGGTGTGGAGCCTGGAGGCGATTAACCACTCAAACGGCAGGCTGAGATGTTGGAAGCCAAGCAGAACTAACAACACTGCTGATCTCAGCGGGCCAATTAGCCCTTTGAGTTTTCATGTAAAGAACCCTCATGAAGATACGGCGAGCATGGAGGTATTGTGGAATGAGAGCCAAAGCAGACTAACCAGGTCTCCAGTGGATATCTCCCTGACCAATGAAAGCCTGCTTGTGACAGGCTGCAGAAGGGCCTTGCCACCACATCTTTGTGTGTGTGTGTGTGTGTGTGTGTGGGGGGGAGGGGGGGGGGGGGGTGAGGCTGTCAAGGCAGAAAAGGATATCTGAATGAAAAAGTTGTAAAAGCTGTGACTGATGTTAAAATATGTTCCTTTCTGAGAAGCAAATATGTTGTGGTGGTGAAAACATGCACAGGATAGAACTGAAGGTAACATCTATCAAAGATGTTTTGTTTGTTCATTTGTTTGTTCATTTCTCAGTTTCTATTAGCACTTTAAATCATGGGGCCAGAGGTGGCTGAAGATTTCAGGGGCTGGGAACCTATGGCTCTCCAGCCAGAGATGGCTCATTTGTTGATTGCATATGGCTCGCGAAAAAGTTTGACCTGATTTTTCATCCCAATAAATACATGGCCAAAATAAGCAAATACACTATTGTGTCAGTGCAACATCAAGTGTCATTGACTGCATTTGTGTTTCTAAATAATAGTGATGGGGACGAGACCGCCTATGCCGAGTCCGAGACAAGACCGAGTCTTTGAAGGGTCGAGACCGAGTCGAGACCAAGTCCGTTGGTTTTCAAATACAGTCGAGTCCGAGTCAAGACCGAGTTTTTGAGGAAGCAAGTCCGAGTCAAGACCGAGTCCTTTAGGAGTCGAGACCGAGTCGAGACCAAGACCATAAAAACATGTCAGTTTTCATATTCATGATTTAATATCACCCCAATTAATAATCAACAGTTAGGCCCAGGCTTGGAATTTCACCATTTTAGGGGCAAGGCCACTTGGCCTTCAGTTGGGCATATTTGGTGGGGGGCACAAAGGCCACATGTCAGGGCACCAAGGCCAAAGTTAACTATACAGTAGTAGGCTATAAAAATAATCAAAGTTGTATTTAGCCTATTCACAGCAGTAGACCTGAATCACTGTATGAAACATTACAAAAACATGAAACATGACATATTACATAGAACTGTAAATCATCTGATCATCTAATATTTAGATGTCTAGGCTATATTTAATATTTATATTTATTTTATATTTGGCCTGTTATGGAATAATGTATTGAACAATTTAAGCACAGCTCAGCTTTAAGAAACTGATGCAACCTAGATGCATGCTTAGCATTTTTTGATCATTAAGACTCCTTTCACAAACTCTTACTCAGCTGTATATCCTCTGATTTTAATATTTACCTATATCTAGGCAATATTTGTAACATTTATTTTGTATTTGGCCTGTTATGAAATCAAGAAGAACGATTTAAACACACCTAAAGACCAAAGTTGGAGACATGAATGTAGACCTTGCTGCAGATTACATTTTTAATTTAACCGGAATACACTGGAACGGCTCACTGTACAGGGGACTGCTTTACACCTTTGTGTTCGGTAAGGTCTGCTGTTTATTCTGATATATGGTTTGTCATGTGTTGAACGAAGGGTTCGTGAAGTATTCCACCAATATGAATGGGTAGGGAGATGGGTGTAGCACTTTATGTAGACGTTATGATAAAATTTAATTATATTATTTACTTTTCTCACGAACTGTTCACCACAGCAATTAGCGGCTAACATTGTTTAAAAGCTGAGAAAAAGCTCTTTCATGTGATGTGATACATGTGCCTGTGTGATGAGTAGGCTTAGCGATTGCGAGTATATCAACTGAGAAGAATGGGTGAGTTTGGACGCACTTTCTGTCTTGCCATGCGCTGTCATTTTCTCCACTGTGTAAGACTGAATTAGTTTGCGCTGTGATGCTAAGATTATTTTGACAGGCTATAGGCTAAATAAAATATATATTTAAACGCTATTAAACAGACGCAAAGCAGAATATTGAAAGAAGGGGGCACCAAGGCCAACAAGGGGCAAAGACGTGGCTGCCGTGAAATTTCATTTTGATTTTTTTTTTATATGAACATAAAAAAATGCGTTGGTCTCGAGGACTCGGTTTGAAATTACGAGTCCTTCTCCTCCCACTGTGGTCCGAGACCGAGTCAAGACCGAGTCTTTGAAGGAACAAGTCCGAGTCGAGTCCGAGAAAGCAGAAATCGGTCTCGAGACCGGACTCGAGTCCGAGACCGGACTCGAGTACTACATCACTGCTAAATAATAACACTCAGTTCAACCGGTCATCACCAAAACTAAATTATCACTGGGCAATGTGGCCTCACACAGGCCGTTGTTATATAAACTTCAGACTGTTCAAGTTCAGTCTCCCTACTTTCCTACTTTACTCATGGGCTAAAATTAGAGCTCATAATAAAAGGAAATAAAAGATCAGAAATATTGCTTGTCTAAGCCGTCTATGAGGAGTTTATGAAGAGAGCTGGATCTGATAACATTATGCGTGGAATGTTAACACTGCGTTTGTATCGAAATCAGCTCAGTACAGTGACGTTGGCTATTTTTCAGATCAGTGTAATTGACACCCTCTGGAAAACCTCAACCATTGCACCCATCCCAAAGAAACCCTGCCCCTCAGAGCCCAACCACTCATACCAATAATCATGAAATGCCTGGAAAAATTAATCCTCCACCTCATCCAGCCAACCGTCAGACAACACCTGGACCCACATCAATTCACATACAGACCCATACGAGGTACGGGGGACACAGTGGCATGCCTATCTCCATCCCATCCTTCAACACCTAGACACCTGGCAACTTTGCTTCAGTCCTTTTCATTGACTTCCGCTTTCAACACAATCTAACATCACCAGCTCATCAAGAAATCACATCACCTCAACATCCCCCACCTCTCGTCCACTGGATCATAACTTCCTTAGCAATAGACCGCAGACCATGAGAATCGGCTCAACAACATCATCAACCATCATCACCAACACTGGAGCCCCCAGGGCTGTGTTCTCAGCCCTTGCCTCTACACCCTGTACACCAACAACTGAAATAGCCCATCACCCGTCACTGTAGGCTAAAGATATCGTGGGGAGTTTATTGTTTCGTTTTGGCAAGTAGCCATGTAATAAGCAGGATAATGTATAGAACGTCGGTCAATATCGGGAAATAGGTCCCTTTAGGTTCGCCCTGTCGGGACCTATTTTTCGATAATGACCAGCGTTCTATACATTATCCCTTACGTAGGCAACTTTTGTAGAGTTTTTTAAAAGTACCTAGAATCCCCAGATAATGAAGCTGGATATTCACTTGTTTTAAGACCTGCATGTGTATCTATGTTTATTATACTAAATTGGTCTGGTTTGCTCAATGAATCTGTGCAAGACTATTTTAACAAGTCTACAATCTGTTTGCTCCAGCAACCTTCAGACTTTTAAAAAGCACTGGTGATCAACTGACTGCATTGCCAGACTTGTTTGTAACATGCCTTTTTGCTTTTCTTTCGCTATACAACCTTGGAAAATGCCTTAATCGCTAACTTACTGGAGTGGTCAGGATCCGGGGAGCCCTTGAGCCCTCCACTTATCTACTATAGATTGATTGAACTGTTTTTTTTATTCTCATTATCGAGTAAAGTGATGGTCAAGGTAAAGAGGTATGTAGTGGCTATAATATCTAAGTCCACCAAGGCTGAATGGGTATTGCTTAAAAGTGGTACCCACAGCATTGGTCTATATGCTAACTTTAGGACTTGCATTACAACCAACTCAATTTCAATCTGTCTGTTTTCCATCGGCCTGTACTTGCTTGATGTAACAATCCAAAGTTCAGGCTTTATACTAAATGGAGGCTGTGTTTTTCCCTTCATTCCCCAACTTGTTAGTTGGGGATTGTGAAGCAAAGGGGGAGAACAGTCACTCCACCCACCATTGAATCCAAGTCTCTGTAGGGAAACAACTTGAACACTAATTAGGACAACAAAAGAACCAGACTCGTTGATATGAGATGCGCTAATCTGACATTGATGAACATTGAACTATGATCAGAGAGTTAAATCAAGATCAACTTGAAGCAACACTCCATTCCACTGTTGCAATGTCAAACAACAGAAAGCGTACTACGTCCACTGCTTCCACGACTGCCAAATGCAGTTGCCACCATACAGACACATCTGTCAGTTATTTATTTTCCATTTTATCCCTTTGATTTTTTTACATTTCAGTCCCAATAGGCATTTGTTGAGTTGTGTGTCCCCATTTTTCTGTGGATTTGTATTGTCCCCACTACCCCACTAACTTCAAGAAGTGAGGCAAAGTTGGCAACATAATTTATGAATGAAGAGTAGTGAATGCATGCTTACATCTGTGATGCTTTTGTGTGACTGTACCTGATGCAATAGATGTAAACTGTGAAAGCCATTAGGTGTAAACTGTGAAAGCCATTATTAGGGGCCAAAAACAAAGGAAACAGGCCAAAAGAATCCCCGCTTGCACATTTGGCTCTACAGTACCATCAAAGCTTTGTGTGTGTTTCCACATATTTCCCCTCATGCCCCCTTCATTTTTCACCCCCTCACTCTTCTCCCTCCTCTCCCTCCCCCTTGCCTGCTAGTTTGTAGTTTGTGTTAGACCATATCATTCAATTAATTAAGATAATTTCTGTCAAATTATTTGACACTATCATTTTATTCGGTATATTCATATATTAATGAAACATTCAGAGAAGTAGACCCTGATCTAATGCCTATCACACCTGCCATTTTTGAGTAGAAGCCAGTGGAATGGAAGTAAACAAATCTAGTATACCATGAAAAGTGTAATGCTCTTCAGATGCTCATTGTGTTGCTTTAGGTGCACTGAAGGGAGGGGTGTAATTAGAATGGCTGTTTAGTTCAAATATTAACAACATTTCACCAGCATTGTTGGTTGTGTCTTTGTGTCAAGTTGTGTGTTATTTTTTTATTTATTTATTTTTATTTACAACTGTGCACTAAATTGATCGGATGGATTTCACTGTGAGGACCCCTCCCACGGGGGTCTGGGTGAAAGGGCGGCATAGCACCCGAGGAAATCAAGTGGCCGACATATGTAGCAGCACACTGAATCATAAGGTCAGTGCATGCAGGTGCAACATTATTGTATTATTCCTCAGTAGACCACAGGTTCAGCCCCTTATGTAGTGGCCCCACACAGAAACAACAATGGGTTGATGCACCTTCAAGAAGACATTACTGCAACACACATTCCAGTCCCAAGGCATAAACCATAGTCAGTCAACTCAAATGAGATTTGAAGTTCAGTGGCATGTTGTATGGATCCTGCACATTCTCCCAGCAATCTTACCACCCACAATTGCTGACATATGAATTGATAGACTCTATTAACAGAGCTGCAGGGGCCTTTGGCTTGTGTGTAACTAGTGCCATTAATCCATATAGTTCCTACATCAAGGAAGTTTGAAGAAAGAAAAAGTGAATAAAAACACAGATAAATCATGATTTTTTTTTTTCAAAGGCACTGGCTGAAATATGAACACTATTTGTAAGGTTTAGAGTTTAATGGCCTTACATAAGTAGGCTCTGAGAGAGAACCTTGTTTTCCATCCACTTAAATATGTGTATGTGTGAGCTGAAAAATTATATGGGTCTCTATGCACCACTGCAGGTACTGTATTTCCTTGTGTCACATGGTATTGAAAGTTGATTGATATATTTGTAAGGACTCGCTCACATTCCAAGCAAATCTTGTGTTTCGTGCATGGCAAATTAGGTAATTGTGTTTTGGGGCCCTTATGACACAAATTTGCAACATGGAATATGCATGTTTCAGTGGAAGCGCATTACTTCCTCGTCTCGGGGGAGAAGCCTGACATAGCCTGTCTTTGATCAGGTGCTCTGCCATTTGGTTCATGTCTGTGAGTTCCACCCTTGAAAGGGGGCACTCCACAGGCACACAGTGCACATTAGCAATTTAGATCCAACAAGAAGAATATCATTCAGGAATTTACATCTCAAAGACGTGAGTTTAAAATTTGTGACCAGTTGCAAGCTGCAATGCGTCATCTGAACCTTTATCAAAGATAAATATTTTTTTCAGCATCTGAAAATGTAACAAATATGGGCAATATAAAAAATAAATAATAAAACAATATTTACTGTACATTAACTAGTCATACAATATTAAAGAGGATCAGAAGTTAGAAGTTAAAAAAGGGTATCTCACCTGGTGTGTCATGTGACACATTAGCTCCAGTTGTTGTATACACTTGGTATTACTGTATAGATTGTACTGCTGCTCCTATCCATACATCTTGCATTACTATGCTCTAGGAGATATAAAAGTCCCCCCATGTTGATGAACATACTCCCCATAAACACGGGACCAGGTGTTGATTGGTTAAAATGTTAATGTTCTATGAGCAGAGAAATCAGATAATGTTCCAGTATGGAGATAAAGCATCTAATGTGTCAGTGATATTTAGCAGCAGCTTTCTCTAAAGAAAAATGTATGTAGATTTATTTTCTTCCTTTATAGAAATCTTCAGTGAGTGTGAACAGAATATGGCTATGATGATTTTAATTTGGTTTTCCCTAGCACAATTGAAGCTTTTTCAGCTGCTTGAAGCTGCTGAGTGTCTTGCCATTTACATTTGAGTGTAGGTGAGGATATGTCTTAAACTAAGAAAAGAATTGGGCGTAATTGTTTTGTACCATTTTCTACTGACTGGACATGTATCTGTTGTTGATTATTGTTTTTAAACAAGGAGAAACCAGAGGAAATGTTTAGGAATGTTACAGAAGTAATGATAAGTTATTAAGAAAACTTTAGTCTCCCATTTTCTTACTCATTTGGTGCCTAGTTGAAACAGAAATGTGTTTTAATGGAAAGAAAAGAACACTTTGCTTTTAATGTTTTCTTCACGGCTTATCCACCAAATGACTAATTGTGAATGGGGTGTGGGATTTTAAGTCTTCAGTGGGGTGGTAACTGATACCCTTTGTGTCTGAAGGATATATTATAATGCACTTGAGTCTGTGATAGCTGGTAGTTTTTTCTCTTTTTTTTTTGGTAAGTAGATTTCAAGAATTCTTGAATTTTTGTATTTAGAGTAAAAGTGATGGGTCCTTATAGAAGTGTCCGTAAACGCTGAACAATGTGAACTCCTAATGACGGTGTTTGTCCACTGAGCAGAGTGGTGTTGAAGAAAGCATTGGTGCAATGTAGAGATTGTTTCCATAATTGCTTCGTTAAAACCAGTTGCTTTGTGTATCCTGGAGTAATTAAGCAGTTGGAATTTTTACATTACTCAAGTGAAAATTAACAAAGAGCACATCTGGGTGTCCCACAGATTTAGTCATTAAAAAGCCCATTATTTTTTTAAATTACTTTTTCGGTCTTTCAGCCCCTTTAATCCGTACGTATTTCCCAGTGGGCAATGGCTGTTCCTGCGCTTTGAACGGCTCCTGTTGGAAAAGTTGAGCATTTTATAGATCTGATAGGCTGCTTTGCTGGCAGACCCCATCTTCAAAACAAACATGGCCTTGCTTTCGCAGTCCTGGGAAGTGACAGTCCGTGGCATACAGAGCGCTGTTAGCCCCCCTCCACTCCCCACGCCTCACCTCACCTCCTCCATTGGCAGATGACTCATGATGTGGCGCAGTGTGCCCACACTACCTAATCACATTTAGCCAAAGCCTCAGACTGTATGTGTTGGGTATAGTCATTGTGATTCAATATCCTTCTGGATTAACCTCACCAATTCTGCGTACATTGCACAGTGATTAACCAATTTGCATAAATTAGGCACTGCAACCAATCTGAGAAGAAAGACAGTGAGTTTTTCCTGACACACGAACCCTAGTCTTGGACAACAACCTCAATAACATGTTTGCTGTCCGTCTCTTCACTATTACTCTATCACACTATTGAAATGTGTAACTATACTGTATTTCAACTGGGTGTTTTCTGAAGGAATGATTTTGGTAACACTTTATTTTAATGTGTCGCTGTTACAGTGTACCTACCTAATTAGGTACAGTGGTACAGCCTGTGTAACAACATGTACTATCAGGTAATATCATTGTACTTGCATTATGTATTTGTGGGTACCTACATATAGTTGTTACATTGTAATACTGAGTGCTTTTACAAAACTTTGCCAATTTGCCAAAATTTTCATCAGAGGCAAAGAGCTGACCTGAGACCTGCTGGATGGGGTAAATCTGGTCATGATAGATTTGATATACAAAGCATTCTTAGCTCCAGTCAAGGCCTCATTGTCTTCAGTGTACATGTAACAGCTGTGCTGCTACAACCTTGTTACTCTTTGATACAATGGAATAAACCTATTCAGTGTACCAGTTAATTACTTACATGTACATATGACATGTATGTTATGTCTTCGATGTCTTGGAACAGGTCTACTAATTCACTACATAGTACATATATCAACTGTGTTGGTACACACTTATTGCTCTTTGATACAGTGGCATAAACCCATTAAAATGAAGTGTACCAGTTAAGTACTTACAATTACATATTACATGTATGTTGTGTCATTGGTGTCTTGGAACATGTCTGCCATTACCCTACATACTGTAGTACATGTATCAACTGTGTTGGTACACATTTATTACTCTTTTGGTACAGTGGAATAAACCCATTAAAATAAAGTGTACCAGTTAAGTACTTACATGAACATATTATATACATCCTGTCAATGATGTCATGCATCCTGTAATTGATGTGATGAAACGTGTCTGCTGTTACACCACGCAGTACATGTGAATTAGTAGACCTGTTCCAAGACAAGACCTGTTCCAGTTTATTCCACTGTATCAAAGAGTAACAAGGTTGTAGCAGCACAGCTGTTACATGTACACTGAAGACGATGAGGCCTTGACTGGAGCTAAGCATGCTTTGTATATCAAATCTATCATGACCCGATTTACCCCATCCAGCAGGTCTCAGGTCAGCTCTTTGTCTCTGATGAAAATTTAGGCAAATTGGCAAAGTTTTGTAAAAGCACTCAGTATTACAATGTAACAACTATATGTAGGTACCCACAAATACATTATGCAAGTACAATGATAGTACCTGATAGTACATGTTGTTACACAGGTTGTACCACTGTACCTAATTAGGTAAGTACACTGTAACAGCGACACATTAAAATAAAGTGTTACCATGATTTTCTCATAAAATATTGACTATGAAAATATATGGGCCATTTAACCACAAATACATTTCAGTTATCCTGTCTTTTTAATTCTATTTTTCGATTTTCGATTTCTAAGTTTAAATATAACTTTGAAATATTTTTGTGGATCCGGTTAAAAACATATGTAATTGCCATTGAGCATGATGTCTAGCCTATGGCTCATACTGTATGGCTTAGGCTCCTCTCCCCACAGGGAGGAATGAAGTGAATCATGCAAACAGTAGCATGTAGCTCTTGAGTTTTCGGGAGTTTAGTTATGAATATGAATCACTTATGAATATCATTGCACTGCATGTGCATACCACGAATGCCATCTTTGTTGGACATGAGACAGTAAGATCTTTCCATGATGCCCCATATGCACTATTGAGAACCTCATACAGCTGTGCAAGACCAGAGAATTGTGTGTTAACCTTGTCTCTTGTGGCAATGCTACCACTGTGTATGTGCCCACGTCATGCTGTGCTTGTACTCTGCTCCTTGAGATGTGGAGAGGGCATCAGCTGCTGAGCAACCCCCCCAAGGAGATCTCAGTAGGACCTACCGACACCAGGACATCCTCAGAAACTTGACAGTGGCGGACATACCGTGGCTTGTGTTAAGTCACAGCCAGATAGTGGGCTAATACGGCCTGACACTAGCCGCTAAAGCTATTTCCATTTCACACACATTGTGCAGGTCGGCTGGTGTGAGTTGGTGTGGGAGTTTTGCCTAGATTGCAGTCTACCTGCACATCACTGAACACCAAAAGATGTCAGTAGGAGGGGTGATGAGGGAACCTCCCCTCATCAGAAAGTAAAAGAGGCAGGCAACAAAGGGGAGTCTGTTTAGCATCAATGTTCTGGTCCAGATATCAGAGAGAATGGCAGTTTAATAGTTGCTTTTGCCTTGGGATTTTACTTACTTAAAGAAAAGGCATATATAAAGTATCTTCATCTACTCTATCTCTGTCTAGAGACGCCAAGAGAAGTCAGCAAGTCCAGCACATGATTGCTGCAGGGCAGTGTGTGCAAGGCCTGTACAACTTGCAAGGCTGTACAGTAGATCAAGTGCAAATAGAAAGAAATCAAAGTGTTCGTACTGGGCCCTAGAGAAGGAATCCATGGGGAAAGCAGTCTGATACTATCTTGACCTTAAAGTCATTTGAGATTATTTATCTGCTTTAACCTCAATTTTCAGAATAAAACATCCTCATAGGGTATTTTAGTGGATTGATGGTTTTGCTTAGATACTAGAGAAAACTTCAATGTGTGAAATTTTTGGTTAATGCCAATCCAATTAACATGTCATTGATTCCAATCCCCTTTAGCTATAGTTTTATGAAATTCTTCTTTTTCAACTAATTTTCAATACCTCTGTGTATTTTTGTGTGTGTATTGTGTTATAATCTGGCGCATCAATCTGTGTGTATTTGTCTTGTCCTCTTGCGGCCCAGATGGCCTCAGGTAGGCCCTGGAGTAGGGCAGAGCCGAATCGGGGCTGAACCTAGGATTTTTGGAATGTAATACGGCGTAACTAGCCTGGCTAACGTCAGACCTATCTCATTGAGATGGCGTCTGGGAACTAGACATTCATTTTCTCGTATCTGAAACGTGGTTTACGAATGCCCTGAGCGCTACGAATGTCTATCAAATGCGTCTGTACGTAGCTCATAACGGCTTCGGTGTGTCGTCATCGCCTTGCTGCCCTCCCTCCGTTCTGTGATTGGTTCCTTCGTTGAGGTGAAAACGAAGTCCATAGAATCCAGGCTGCCTAGCAGCGTGAATAAAATCGCGCGCGTAAGGCAGCATGGGAAAACCCAGGCTATGACGCAACAATAAAACCGGAGAAATTGAAAAATAGCCTGGTAGCATTTCTTTGGGGTTGCCTACCAAGTGACTGCTTATTTTTGTGAAGACAAACAATCTATATTATTTTGCAAAATAATTAAGGAAACATGTTCTTATAATGTTATAACTTGTTTAAATGTCCTTGTAATTAATGTGACGTATGCTCGCGGTGTCGTTGCTAAGCACTGTTTAGAAGTTTCTAGCATTGTTAGCTATGTTACAGCTCCTTATGGAAACACAACACCAAGGCCATGCACTGGTGTTTAAGACTGGGGAAAAGCCTTGGGTCAGCCCCGGTCTGTAATGGAAAAGAGCCATAATATAACCTCGTTGTACTGGATGGCCATATATCAGGATCCGGGTGCAGGAATTTTGTTTCACTTTATTTTCTGACTGGTTGTAGGAGAGAAGGTCTGCAGTGTCCTGACCGCTCTTGTATTGCACCTGCTTTGTTCCACAGAGTCATGAGCTCTCTTTCTTAGGCTTTTTGTCTGACGAGTTCACTAATGCTAATAAAATATTTGCTGATATAAATCTTGGCCTCATACCTAATCAACAAACCTAAAATTTGCTGATATAAACCTTGGCCAGGTTGATTTAACCTTCCTAAAAGACCCAGAGCATCTACAGATATGCCAATTCACATCACATTTACCTGCTCTTGTGTGTTAGTCAGTTTTGAGATGATACTGGAGAGACTAAATGCATGTGTAAATATTTCCCTTACCTCTGTCTGACAGTCTGTCATGTTTTTTGCTCTTTTTAGCCTGAGAACAATTGTTCAACACCAAAACTCTTCCATCTTGCATCTCAGCCTCTGCGAGTCCAATGCTTATGGACACAACAGTTGCTGCTGGAATTGGTTTTTTGAAACTGCTTTCACACATTTTATCATACTGTGACTTGGCGTCATGCTGAAACACAGCAATTCAGGTTTAATGGTTGCCATGTCAACAATGGATTTATGGTTTTATCCCTGCCCATGGGGTTTCTACCTCAAACAAAATAAAGATCACTTAGTATGACTGAATTTAAAACCAGGCATGAAAGTTTAGTGTTATAAAGGGAACGGATGAATGTGGGGAGGCATTACCATTGCAAATGTCCTCACACAGAGAGACTAATTTACACGGGCAATCTCTACTAAGAAGAAATGATGACATGGGTTCATAATTGGAGATTAGCTTCAATATTTAACTAAAGCTTCTGCATTTAATGATGTCAGCTTCTTGTGTCTGCTGTTTAGAACTGACAACAGAAATACAAGTGTTCTTTCTCAATATTCTTGAAACTCATTCAAAGTATCAGAATCATTCAGCAGGTCTAATTTAATATCAGTGTAGTATAAGGAAATGGAAACAGATTCTCCGAACGGTTTTCTCAGGAAATGTCAGTAGTCCTGTTTATTTAACAGAATGTCCTCAAAATCTAAGTCATATAACAGTTTTCATCACTCGATCAAGTTAACAAGAGGTGTTAGTCATCTCACACCCTTTCATTTTTTCCCTCATGGCGTCCCAGTTGCTTATCACACTGGCATCTGAGTCACACTGAGTCAAAAGCCAAACACTGAAACACAATGCATCTGTGGCCTAGATGTACATATTGGGCCTGCTCAGTTGGGCTCTTTTGTATTCCCCACATCTGACTCTGTGTAATGAGGCCTTTTACCTTTTCGGATCAGCCTTTGAGTAAATCGAGAATATGTGGAAAGATACAAACAAAGAAGCTTCTCTTTATAGCTAACTTCAGAATATATCTAAATATGTGTGTGTTGTAAATCTGTTTTTAATGTAATATATCTGGGATACCACAGTATGTTTTTATTGGTAATAGAAGTAGTAGTAGTTGTGTTGTTAATGTAAAACAATTAGAAGCCAGTGCAATATGTTTTTAAATTGAGATGAATTTGAAATGGTGTCATCTACCGTTTCACCCCATTCCGAATAGACAGGTAAATAAATACATTCATACACATACATACATACATACATACATACATACATACATACATTAATACATACAGTACATAGGAAGGTGAGGAAAAAAATCAGACAGGAGTCAAAATCCCACCAAGGAAGGTCATCCATTTATTATTTTGAAAAGTTTCCTGTTTTATATATGCCACCTCTTCGCTGGAGATCTTCAAAGTGCAGCATAATGTGCTCACTACTCTTAAAAAATTCTCAAAGAGTACAAAATATATTGCATAAAATATTTACGGACATTGGGGATGTTTCCCCTGCGCTCTGAGGTCTGCAACAGCGATGGAATAGCTTTCATCCACCAAGGGCCTTGACAGTGGTAGCTTTTATAAAATGGAAGGCATAAGATAAGAGAAAGCTTTGACCAGCCTCTCGCCTCATGATAAATCTTTATCATTTTAGGTGATGGGCTGACCTCTGAGGCTTGTGCCAGCGAGGGGTGCTCATTAATACAACTTTAGAACCTCCTGGCTCATCCTTCCTATTTTCTTGACGCATGTGACCTTTCCCGAATTGCTGTTATCAAAAGCAGCCCTCTCTGGCAGCCTTTGAGTCAAGAGAATTGAAAGGTAGGATGGTGGTGAGGGGTCTGTTTGGCTAAAGCCTGGGCTAGATTCAAGCCTTTATGTTAATCTTATGTCTGGTTGTGGCAGTGGCAGAGGCTGCTTGGCAAAGCCATCCATCTTCTTCATCAACAGAAGAAAAATGAAGATCCATCAAATCAATGTTTTTTGCCATGTCTCTACTAAATAACTGAATGTTGTCAGCCCGTTCAGTCTATCAATACCATTTTAAGTCATTGGCATTTAAACCGCCTAATGGTAGTTTTTAACATTTGATCTTCCAAGGATAAGTCAAATGTTGCACCAAGCTGAAAACATGGCTGGATGGATATGCACTTTGATTGTCAAGGCCCATAATTACATTTAAAAAATAATCATCATAGTGCTGGTAGATTGAAGAATTTGTCTATGTTTTGTCAGTGAACCTACAAGTGACACTAACTCTAGAGTAAATGTTTGGACATTGAGGATGTGAAATGGATTTTTGTGCTCAGGTGTCTGGCTTCATGATAGGCAGCTGCATAGAGAGAGACAGTTTGTAACCCTCAAGCTGATCCATTGACCCGATAATTTGGCTGGCGTTTTTTTGAGATGAAAGGTCAGAGAGGACTTTTTCCACTCATCTGATCTTATTTTGGTCTCAAGTGTGATGTGCTGAAGACAGAAATCTGATTTCTAGCAATCATTCAGTGCTGTTTTCACACTATCAAATCAAATGTTCTCTCTATCAAATGCTTCTAGATTGCAGTCTTTTCCTCCAGCAGTTGAAGACTCGTGATCAGCTGTATTCTATTTGGCTGAAAATGTCTGATGTGATAAATATGGGCATAAATATGCATTCATAATATTATTTTTATTTGTGTGCTAAACTTCAAGGACACAGGAGCATAACTATATTAAACATTATATTCAACATCACTTACTCACAGAATGCAGAATCTAGGCACCACATACCCTTGACATGTAGTCAGTCTATGTGTACACAGTATACTGTACATTGTTTGCACTGTGATGCAGAACTATGTGGAAAAGTATGTTTTATATAATATGTTTCAGCTTGTTTACTTGCATATCTATACTGACCAAAAATAGACATGGAACAATCTCAAAGATTCCATTCAGTTACAGTTCATTTACACTATTAGTTCATCACAGTAGATTATGGATGCCATGTGACTATGGCTACATAGGGATTCCTGCACAGAATTTGAGCATGGAGAAATTAGAGATTCTAATTAACACCAGGGACTTATTGAAAACTTGAAATGTTGCACCCATATTTCTGTTCAGTATATTTAGTGCATTCAGAGTATGGTATACTTATACAGTCCTCTATATTCTCCTGATAAAGTTTGATCATCTGAAAGTGACCCATGCTGCATAGGGGGTAGAACCTCAATATAATGTTACATTTTGATTAAATGAATGAATGAATTTCTCTTTTGGAACCATACTGGTCAAATTTGAAATGAACTGCGAGACTGAACCCTGTGCTACAATTCTAAAATAAATCTAATTCGATAGCAGTTCATATCTGTGCAGTTGTAAATTAATTTCCTGGTTGTTAAGGAAAGTGCATCATCCATCATCACATTCATCATCAACTTGAATCACCTTCAACCACCACTGTCTCTCTTTCTTTATCCCTCTCTCTCTCTGACGCACACTCACACACACACACACACACACACACACACACACATCCAGCCATGTGCTGGTCATGTCTTACTGTAGGTACAAAGCCTATTTTTATTTAGGAGAGTTTGCCCTCTTCACCCAACGTGTGCACATTTCTCTTGGTATGGGTTCCCCCCATTTATCACAGTGATCAGGGGGTCAAGACATCCACACACATACAATAAGGTCAGTACTGTGAAGCGCAATGACTAACCCAAACTACTGGTCATTTTGGACATCTCTGTCCTGCTATCAATTGCACGGGCTGCAGCCTGATCCCGTTGGAGACGGACACCTGTAATCTAAGAGAATGTATGGAGTTGGGATCAAACAGACACACAAACACACACACACACACACACAAATAAACATTTGCGGGCACTACTAATCTTGGGGGTTAATTATGACCTGTGCATGGGGCCTGGCTGTTGTCTCAAATGGGCTTTTTGCAAATTGGCTTGAATAGGAGGTTATCTCATGCTCATAACAGTCATACTCATTTATTCCCCTACACCAAAATCACATTATATATTTATGTTCAGACTGGACCAAACATTTTGCAGGCCATAAATCGAGAATTGGCTCCCCAAACATGATTGGTGCCGTAAATACTCACCGGCATCAAGAGCTGTGGTGCGTACAGTATGTATTCATTTTGAGGGTGGTTAAACCATGTCTGTTTTATACTGAAAGACTTTTGTTTGATGTTAAGTTTCCCTCAGTCATGATAAATGCATAAATGCATGCGGAAACATCAGTGCCGCAAAGATATGTAGATGCCCCTTTTTACAAGTTGATGCACAAATTTTACATGTTTGTGAGTTGTTTTGCTGCCTGTTAGTTTCAGTTGCCTGTAGTGTCTGTCATCCTTTGAGTGGCGAAATAAGAAATGAGACACTTTGCACTGCCAGGAAATATGTGCAACCTTAAGTTCCATAAGTCTCTGAATGTGGGAAATTATTAGTTATGTGCTCGAGGGGGGAACTGGATTGAGGAGCTTTTCAGTATGGCTGGATGGAACAAATGGCAGTGTTCATACAAACTCATTTTCAAAAATCCAACCACTTGTGATTCTTTTACTTTGTGTTTAAAAAACACAATAGTGTGTATGATCAAAGAATGAAAGAAAATATATACATACTGGATGGTACCAAACATCTTTCACCCACTTTAATTAGTGTTGCTCATAGCACCTTTATGTGGTAATTTATGTTTTGCACGACCATGGCTATGAAGAATAGAGCAATCAGCAAGCATGCGATGTTATTTATTTTCACACATCAGCACAGGTTGAGATCAAATTCCTGTTTAAAGCTTAGATGGGCTACAATGACCTACAGCCATTTTGATCCCCTCATATGCAATTCATGTATGGACTTAAAAGCCTTCACAGCGTTGTCCCCAAAACATTCCTGCATTGCTTTGATTCAGTGTTTTGTGTTGCTATCATACTGAAATGTGAATGTTTCAGCCTTATCTTACTGTAGGTTCTGGGCACTCTGGAGTACGCTGTCATCATGTGCATCTTTATGTTTCGCTCCACTTAGTTTTCCCTGAGCCCTGACTAGACTAGTCTCCTCAGTCATCCCTGCTGCTAAAAAAAAGCAACTCTACAGCATGAAGCGGCCTCCACCATGCCATCGATGATCTCACGGAGGTGATGGGAAGTGACTGCTTTGCGCCAAATCAAAGCGCTTAGTATGCATGCCAAACAATTCAGTCTCTGCTTCATCCCACCACAACATCATATTTCTCACAGTCTCAGAGTCTTTTAGATGTTTTTGAGTTTTCTCCAAATGGGCTTTAATTTGCCTTTACTCAGGAGAGGGTTCGTCTGGCTACTCTCCCATGAAGCCCAGATTGGTGGAGTGCTACATTTATACTTGATCTTCTTGAAGTTTCTCCCCAGTCCTCACCGTATCTCTGTAGCTCACTCAAAGTGGCCACTGCGTTTTCCCTCACCTCTCTTAACAAGGTTCTTTTCCCCAGTTGCTCAACAGCTGTTCCAAAATTATGGAGGCAACTGTGCTTCCAGGAAATTTCAGTGTGGCATTTTTGTAGCCACACAATTCTCTCTCTAAAGTCCTCAGACAGGTCCTTAAACCTCATGGCTTATTATCAGGTATACATGTCAGCTGTGAGACCTTTTATAGGCATGAGTGTGTTGATCCATATCATGGTCAGTCAATCGTAGGCACAGGTGGACTCCAAGCCATCAATAAAGACACATCTCTGAGGGGTACCAGGGGAAGTGGTGTGCAGAAGAGCAACCCCTCACATGTAATGTTAAAGGGTCTGGATATAAATACAACATGTCCCTAGGTTTTGTTTTTAGTTCATTAAAAAAGCAATATAGAATTCTAATTTCGCTTCACCAGTGTTGAATATTAATTATAAGTGAGAAGACTACAGTACATGTTAAAATGAGGCTATGGCATAGAAAAATGTGGGGGGAATTCATTCAGTCTGTGCAGCCCTATGTTCTGCCATTTCCTCCACTGTGCAGAACAGAAGGCATCAGGCTCTCCTCCAGCACCCCATCATTTGCACCACGTTTCACATGGGCTCTGCTCTTTGATCCTCCTGCCTCAAACCTCATGGACGGACTCATGCATCCTTAATAATTCTCCCTAGTTATTCACAGTCCAACGCCTGTGTTCTCCTGCCCATTTTGAGCGGTTTGCTGTATTCTCTTATTTTCCTTTGAAACAGGTGTTAAGCGGGTGGTGTTGAGAAGCAGAAAGCAAACCTGTAAAGTAGTTCTCTAACTACAGAGTTCCGCTGAGTTTATACTCTCAAGCATACAGCATCTGGGCCTTTATCTTTTAGTCAGATTTATTCTGCCTTGTTCTCTCAATAGAAGGGGATACCATTTTGGAACCTAAAACTCCACTTCTGGACCTTGTAATTTAAGGAAAGATCATTTCTTTACCAAACAAAACAATTGGTTTGTGCATGCTAATACATTTGAAAGGTGCAAACTGTTGGTATTGATGTGTGTGTTAAGATATGTTAGCATTAGGATGCAAAAGTAACCGTTGCTTTAAACAGGGATTTGCTGTTTTTTCAAGAATAACAAAAAACAGATTTCCAGATTATCAACCCTCTCAAAAATACCCTGTCATCCTTCTGTAGCAATAGTGTATAACAAAGAAAAACAAAATTATGAATTAAGTAATTTTAACATTTGCCTCAAATGATGCAATAAAGTTGCTGACCTTTGACCCTTTCACCTCTTCCTACTTCCAAATGGCATCAATAGTATGTAATAGTATGTAATGGCATCAGTATGCACACATAGTATGTAATGGCATCAATAGTATGGGTAAGTGTAGTACATTTGCCATGAAAATCCCCCCTGTTGCAATAATTTGGGTCATACCACTCTTTGAAATTCAACTGCTTATATAATGTAGTGTTTATACAGGGAAGATTGACTGAGCATAAACGCCCTGCATGCTGCTTAAGGATATACAAGATCGACAAAAACATTTGTAACACTACTTGGATAGTCTGTTCATAGAGATTTAAAGGTGCTCTAATCGATGCTGGGTAACGTCACTTCTGTTGACGAAACAGAGAGCAAGCTCGCTACTTCCTCCCCCTCCCTCCCGTGCTGCTCCCGTGCAATTGAAACTCTCCTAAACGCGCATCTTGTCTGTGATTTGCTGGAACAGCTTGTTATGTTTTTATGGGCTAGGTTTTCCCAGGTTGTTTTTGTTGTTTGGAGCCTGGGCTGTCCACAGAGATCGCGTTTTTTTACAGTGATTCAGGACACAGACGGCTAGCGGTTGGTTAGGTGATGTTTGCAGTAAGTGACATAAAGGGCTATATTTTAACGGTCTGAAACGGAAGTGTCTTAGCGCAAAACGCTTTGTGGGCGGATCTTGGGCGCTAATGCTATTTTACCGGCGGGATATTTGACTGTTGCGCCCGACGCAAATCTAAAATGGGGTGGTCTGAGGTAGCTACATTAATCATGGGTGTGGTTTGGGTGTAACGTGCAATAAACCAATCAGGGCGACATCTCACATTCCCTTTAACAACAGGCACGCTTGTTCCATAGCTGATTGCTATTATGGTGGCGTATTTGCCAGGCGCAGCCAGGAGCGTTCACAGCGCTATAATTTTACTGTTCAGTTAGGAACGGTCAGCTATTGATTTTTCCTCTTGACAAAATGTAATACACAATTGTCACAAAGACATACTTTCCGATGTTTTGGGATCACTCTCACTGAATCACGAGATTATGAATGCATGGTGATATTTTTGCTATGTACAATGTAATCTAACATTACCTCTCTATAGACAATGCATATCTTCTGTCAGTTAATCTCTTCTCTCCCGTGCTGCCGCTGGGGCATTTGGGTTAAATGGCATCGGCATGCAATTCAACATCACGTCTCCTTAAGTCATCTAATATTTCCTAATTTATGTCATCAACACAACCGTGATTCGTGAAAATGTGTACGCTAGATTTATGCCTATTTTTTTCACATCTTAATGGACACCACACTGATTTCCCTCGAGTGGTAATATTTTTCTTTGAAATTATGTATGGTTTACCGAAATGGGAACTACGTTGTATAGATGAGTGGAGCGAAGTGTGCGTTGCGCAGCACAGGCGGCCTGTGAGAAACAGTTTCCAAGTTGACCTAACTTTTAACTTTGCACAGTATATCCCATTAACTGCATGACAGTAGGCTATTTACAATATTTTCTGTTAAGTAGAGTTTGTAAACACTTTATCATCAACTTAATGCACGCACAACATTCAGCAGGAGAGAGAATAACAATGAATGGGTGCAGCAACTACAGAAATTGTAGCCATACTTGCTGCTTTCTTGTACTATATGCTGGCTTTGAATGTTTCCGTCTGTGCATGGGGGTGTCTGTAGATTGGTGTGCAACACATTAATTCATGAAGGCCTGTGGTCATGCATGCGCCCTTAAAATATCATCTGCATTTGTGCCACAGACTTTAGACCAGGGAGTTCCTGGTCTGTGGCGGAATTGTTTTCTGAAACTGCAAAATATCAACAGTGAACGTTTGCGCCGGAACACGCCCCGTCTTTTCGCTGAACCACCCCGGTGGGCGCAATCGAATTCCCTAATTTACAGATTACACATTAATTTGTGGAGGAAAATTTCCAATATGCGCTGACTGCAAAATAGGAAAGACAAAAGCGCGAGTATACAAAGTCAATTGCGCTGGGACGCACGATAGAGCCCAAAATGTTTTAGCCTAAAAAACGTGTGGCATCACTTAGAGCACCTTTAACAGATCATCTCAAGTTCATTATGTAAAATTGTTGTTGAACAATTACTGAACATCACCTTAACTACATCTAAACCCTAACCAAAGCCACATCTAAACCCTAACCATAACCACATCTAAACCCTAACTTTAACCATAAATTGCAGTTATTACACGGCTCTTCATAATGCTGCAGAATGCTCCATTCACTTGAATGGGCCTTCCCAAAGTTCGGCGGTCTGCTAATTCTGAATAACAGACCGTTGCTAAGTATAACAGACCGCTGTCAAGGAAAATGGGCTTTGTGCTTCTAAGTCAATTCTTTCATATCACTACGCAAGGATTGGAACTTCATTCAAAAGTGAAAGCAGATGGTTGATCAGCTGTGTTCTAAAGAATGTTTGATTCAAGTTCATCGTGTGTTGTTGCGAACTATTTGTTTCTCAGCAAAAGCCATGATGAAACGGTAACAAATAGGCTATAGCCTAGGCTATGTAGGCTAAAGAGTCATATTGTGGGGAGTTTATTGTGTCGTTTTGGTAAGTAGCCGTGTAATAAGCGGGATAATGTATAGAACGCCGGTCATTGTCGGGAGATAGGTCCCGACAGGGCGAACCGGACCCCGACGCGCAGCGGAGGTTCTATACATTATCCCTTACTTAACAGAGTGTCAACAGGGCGGACTATCCAAGTAAAGTGTGACCAAAACATTAAATATAGAAAGAATCAAGCAGATGAAAGATGAAAGCAGAAAAACATGTCTGTATATCAGCCACACTGAGGATCACCGTACATCCACCATGGTGTCAAGCATAGCCTTGAATTGATCAGCAGTATAAAACAAAGCTTTGTACTATTGTAATAATACCTGAATACTGAGCTCCAAGTAATCTGATTAATTAAACTACACAGTTTCTTTTGGATACCTTGTTATTGTTTTTTTTATATTGATGATTATGTCTAATATTTGTTGGGAACCCTCAGTCCACCCCATTTTGAGGCATCAGCTCATGCAGGTGTTGAACTTATTGCATTCACTCTTTTTATCTGACCTGTTTGAGATTTGGACTGTTTTTAACTTCCACTCAATCAGAGAACACACGCTGTCTGCTTGGTGATTTATAGAATGAAGACAATACCCAGGAGCAAGCAAATTGCCAAATGGTGGAACACCCATGAGTGTTTGGGTTAATTGGATGACCCAATCCATCTCAATTAAAGATTTTAAGAAATACATTCCCTTAAGTGTGTGTGTGAAAATGGATATCTGTTACAGCTTGCGCCTCCTAAGGGGTTGTTGTAGCTAATTGCTGGAAAATAGCATTGCGGTTTGAAGTAAGATGTAAACTTTGATGTTTAGGAATTTAAATGGGGTCAGTCTCTTTATCGAAACCACAAAGAAAGCCTCTCTCACCAGTAAGTAATTAACATATTTCTCCATGCTTTTCACACACTGCATGATGATGCATATATTCTTAAACAAAAACAATGAACTAGCCTTTGTTATGATGAATGCACAAATAGTGTCAGTCCAGTCCCTTATTTATTTTGCTTACATTTAACGGTTCATATAAACGTCATAGCATATTAGCATACTTTTAACACCCATCTTTGCCAAATTAATCAATTTCTTGCCTTATTTATTTATAAGGTTATTTTAACGATTGCATGTGTGCAGTCAGTGCAATAGGAAACACTTAGAGGCCCTGGCTTTATTATTCAATTACTCTGGATAATTTAACCCTCTGTGCCATTGATGTGAATACAGCTGTCTGAACATCTGGCACTGGTGGCATAATTGGTCTTGGAGCCTGAATCATATTTTTCACCAAGAGGTCCATCAGACAGTGCAGGAAGTTGTGAAAAATGGCGCCTAATTGTTTTAATTCAAATAGGCCAGTGTGTGATCACTCAAAGAGTAGATCAGGCCAATTTGCTGTTAATTACCCCCACAACGGTCGTGTTTCCACTCCACTCATTTAACCCTTTCATCGGCTCGATACATTGATTTGTGTGTGATTGGGAGACCGTTTGACCTTATTCTTTGTGAAATCATTGCATAGCAACACTTGGCATTGTATTTTCCAGAGCATTATGTTACATTATGTTAAAATGAAAATATAGGTTCACTGTCTACATAAAGGCAGACTGCATGCAAGGTTTTCACAGAAATACCTACAGTATTTTGCCACTCACATGAATGTACAATGCACCCCATGT
The DNA here is from genome assembly GCF_018492685.1 of Alosa sapidissima. Lineage (NCBI taxonomy): Eukaryota > Metazoa > Chordata > Actinopteri > Clupeiformes > Clupeidae > Alosa > Alosa sapidissima. Next base: position 6,143,675 of record NC_055976.1, read on the forward strand.
TGAGATTAAGACCATGTATAAAAGGCATTTTTCTTGGGCAGCTTTGAATATGGGTTGGTTTTGCACACTGTTCCTGTCTCTTTTTTGTATTGTACCTCATGCTTTCTAAGGACGAAGACAGACATCATGGTGGAAAAATCCCATCATCTCTGAATGTGGTTTACCTCATAAAAACATGATTGCTGTTCTTTTGTTATGAAGAAATGGTTATATGTCTTATAGACAATAAATAGAACTGTGAGGCATTCTATGCTCAGTGCCTTGTCTTGACGACAGCTGCTAGATGCCTCCATAGAAGCACTACTCCACAGCAAAAACTGACGCACGCTGGGCTTTGTATTGCTAAATTAGCCAAGACAAATTCCATCCTCACATCCACGGTTATGGGGAGGGGAAAGGTTAAAAAGCCAGTGTATTTACATTCTTTGCACCACAAAATTAAAGTCCAGCAAATTAATGCGGTGGCATGAAATCAATTAAATGTGTTGGCAGGTAATACATGTATTTCAAAGGAAGAGTATTAATATGGTCTATCAGCATGATGTTAATTGTGTATGTTTTCTTCACAACACTGCAAATATTAAATGGTGCAAATTCTTTGTGATATCCCCTCACTCCTGGGCACTCCCTTTCCCCAAATAATGAGAGAAAGTAATTAGATTTTAATCAGGAAACTCGGTTATTCGGTTCCAACTTTTTTTTCCAGGCCACGACAAAACGCTCAGAGTTTTTGTTCCATAGTGTAAGATGGCGGTCTTTGGCGCTGCTGTGGGGATACGCATGCAGTCTGGTGTTATGGCTCATTCATTTGCCTCCACAGACAAAGTGTGGCCATTGTCTTCTGTGCTATTTCAATGTTGCATGAGGGACTGGCCTAGAATTCCAGCAGCGCTCTGCCACGGAGTCGCAGCGCCTGCTGCATCAAGATTGAATCATTTAGCTCCTCCACAGCTTGGAATGCTGTTATTGGGATTCTATTCACTTAAGGTATTTGCTATTGATATTTTGTTACTACATGTAGTGAGAGGAACATAAATTAAGACAAGTGTCACAGGTAATTAGTTCACTAATTTGGCAGGGGCTCTCCTCCGGTGACCACTGATTTCTTTATTGAGCTGGCTTGGTTTACCATAGGTCTGCACCTCTGTGGAATAGAGAGTGCAACTGAGGAAGACATTGCATTCACATTGACAATGCCCAAAGCCTTGGAGGCAGGAGGAAATAAACAGTCCAAAGTTTGCTATTCACTGATTAAAATGCAGTGTTTTTGTTTGCAATTTTACATTACTCTGTTGAAAGTGATGCCTGTATCCTGATTTGTTTTAAACAAATCGTTTTTCCCACATCTCAGGGTCTCTTAAAAGGTTGGGGGTTAGTTGTTCCAAGACTTTATCTTGCCTATTCTACCCATTAATTAACTTTTTTAACCAGGATGAATGACTAAATGGCTGCAATTGGGCACACTCAATTGCAAGGGTAATATGTCGGGAGCTGCTGGACCTCTCTTTCTTCTCACGTGTCAACAGTAAGACCAAGGCTATAAATTACTGTGCGCAAAGCTCATGTGGTCGGTCTGGCATTAGTCAACTTATGCCACCTCACTTGTTGACATCCACACATGACTGCAAATTGGTAAGTCTTAACATCAATCATTACTTTCTCCTCGAGCAGTGTAATTGAATTTCCCTGAGGTTCAAAACGATTTTGCAGAAGTTGTTTCAACATTAAATGGACATACGAATTGATTGTGTAAAAAAATATATATTTCATGCTGCGTGGCCTAGGGAAATGAGTCAGACGGAATGTCTGACCAACGGGGCGTTTCTGACAAATTTTGCTGTCATCATTAGCCAAGTTTAAAATGCAATGTGCTTATTGAATCTGTCTTTGTCTTGGCAAAGAAAAAAATACTGACCAAGTCTGTCACTGTCAGAGGCGGAGTGGAGATCTTGTCTGTCTTCAAGGAGTGTTTGGTTTTATGTTTGTAAGAGGAGATGTGGCCACAGATGGAGGAGAAGGGCTTTGATGCAGTCAGCTGTTGGCCACTGCAGCTCCAGATCGGCCAGTGTGCACACTTTCCGCCCATCTCTGACTCAAAACCCTTTTGACAAGTACTTTAACTTTATTCTGTTATCAGCTTTAGACTGGAATTCTGAACTACTCAAGTGCTGAGGACAGCAGGTAATTCTCTCTCTCGCTCTCTCATTCACTTTTCCCTCCTTCTCAGAGCCACACAACCCTGTTTCCTTTGCCCACTACCCAATTTAGAAGTCCTTGAAGCTTTTGCTTAGAGAGGAAAGCACTCTGCACCTTTCAAGGTAGCCATGTGTATTAGTCCTTTTTCAAGGCACTCAATTCCAGGTGCCACATTTTGGCCTGTAATGGTATATTTGATTTCTATCCCATGGATTTAAATTCCTGATATGATATTGGTTATTTTTATGACATTTGAAGGCAATAAGGTTTTCACCTTTCATTTTATCCTTGACATCCCAATTTTACTCATTGCAACATATCACACAGTGGTACCATACAGTATTTGCAGCTTTAGCTCCAAAAGAAGGAAGCACATGGGCTATGTAATAGTGCTCTGTTTAGTCAATATGTTGTATTATGGGCTCCTAGAAACATTATAAAGCTAAATGCCATGAACACTTAATTGCACTGTCTATGTCAAAAGAATATAACTTAGTGTGAGTCATGTCTCAAAGGACGAACACACACATACACACATCTGATTGCTAGTATTGAAAGCATTGTTGTTCTGCGGTGGTCAGTGGAGGCGTTTGCTGAGAAGATGAGTTTACATCAAAGACCTGTGTGGCCATCTGACGATCCTCCAGAGGAAATAACCGGCCTAGTGTTGCCATGTCTGCAGACAGAACAGCACATCTGGGAGCGTGTGAGTTTGACAGGTGGAGGTGGGATATTGAACCGGAAAGATCGCAGGTCAGCCCCCAGTATAATAAGGCTGCAACCTGGAGTCCAAAAAGAGCCTCTTCCACGTCACTAGCCAGATGCAGCCGTTTGAATTTCATAAAGCTCATTAGCTTCACCTACTTATTGGGTCAGCGACTTAAGGTTATGGAATGCATTTACACTCTGTGTGTGTTTGTGTGTGTGTGTGGTTTTATATTATTCCATTGAGGGCTTCAATGTCTTTCCCTACTGTAGAACCTGTTGTGAAAAAGAGTTTCAGCAGAGCATTGAGGGAGATGAGATTTATTTATCTTTTTTATGGTGCCATTCTATTCTCAATGCTGCACCTGTTTCAGCGCTCGGTATTGACTCTGGAATTAACATATTAATTGTTTACTAGCATCCTCATGTTGGTTTTATGAGTCTTGCTGGAGAGACACCGCTGGTGTGTGCGTGCGTGCACGTGCGGGCGTCGCTGGCATATGTGTTCTCATCCACACTTGTTAGGGTGCGTAATCAGAGCTGCTTTGGAACTTTGCAAGAAGTCATTAGCAGTCAAGACTATTGTGCAGACGCTCTGATTTCAAAGGTGCTCCACAACAGCTTGTATGGTGAGGGCTGATTGAACTGGAGCACTTGAAAGGGGAAGAGAGACGTCAGGTTCGCCGCATCCTGTCGCGGCCCATCTGGCTCCTTCTCTGCTCCCACAGTCAGCCTCCCTTTGTAAGGACGGAGGGTTTGAACATCAAAGACAAGCCGTGCTACCTAGGAGACGGAAACAATTAGTAAGGGATTTGGTGAACGGTAACATGGTGGAGCTCTGCGCCACTGCTGGAGAACCAAGAATGGTGTCAAGACTATGCCCAAGTGTGTCGAGTAGTGATAAAGAAAAAGGTTGCTTCAAAAAAAACTCACACGTACCGCGGATCTGGGAGACAAATGGAAAATAAATACAAAGATCAATAAAGACTGAAAGAAAACTTCTATAGCAATCCGTGAGTGTTTCATTTTTACATGTTATGGCACATTTGTCAGAAAAACTCTTTTTTTAAGTCAGATTATAGATCGTGTCTTGATTAAGATCTAATTATTCTGGGTCTACTGGGGATTTTAAATGAGTGTCTTAAACATGCTGCCTTGTTGGAATTAAGCCATGACACTGGTGAATTGGTCGGAGTCTCGTGACTGATGCCACAGGTATGATAAGTCATTCCTCATTATCTTTTGTATATTACGCTTCCCCCTGAGCCACCAAGCTGAAGGCCATGGCAACCTTCAGGGGATGCTGCTTGTTATGAAAAACCCTTGGGCTGTCAAAGGTCTGCTGAATATTTTAAAACCAAATGCCTACACCTTTTCTTTTCACCTCCATCTCTCTTAATTAGCTTCATTTACTCTTTGACATTCAAGACACAATGCATGTTCATTAAACACCTGCATTTATTGAGTTGGTTGTCTCGCATGTACTCAAAATTCCTTTTTTTGCTCAACCCCCATTTACATAATACACTGAAGATGATGGTGCTCAAAGCATGCGATATAAAAATTTAAAGACCGTTTTTAAGATTCCTTCTGTTCATACAGTATATGCAGGTGAAAGAGACAGTGTATATTGTTGGTGTACAGGAAGAAATGAGAGGAAAACATGAATTGTGACTGACTGTACAGATAGAATGTAGATTAAACTCGGCACAGATATGAATTCACAGTGTTAATTTGAAGGGTAAATGAGGGAATGAAGGAAGCAGATTAAAACAGACCTAAATAATTAAATCTAATTATGTAGCAAAATGAAATAATAGAACAGAGAGCAATAATTGCAGCGTTCTTTCCTATTAAATCATGGCACGTATTCTTGATGTGATATAATTTATTGTCTTCCCTTTGCTTAAAGCTTTTTAAGGGATATTAAGTGTGGAGGGAGGCTGGGCATGTTTAAGCTGACAGATTTAAGTATGAAAGTATCCATAAATGCATTAGATTGGATTAGAAACCTCACTCACTCACTGGACAGCTATTTAATCTGAAAGATGTCCGCATTCCACCCATACGCCACCATTAAACAAGCTTGTCTATCTCTTACAATTAGCACATGGAAGATTTGACCCACATTTTCTACTTACGTGAACCATGCTCATGATGAGCAACTCCTCAGCCAGAATAATCGGATGCTGATTGCGTTCATTCGGAGACCTCTGAATGTGTTAATGTCTCACATGCTGTTTATTTCCATACTTTGCACCATTTTTCCCCCCTGCCCCCTCCCTGAGATGTGTGAGTGTTTGTGGGTGTCCGAGCAGGAATGGAGATGAGGCAACAGCAGGAGAGAGAGTGCTAAAGGAGGACTTGCATCAGGGTGCCATTCCCATGATTCCCTTTGCGATGGGCAAATCAAGCGAAAGAGGGGAGGAGAGGGGCTGGTGTGTGTGTGGCAAGGGGGTGGGGGGGGGGGGGGGGGTGGTCAATGACCAGTCCCATGTAGGGGCACATCAAAGAGTGTGAACGCCACAGCGCTAACGGCCACGCTGGGGGTCAGACACACTGACAGAGGGATTTAGTCATTTTAGAATCCATGTGTGTGCAGCTCTCGGTGCAATGTCAGACCGTGACCTCTGGGCGCAGGCGAGGAGGATCCCCGAGCGCTAGCCGCACGCCGCACGTGCTTCATCCGTTGTGACGTGCAGGGGAGCCGCAGCCCAAATTAAGCACGGCAATTTATGGCTGCCGCAACAGCAAACGACAGCGATAATGCGCGAGCTAATTCGCAACTGATGTCCACTAAATTTGTGATGCTTTCTTAATATGCAGTATGTGTGTTCGGTGGCAATACATTATGGGCTGGCTCGACATTTACTGGAGCTTACGAGGCTCTGAGGAGACATTGTGATCTGCTTCATCCGCATGCGGTCCCAAAATATTCATTTGGGGATTGTTTTATGCATTTTGGGACTTTTACAACCCATCGAATGGGATCTTTCTCATCTGCAAGCACTAACTGCCTTACATACATTTGCAATAAAAGGTTTTACAAATCTGCTATGGGACTACAGCCTCGCTTCTGTTAACTTGGCCAGGAGATAAAATATACCGATAGACAGGGAATTAAAACAGTGGGGACACAGTTTCCCAGAGAGCCAGCACATAGTAACAGTTGGCAGAGGCGCATTATCAACCTGAGCCTGAATAAAATATTAAATTCTTAGAGATGTCTATTATGTATGTGAATGTGATGCTGGGAAGGAGTCGTTTTGAAGCCTTTCAATTAAAAAAAAAATTTCGGCAGCAAGGTGCTCATTAAAATCAATACCTACTTGTTTTGTTGGTTTGCTGCGACAGTTTATTACATGTTATCATCTTAAAGGGAATGTTGTCACATCCTTTCCCTCCCACAGCCTAAAAATAAAGACAGGCAGTGGTTAATGAGTGTCTGTTCATCGCTGCTGCGCTTCCATCAACTTATTATGCACTAATAAATAAAACACTCGGAGAGGACTTGCACGGCACAGACAAAAACCAGGGAAGTTACTTAGGAGTACATCTCCCCAATCTGACTCAAAATGTCAGCTGGAGCTGTTTCCCCCCCCCCCTCCCATCTCCGCCGCCCTATCCCTAATGTGTTGTGACTGAGTGATGGTTAATTCTGACACGACCACTAGGCCACCGCCGCCTGCCTCCAGAGCTGCTCCGCCAGCGAGAGCCTCAGTGTTGCAATGCTGCCCCCCAGTGCATGCTCCTCCCCAGCCCTTCCTCCTCCAAGCGAGGGAGCCTCTCGTGGACCTGACCGCTGCTGTTGATGTCGTCCCCCCCCCCCCCAACCTGCCTGCCTGCCTGCCCGTCAGCCTCCCGCCCCAGCCAACACTCACGTCCCCCTGGTGTTTCTCAAAGTCAAGTCCCAGGCAAGGTTCTTCTCATTTCTCTACATCTGTCGGTATCGCATCTTTGATTCACACAGACAAGCATTTTGTGGGGACATAATGATGAAGCGTGCAGCAGGAACGTCAAGAGGAAGAAAAGAAGACAAAGAGAGAGGATAGGGAGAGAGAGAAAGAGAGAGAATGAGCGTATGTATAATGCATGTGTGTAACTGCCTGAGTCAGCGACGGCCATGATTTTAGTAGCTTTGGATGTGTGTCTGGCTCATGTCCAACAGCACGCCATCCATACCATCCCTCAAAGTGCATTTATACTAGTGCCGCTGCTGGCACCGCCGCGTCCTGGCTGCTCAGCTCGCAGCAGCCCGAGAACTGATGATGATTGCGATGGCTATAACATAAAGGCAGTTATAGGCTTGTTTTTCTGGGTTATTACGAGGATATTGAGGGGCCGCGCACATGTATCTCCCAAAGGCTTTGCTCACTGCCACAGGTAAAGGCTTAAGCTAGACAAATGACTTGTTTGGGTCATTCCACTCCATCAGAAACCTGGCGTGAGCGTTGGCGCTAAAGTTGTCATCGCTGCCTGTTTCAACACAAGCCCACCCCAACTCCCCACCCCTGCCTCGCCCCCACGTCTTTTCAGCTAGCCTTTGTTGACAGTTTAAGTAAAGGTTCCGGTAATCTTCCCTCGCCCTGGCTGCTGCCACCCATCAAAATGCATTTTTGCCCCCCGGAATGCATGCAATAGGTGACTGTGACATTGTTGAAAAATGGAAATTATATATTTAAAGTCGAGGGACCTATTTAGCACATGTAGCCATCATTCATTAAGGCTGAGAGTGAACACATACAAATTCTTGGCTGCAGACGTAAAGTTGCTCTCTCGGTTGCAGACAGGATTTAAATTGATTTTATTTTTGTACCAGACCTCAGTGTCCTCTCCTCCCGCCTGTTGTTAGGTGCCTTCAGCTGTGGACATTGCTATGAAAGAGTGCGTCTTGGCCCTTTTCACAATGTCTTGGCTTGCTGACTCCTGGCCAAGTTTATGGAGGCTGACGTTTGCCTCGGACTCGCACTGTAAACGACAGTGTAAATACTCCCCCACATTTCTCACGCCGGGAGAGCTGGCGCCGTAAAACGCTCAGATTGATAGAGCAATATCCAATTCCTCCCTTGAGTTAGAGGGCAAACCTCTATGAGCCCGCCATTGGCGACTTTGCCCTCCCTTTGACTCTGCGTTTAAAAATAAACTCACCCCCCCCCCCTTAAAAAAAAACAATGCTTTATCAATGGGCAACAGCGGCAGCAAGTGCCCTTTTTATCGGCTTCGGCCCCGAAACAATTAACGGCTCACCATGGGGGCCCCCGCGCGGAGCTGAATCACCCTGTAAGCGGCGAGGGGCCCCCGGGGCCCCAGCGTAATGCATCTCCCATTGTGCACACTTCTATAAATTACTGGCAGCGCGAGTAGGCAGATACAAATAAAGGTGATTTAGCCCAAAGAGATGCTGAGGGATGGCACTCATTAGGGCCGGAGCGGGAGACGAAAGTCGAGATTTAACTGAGAGGAATTCCTGGCCATTAGTGTTCTGGCAGCCTGTGTATTGATAGGTTTTTAATAAGACACTGCATTAATGGATATCATGAGTGAGTGGGTTTATGGTAATGGGGACAGGCAAGCCGAGGGGGGGGTGTAAGGGAGGGGTGGGATGGTTTGCGCAGGAAGTCCCAAATGTGCTTTTTGTCAAATTTCCACACATCCTCTCCTCTCCGACACCCTGCAACACACACACACACACAAGCATTCTCACTTTCACATAAACACACAAGAACTTGTCAGCAGGGGAGCACCTCTGAAAGCTGCTGCAGCACAATGGCGGAGTCGACTCTGCAAAAGGCTGCGGGATGGAGCCAATAGAATGATAACGGCGCGTCTTGTATTAGGCTGAGTGACATGAGAGAGGGTGGAAGTGGCAGTGATGAACTGGATGAGAGGAGTCTCATGTGCATGGGGGAGTCTTCATTTCCTCCTATTAATCATAGGAACTAATTCTCTACCCTGCTCCAATTTTAACCCTACCCTACCTCCGACTCAAGATGCTCTAATTGAAATATTAGCTGCAAGTTAAGTAAATGAAGTCGATTTAATCAGCCCTCTGTTTTTTTTTCATATCCATTCTCCCCTGTGTCCTCGAGATCTTTCTATTAACGGAATGGTTGAGGGATCAATTTAGAGTTTTTAAATAGGCTGACAACTCTATTTTCTCAATGACAAAAATTGCGGAGATTAACCTTGTGCAAGCGTGAACTTTCCGGGCAGGTAGACGGGAGGCGCCTGATCTCTCAACATGGGTCCTTCACCCTTCTCACCGCTGAAGACTGAGCAGCATACTGGAGTGTTGTGCTTCAAAAGCACACCATTTCTCTTCAGACAAATCATTTTCATTCCCTTGCTCTCTCTCTCTCTCGCTCTCTCGCTTTCTCTCTCTCGGTGGACCATTTCAGGTGGTCTGTACACTTTGGTCCATGATAAGAGGGCGAGAGAGAGAGAGACGGTCGTTATCGCTTATACAGATAATATAGGACTTTTAAACGGACTCTTTACATGCCTTTGTATTGGTATCCAATTGTATCTATTTCAGTGGTATCCAAAGAGATGGTGAGCTGGAGCACATCTCCTGGGTACTCATATCAGGGGCTTCAGGAGGCGGGAGGTGGAGGTGATCACTTGGGGTGCTGATCATTTGAGAGTCTTATCGCGGTTTTGACCCTCCCTTTTACATAGTTAACAGAACTCCTATTAATTACTCTCTACATCGAAAGGCATACATTTTTAGGTTTCAGTCGCAGAGATAGAAGAATTCTTGTATCTCATTCTTGAAGACCCATTTATGCAGGATATTCTTTTTAAGAGGATATGCTTGGTCCTTGGTACAGATGAATTTGTAAAATACAATTCTAAGACATAATTTCAGAGGAAGCAAGACCCAGAATGTGTGAAATTACTGTTGGAAAACTTATATACACTTTCAGATAAGGCTTATGGAAAACTACCATGCTTGAAGTTTGATTTCATTTATTCAGTAATTATATTCATGGGATTTTTTTTTATTGTTTGTTTTATTCTCTTTTGACACAATTTTTTTGTTCAGAAGTTCTACTGGATCGATTTTATAATGATATTTATTTGTCTGACTATTTGGAAGTATTGCTAGTAAGTAATGCCAGCTTTCTCAGCACAATGATAGAGATGCAAAACACTACGCTGTCAGTAGCTTACCATTGTCGACAACTAACACCAACACTGTGGGTGTTCCTGAGTCCTTGGGCTGGCATGTGCTAAGGCAGAGCCTTCATTAATGGTGCCATTGCTCATCTGAGCTTTGAACTTCTATTTGTTATCAAACAAATGAAGTGAAATGAATTTGAAGAGACAAGCGAAAACCCAGAGGCGAAAAGAGCTTGGTAATGAGTTCCTGTTGTCCACTGTCCACTGCAAAAAAAAACAAAAATTCTGGGTTGCATTTTAAAATGAAACATTATCTATAATCAACATCACTCCCCAGCCAATACCTGAATAGAATCTTTCTGTGCAATGAAGGCCATAACTGAAGTCACGTCTCATATTTATATTCACTCTAAATGTTCGGGCTGTTATACTGTTTCACTGCATAGGTGAAAAGAAAGGAATAGGATTGAGACAGGTCTCCAAACTGACTTGATATTGATCTTGAACATTTTCCATTTCACGTTGATTAGGAAGAGCACCTGAAGCACTGACCAAGTCTATTTTCTTGGCTCTGATATTTCTGGCAAGTCTTCTGTTTGATCAAAGAGCACTAAGGCCAAGTCCATTATAAAAGTATGCAAATGAGGCGAGGGACGATAACATGTAGATAGTCCATGTGCACCAACCTAAATAAGCCGTATGAAATCTCCTCTGTCATGTGTTCCACACTGTTCCATGTTTGATATCTCACATGGATTTCAGATGTGTTCAAATATACATTTAATATGTTTATTGACAGGATTTATCTTAAAAATGTGCTGCAATGTTATGTGTGTGTGTAGTCGAAATATCAAATTATACTGAATACTGACCAATCCTTCATGAGTCTTTTTACATTTAATTGGCACTCTCTAATAGCCTTATCTACTGTGAGCCTGCATTCTATTTACGATTTCATAACTTTTCTTAACAAATTAGACGAGTGCTACCCCTAAAACCAATCAGTGAAGATCTCGCTACCTCTTTTTTCTCTCTCCATCTCTCTCCCTCTCCCTTTATCGGAGGTGGACTTCTGATAACTAACCCCTCCTCCACTCACTCACCCTCTATGCCTGCGTGTCTGCAGAGTGGCGATAAGTAAATCAATAGACTGTCACTTCTCATTTTTACAGCCGGAATTGTAGTCTCTGCACCTTGCGCAAGGTGACGGGCCTCGGCCACCGGCTCCCGTGATCTGGTCAAGCAATCTATGCACTCTCTCCGGTGGAATATTCCGCATTCTCACCGCACCAGATGCTGGAGCCAAGTGGGCAGCATGACCCTCCCTGGGCTCTCGGGTGGTCAATGATGGCACTGGCAGATGCGCAGGCGGCTGCGGCAGAAAGTGACAGAGAGCGGCGTCTCGTGTGTCAGGCAAAAACCTCTTATTTCACATGATCAATTTTCTGAGGTTTTTTGTTTAGTTTTTTCCCTCTGTAAATCAATAGTGTGACACAGCCTGTGTGTGTGTGTGTGTGGGGGGGGGGGGGGGGGGGGAATCAATGTTCTCACCACAGAACCACTGAAAGCTGAACTAGAAAGCAAACCTGAGTGAAGACTGGGAGAGAAAGTGAAGAAGTCAGGTGGTACTTTTGTCTCATCTCCTTTACTTGTTTCTGTTAATGATCATACAGGAATAGTGATTGCCATTACAAATACTCACTGAAACATTGCAAACTTATAGCTGTTTTTAATGATCCCCTTACATCTTATCAAAACAACACCTTTTGCATAAACAGCACAAAATTACACCTTTCGCACCTTTCAGTTAAGAAAGCAACAAAACTTTTTTGATTCTTGAGTATAGTTATTAAATTGTTTTCATGCAGTACCTTAAATTCTTTTCACCAAGGACTTTCTCCATCATAGTATCTCTCATAGTTAAGAATTGCAATAAAAGAGTGTTTTAATACCAGCAGTCGGCACACACAATACAAAATCCACTGAAGAGACTTTCAGTGTACTCATGGATGAACAAAAACTACCCTCCATTACACACATCTTCAATCATAAGTGCCAGTGCAAATACAACTTGTCTTCATGCTGTTGTCCTTCAATATGTTTGTATATCATGATTAAACTTATCTAAATAGGAGAAATGCAGTGGGCTGGTTCTGCTTTCTGTACTTGAGAGACAAAACAAGTATTATGTTTTTGCGTGGCTATTCACACACTGAATGTGGAACTATAATATGGAAGTAAGACAGATGCCTTGTGTCTGCCGGCATGGCGTTAATAACACATTGGAATATTGAGATAAGTCTTCTGCAGTCAGCATTCACTTAGTGGGGCAGAGGAGCCCCGTTTCTCAAAGGAGCAGAACATAGATCAGCCCCAATCTATGAGAGTTAAATGTGTCAATATGGAGCGTCCACAGCCGAGGCTGGTAAATACAAAGAATGATGAAGCACTCTTGAGAAGATTTCTCTTATTTGCCTGTATTGATTTGTCCGTTGTGTGTTGTTTCTAGGTTTGTGCAGGTATAAAGGGTATACATTATAATAGAGTGGCTGCAGGACTGATGAAAACACATTTTCTGAAGTTTGGCGACTGTAGTCAAAGTTTCACAGCGGGTTCTCATTAATCTAAATCTACAACTTGTTCATTCGCCGCTCAATTAGCCTCTAATAGTGTGTGTTTTATTGTGTTTCAGTAGGATGTGTTTATGTGCGCGCGCGCACACACACACACACACACACACACACACCTGTTTGACGTTCAACTCCCCAACAGTGAGTATGCTGGTGCCAAGCTCCTGCAAGGTTACTCTGCACACACGTGGCAGATTTTGTGAAATGAGAACAAATGTTACATGACACGGTGGCATGACTGGCCACATTAAAACTGATTGACAGCATATTTCACAGTAATGAAAATTATCTGGCAACACCAATCACTCAGCAGCTGCCATCGCTACAAACAATCTCATCCAGCTTCCGTAGCAACCATTTGTGGGACTCCTGCTATTTGAGTTCGAGGTGTTTTGCTATGCAGAGCTAGAGGCAATGTCAAATAACAGTGTTCTCTAATAAGATTCGCAGAGCTGGAACCAGAGTCATGGTCTTAAACAATGATTTTGGTGTGTATCCTCACTCAAAAACTTGAGATTGCCACATGAACTAGTGCAGCCTGGGATGAAATGTCACCCCTTACTACCTTTCAAAACCCGAACTAGAAAATGTCAGTCATGAAGTAGGCATAATGAAATATGAATAAGCCTGCACCATCTTGCGCACATTAATGTTGTCTGCTGTGCTGTTTCCTGACGATTTACTCCTTATCATGCCCGAGACACACTGCCGAGGTGCCTGTGCTGCTTTGCTTTGTTTTGTTCACATATTCATCCTTTTTTTCCGGAGGAGTTAATAAACAGCTCCATCCACATGACAACAGAAGAAACAGCTTGATGGACGCCCATCCTGGTATTGATTTCCATATCAAACTGCTCACAAACTAAAACTGACAGGCGTACAAAATCACCTTGGCATTGATGGCGGAGGCATGATCTGTGGGTAAATTGCCTATTTTGGGCTGGAGTTCTTTCAGGTCACAAATTTGTAGGAAAACTGGACCCTCTGTCCAGTTGCAACAGTGGCTACTAGCATGTAATTAAGCCATTTGGTTAACATTTTCTATCCCAATACCTTGGTCCTTGTAAAAATAGGGTACTGCAATTATTAACTCCAACGTGTATTGTGGTTATTTAAGACTTTGTTGATGATCATACATTCATTAACACAAAGCATGGTGCATTTGATGAATGTATTTAGCATATAATATTGCAGTGTGGTTTAGTGTAGTAATAATCATAACCTGAATAAAACACTTGCACATAAGAGTGAAGTGAATCAGTGCAAGGCTGTTGTATTGGTCCTCTATTCTTCATTACTCATTGAAGAGTGGATTGTTCAGCCCTTCCGAAATGGCAGCTCTCTCTACAGCTGTGATCTGAGTTTAGATCTTGAGGTAAAAAAAAAAAAAACAGACAAGAAAGAGGAAAGGGTCTGTGGTTTTGTTTAAAAAGACAATGGCAGGTTGTGTCTGTTTCAAAGTTAAAGACTCACATTTGTCTCTACTTTTGTGTCCCCGTGACCACAGGGCTTGCTATCACACTAATTGTTTTAACCTTTCAAGTTGTTTGAATAATGCAATTGTTTCTTTTGTTCACTTATTAATTGTGCCCATGGGGAAAAGTAAAGTATTACCATCACATGAATAGTTGCTTTCATTTTATCTCACTTGGCATGTACCTTACAGGGAAGAGCAAGTGAAATTAAAATAGTCTCATGCAAGACAGCACAGAGAGATATCTGCAAGCTCCTCTCGGGTGGGCATGTTTATTAACGTGCCTGTGGAAAGCTTTATGCAGGTGTGGATGTACGTCTGTGGAATAGAATGAATCAGTAGTGATTTAGGTGAAGTGAGGTAACGCGAACACACATCCGACCTTTAAACGCATTTTAAGATGCCTACTGTACCTGTGAGACCAGTGTTTGATTCATTTTAGTGCTGTCAGTTAAACGCGTTATTAACGGCGTTAACGTAAACCTATTTTAACGGCGTCAATTTTTTTATTGCGAGATTAACGTTCTTTTTGGTGTAACAAACTTTGTAGTTTTTTCAGACCGTGCTGCATGTACATGCCCCCTTTTAGGGGAAAGGGAGCTGTTTGGATAATGTAAACCTATGCTGCATAGAAGTGGGGAGCGAAAAGGGGTTATACTTACTAAATCTTGAAACAAACGTGAATAAAAGGCACAAAATAAGGTTGGTGTAAGAGTTATCTGTGTGTTTATGGGATTAATGTGACCATTATGTTCCTATTTTTTGCTCTTTCCAGTTTAGCCTACTAACAGGAGTATCACGAATGTAGGCACAGTCAAACTGTCCGTGGCTGACTATAATAAGTTCGGCAAGCTTAACTTTACATGTCATAACATCAACTAAATATAAGTCACACATTCATTCTATCACTTGTAATATGAACATAGCCTTTTTCCTACAACTAGGTGAGATAATTGGCTATGCCTGTTATACTGAAGTTCCACAGTTAGCTAGCTAGCAAGCTAACCGTTTTACATGGGATATGATATGGTAAGTGTAGCTAGTACGTGCTGAATGGGTTGTAATGTAGCCTACATCGTTTCGACATGAGTAAGTTACATACACATAATTCTTTATAACTGCCGTGTTAGTAAAATTATTGAATGGCCTGTAAATTAATAACTAGATGTCAAGGTGTGATTAGGCTATCTGTCTTTCCCACTAGAATCAATGATATATGTATGTTAACTTGTTTTCCGCTAAAATGGGCAGATTAAATGTAAACTATCTTTATGATGATGCGCCTTTAGTAGGCTACGTAAAGGCATGCTGCACACACTTGTTTGGGCTTACGAGCCGGCCAAAGAGTAGATTCGTAGCCTACAATAAATGCAGTTCTGAACTCCCGGTCAGCTGAATGGTGTTTTAAAGGGACACCAGGCAAGCCTGATGTTTTTTCTCTACGAACTCCCCCTCGCTCGTCTGAAGCTCTTTTCCTTTTCTTTGCGTCTTCCGTCAAGGGTTTTCGCTGCTTCTTCGCCGACTCTGCCACGTTTGCAACAATCTCTAGCGTTTTGTTAGCCTGCCTCTGTGCTGTAAACTAATCCTGCTTCGGTCGGCGGGTAGGATACACCGAACTTGCAAGTGGGATATTCTTCCTACAGGCAGTAGGGGCGGGCGAGAGAGCCTTCATTCGCCCTGTAATGAGTCATTTAACCATATACCAACTTACGAAGATGATTAATTAACACAAAAACGTTGCCTGGTGTCCCTTTAAATTGCTGTGGACACCGATGCCGACATGAGTGCGATGCACTCTGCTTTCGACATTCATTTACTGTACATTAGATTCCATTCTTTTCAATACAACTCTGCACACCAGCATCGCACTTTGCCGCCGTGTAAATCACGATTCAGTTATATTTGGTCGACACCGCTCCATAAAATCCATTGTTCATCCAGTGTTTGCGTGTTAAAAACTTCGGCGCTGATGTGTGTGACAAGTGACAGTGCACCATAGACTGTAGGCCTATAAAATGGCAGTGCACTCATGTCGAAAAGTTCCTTATTTTTCAACTGAACTCAAAGATAATAAAAATATAGTATTTTATGTTTGTTATGCCCTTTATTAGATATATTTCTGAAGAATATATTGTGTTGCCTCAGGTCTGCTGCACATCTTTTGAAATTTGATTTGAAATAATCAAATAGACCTACTTAAAGTTAAGTTAATGAAGTAACTTGCTTTGCTTTCATTTGAATCCTAATTAAGATACACAATAATTGCTTTATATTGTTAACATGGACTCCTGGAAAGTTCAGAAATGCAAAATAATATAATTTTAATCATGCGATAAAATATGTGATTAATCGTGATTAACTAAAGGAATTCAGCGATTAATCGTGATTAAAAATTTTAATCGTTTGACAGCACTAATTCATTTATAAATAAAACTTAGAACCACAACATAGTCTCTAAGCGCCTTCTTGGCCAACATCAGAGAGATGTTTTGTATGTTAAATTACTTACTATAGGATGGTACAGTGTGTGTGGCATGACTAGATGGTTGCCCAATGCTATACTACTGACGGTTGTCCGATGTAACATAAAATAACTTTCACTCAATTCCCTTTCACTCAAGTCTTGCAGACGGCTATAACTCTGACACAATGCATCAAATAACAACATTTATGTTTAAAATAGTACATGACCCCTAACAACTATAATGAATAATGATACAAAATAAAACTGTGGCAATGAAAAAGTAGCATGGTAGTTCATCTTCCATCACAAAAGGTTAATGCATTTGAGAATCTTAACCACTATTTTTGGTATCTGTACAAATAAATGGGCTGAGAGACGCAAACACAATTTATTTAACTGATTTATCTGCAGTCACCTTGGAACGTGTGTGTGTGTGTGTTTGTGTGTGTGATATGAATTGTGAGTTTACAGAGTCAGGCCTTCGCCTTGTGAAATTGACTAAAACAGAACAGCTTGTCTCAATTGTTATGGCACAAGCCTGAAACCTTTTGCAAGACCCCCAACTCTTAACAGAAACTGAAGTTAAAAGCTTGTCAACAAAACACAAAAAAGCTTAAAGGTGCGATTTGTAGGATTGTTACCGAACGTTCTGCAGGCCAAAATCAAAACATTGGTGAACGTTCTCAAGACTACCAGACACAAGCCTCTTCTGGGTTGCCAGATGTAATGAAGACTTAGCTAACGTTAGTTGACCTGCAGCTGCTTTAACGTTTCTCCAACCATGACCCAGCTAAACATTACTGAAACAGTGAAAACAAAAAATACCTCTCTAACCAACGTAACATATTTAGCTGAAGTTAGCGATGCAGATGAAGTTTAGCCTAGGCTACCTGTTGTGGAGAAATATGGCCAGCTCTGCGTCAGACTTGATATTCTTCGTTTGACTAAGACGTCACCATCTCAGGAAGCTCCTCCGATGTCCACTTAATTTGTTTCTTGTTTTAATTTTGCCTGCCTCTCGTAGGTGTTCATGACTACAACTGACAGCTGTTGACAGTTGGCCTTTGCTAATTTGCCAACCTAAATAGGAGGACGCTCTAGCCCATTATTAATACGCTATTCTAGAATTAATCGTTCAAAACATAAACGAAAATTCCAAGAGATTCCGCCCCGTAACTCATTTTTTTTCATGGGTTTTACGGGGTTTTACAGGTTAGAGTAATGTTGTCAAATAAGCCATTACTTCAATTCATCGTGTTTCCTTACTCTGTGACAACATATGGTGATCATTTTTGGAATGGTTACAGTTTATTTTCCATTATTTCCTACATACTGGACCTTTAAAAAAAAGTGTGTGAGAATTGTGAGTTGACAAAGTCCGGCTTGAATATGGGATTTGCTCTGCAGGTCCGTCTGGCCAAGAGCCCATTCAAGCCCATTTCCAATGTCCCTAAATCCAGGCACCAATCACAACCATTGAGGCGGGCTTTACACGATGGCGATAGAGTACCGACATTGAAGCAGTTTTTATTTTTAAATAATGACTGATGCCCAGGAATAGCGCTTGTTTGAAGCTGCTATCGTGTCGGTGATAGACAGGGAGTTAGAAGAAAGTTTCCCATACTGCTTCCTTATGTTGGAATGTGCAAATATGTGCAAAAATTGAAGGGATACCTATATATGATGCAACAGTGGTAGGCTACTGAAAACTGTTTGATATTCTGTTTTTTATTTTTAATTTATGCAGTAGCTTATGGTATATCGATGACACATGTAGCCTACAGAAAACACTTAATTCGGAATTGATGTGCTATAAATGTATGCCAGCAATGGTTTATTAAAACAACATCACAGTAATTTATTTTGTCATGTTAATTTCCGTGATATCTGGTTAGCTTCTTCAGCTAAACTTCAGTGTTATTTGATGTGGTCACCCATTTAGCTACGAACCAAGGACATTACTGCTTAGCTTTTGACTTAGACCATGAACATACCTAGGTTAGTCTACACAGCGAGCTATGGGGCGCCAAATGTAACATGCCTTATTTCGTGGACAGAATGACTTTCGTGTGACGAAATACATATATTCATTTACGAAACCATGTTACATCGTGACGCCTTTTGTCCACGGAATGCACAAATTGGTTTGCATTGTGTCCACGAAATAAGGTATGTTACATTTGGCGCCCCATAGCGAGCCACAGACTTGAATGATCCTCTTCTCCGCTCTACCATATAGACTACAGTTCTGAGGTGTCAAAATAGTTTCTAAGCCTCGCTACAATTCCGGCATAATTGCTTTGAACGTTTCAGTGTTTCACAAAGCCTGGCTTTGCCCATCCCCATCAAAAATGTTGGTCGAGTCACTGGTGGTGGAGTCATCAGAGGCATTGCTAGCCTACATCCTCTTCTAAATCTAATATTGGGGCAAGTTTACATAGCTTAAACTAGGCTATATATATATATATATATATATATATATATATATATATATATATATATATATATATATATATATATATACAGTACCCTCCAGAATTATTGCCACCTTTGGTAATGTTGACTAAAAAAACAGGCATAAAAATAATCTTTTGATGATTCATTGTACTTTCACAATGAAAACAACAAGGAAAAATCCACCTTTGAAAGGAAGAAAATGTATTCCTTTTTCTCGAAACAAATTTGCTTCCCTTCAAGGTTGGATTTTTCCTATTTGTTTTCAATGTGAGATTACAATAAATCATCAACAGATATATTTTTTATATATTTTTTATTTTTTATATGTGTGTATGTGTATATATATATATATATAGTGTATATCTTTCGTCCCCCATGCCTGTGGTTGCCGGATTTGACCAGATTTACCCCATCCAGCAGGTCTCAGGTCAGCTCTTTGCCTCTGATTAAAATTTAGACAAATTGGCAAAGTTTTGTAAAAGCACTCAGTATTACAATGTAACAACTATATGTAGGTACCCACAAATACATAATGCAAGTACAATGATAGTACCTGATAGTACATGTTGTTACACAGGTTGTACCACTGTGCCTAATTAGGTAGGTACACTGTAACAGCGACACATTAAAATAAAGTGTTACCATATATATATATATATATATGTATGTGTATATATATATATATATATATATATATATATATATATATATATATATATATATATAGTGTATATCTTTCGTCCCCCATGCCTGTTTTTATTTGTCCCGGCCAGAAGGGATGAATGAAACAAAATGCACAATCGACTGCTGCTGAAATAAAACTCCTGCACGGTTTTGTTCAGAGCTGAAAATGCAATTGGTTTGACAGAGGGCAGATGTAGGTTGCTAATGACAAAATATTAGATTTCAGTGTGATACAATGTCTTTGTAAGTTACATTGAATTAAAAAATGTTTCATTCTTCCTGGTTCTCCCCTACCCTACAACCAGACAGTAAACAGTTGCAAAGTGTGTTCCCGTCGCTCTGCATAGGTCATCTTTCATTGCTCTGATTGGTTTTCAGTCTCTACAATTGCGTCCGGAGGCATTTTGATCGGCGTCCGTTGGTGACGTTCTTTTGGAAATGAGAGGTGAATGAACCTTTGCCAGACCTTTATCTCAAATACAATTGTATTGAGAAGGGTCTGGTGCCAGGCTAATATTCTTCTCCTTGTGATATGAGATTTACTTAAAGCAACACCAAAGAACTTTCCCTCTGTCGCTTTGCAAATAACGATGTCCACAGACAAGGTAGAATATTTTGCATGACTTATAAAAGTATGATGTATTGCAACATCAGATGCAAGTCAAATTTGTAGTTTCTTATGTCTCATTCCATCGAACTACAGATCCGCTACCCGATCTAGCAAACTTACATAGTGCGGTTATAGCCGATAGAGGGCCGCGAAGCGAATGCAGAATTGCCGTTCACCCTGTTACGAGTTGATGAACCACTGAAACGATTTTGGAAACATTATTTTAAGGTATAAAAAACTCTTTGGTGTTGCTTTAAACAGAACAACTTGTCTCAATTGTTATGGCACAAGCCTGAAACCTTTTGCAAGACCCCCAATTCTTCCTCAGAAAATTGAAGTTAAGCTTGTCAACAAAGAAGCCTAAAGGAGCTCTGTTGTTACTGTAGATGGTTCAAACCGTCGTGTTGGAACACCATAAATTAAATGGAATTTGAAAAGTCAATTGAAATAGTTTAATTTAAAAGGGTGTGAAAGCTAAATGGAATTT
This sequence comes from Alosa sapidissima, assembly GCF_018492685.1. Taxonomy (NCBI): domain Eukaryota; kingdom Metazoa; phylum Chordata; class Actinopteri; order Clupeiformes; family Clupeidae; genus Alosa; species Alosa sapidissima. Next base: position 6,164,504 of record NC_055976.1, read on the forward strand.
TGAATCGGCGTGAGATTAAATTGGACAAACGTGTCTCACGACAAAGCTTAAAGACCTCTGAGGAGCGAAGTATGGGGAAAAGCAACCACAGTGGCATCTAAGAAATCAATTCCTCATTCGACGTCTCAATTTAATTAGCCAGTTACTTCAGAGGAGACAACCAGACAGCAGTAGATTTTTATTTATATTGATCTGACGTGTCTGCAGACTTCCATTAAACTAAAACTAGCAAATCAGAGTGCTGGAAATGTCCAAGTTGTGCTCTTGAATTTTTGAACGCTGTGTGTGTTTGTGTGTGTGTGTTTGTTCATTTCTACATGAACTCTCCCATGCACTCTCTATAACTCTCTCTCTCTCTCTCTCTCTCTCTCTCTCTCTCTCTCTCTGTCTCTCTGTCTCACACACACACATGGGCACACATACAAGCACACCCACATCAGTTTCATAAGGCAGTTCACTGCACATCTATAAATAGTCTGTAGGGCACTGCACAACCTCAATTTGCCACCCCCATACACTTCTATTGCAATTATCCCAAGGTTTATTTCGGTTAAGCAGCCCGGCACAGGGAATAAATGCCTCAACTCATTCTGTGGTGCTTAATAGCATTGAGAATACTTAATGTCAGCTGGCAATCAATTTGATCAGAGGGGGAAGGTGAATATAAGCTTGTTAAAGAATGGCATGGACTCGTTCACTGTGTGAGAGATTCACACATACATCTACAGTGATCTGATCCATGTCATCCTTTTTAATTTCCTGCTCTGACCCGCTGTGCATAATTACATTTTCCATTCACAGTGTCGATAGAACTCGACATGATTCTCCTTATGATACGAGTCTGTCCCTCTCCTTTCTTTCTTTTACACTGCTCAGTGTCTCAGGTGGCTAGGATTCTGCTCCTCCCCTTGCATACTCGTACTGCAGTCCGACTCCATAGGAGCAGTAGAACTGAGCGAGAGCAGTGTTGCCTGTGCTTAATTCACTGGTCGGAGCCCACTGAATGTGAAATCGGCAGGTGCCACCTTCACAAGGCTGCAGAGAGGAGAATAGTGGCTGATTTTATAGAACTGTGTTGGGAGATAGGCACAGGGGGAGAAGTGGAGAGAGAAAGAGAGAGAATGAGAGAGAGACAAAGCCATCCAGAGAGATGGGGACTTTGATATTCTTCCTCTGGCTTGGGGTGACCTTCACCGGCTTCGGCTGAACCCCGAACAGAGACATAATGTAGATGAAATGTTCCCCAAGCTGTCCTTTGCCTCATGGTCTAGTACGTGTAATAAAACAACTGTAGTCTGTATGGCAAAGAGTCCCAGAGGGAGAACCTCCTGAGATCATCCCTTCCTGTCTCTCCTTCCCTTTCTCTCGTTCACTCTTTTGTCTGTGCCACACTCACTCATTCACTCACACACACACACATCTTACAGACGCACACAGACACACATCTCTCACACACACACACACACACACACACACACACACACACACACACACACACACCTACAGATGCTCCTGTGCTTTCACACTGCCAGTAAAACCTGTCATGCATTTGTGCACAACATCCTTAACAACCAAGGCCATAAATTGTCAGTCCCTGGACCAAGCCTGGTTGGAAGGCTGATGGTCAACCAAGGAAAGGCAGCACCCCCGTGTTGCATGCTTTCAGCTCTTTATTATTCCATGGTACATTGCCTTTGAGTGTGCAACGGTGGGATTTTTTTTCCTCCACTGTGAAATATTTCATATTGGGGCTTGAGGGATTGCGGAGTGGGCTCCACTGATAAGATCAGCCAGCAGAGAGCCGGTCTAATGGCGCCGTCCAATCTGTTCAGTCCTCTGATGTTCTCAGGTGCCACCCCAGCGTTGGAGAACGGAACATCGCTCCCTGGCTCCCATTGTCTGATGCTCTCGACGTGCTCTTCGGTTTAATTAGAGAACTCCTACAGAGTGGCACGCCGATCTTTTCACTGTCTCTTGCCACTTTTGATCCCCCTCCCCACCCCCGCCCTACACACACACACACACACACACACACACATACACACACTCACACCACAACCACTACTCAAGTCCGTGTTTCCTGCCAGAACTTTTCATTCAGCGCCACGTTCAACACATCTCTGGAGTGCACACGCACGGCAAACTTGGCCGCCGGTGTTGCTTAGCACGAATGCAGTCCAGCACGTCAGCTTTCTTTTTTTTTTTCTCCAGACTCACTGCATTTGACCTTGTATTTTCTTATGTTCGGTATAGAAACTCACACTCCCCCCACGCACACACACACACACACACACACACACACAGTGTGCCACATCACTCCCCACATCGCCATACTCCTCCTGCCCTTGCAGAGTCGAGCACACCACTGGGCAAGGTTGTGAAAAATATGTTAGTGCCGGATGAGAGGAGCACCAGCAATTTTTATTATGTGAAAGTAATAAGGCCTGACGTTTAATCACGAATCAGCGAATAAAACTTTAATGAGCAGAGATCCATGAGGTTTGAGGTTATCTTCAATTGGATGGAGTAGTGTCATAAAGATAATAGGTGGGAGTGTGCATATTAAATGAAAAGGGGGAGAAGGGGGAGGAAAAACTTCAGAGGGATCCTTATTTTACCCAAAATGGACGGTCAGGCGTTGGCCCTTTGATGCCCTTTCTCAGTGTGTAGTGAAGGTACAGAGCACGGGTGTTGTTTCTTCTCTCTAACACTCAAGGAACAGGAAAGTAGGAGGCTGTCCAATTCCATGTTTCATCACAAGCTCGCTCCTGTGGGAGGAGAGAGAGAAAACCAGGAACTTGATTTGCTTCAGATGGATGTCTCTCTGAATCCTAATGGTTGAAAAAAAAATACTTTTAAAATTTAATTAGAAAAATCTTTTTCTAAAGAAAATCATGTAATCTGATTGAAAGAACATTGATGGGCACTGATTGTCTGTGGTAAAATTCCAGACCCAGCAGGGCAATTGTGTCCAGCAATTGTAACAAACGCTAACTAACGCCCACTCTTCTTTCCCAAGGTAAAACGGCTTTTGACTATACAACATTTAAACCATTATGGATACATAGTTTAAAAGCCGTGGAAGAAAACTGTCTGATAAACTCTCTTTCGAGAAAAAAGGAGAAACTGGCATTCTGTAGCCTTTCTTAATCACACACCCACTTCACTCTCCTCTCGCTTAGACTCTATTCAATGGCTTGTGAGCGGAAGGGAAAAGATTTATGTGGCATTTGAGTTCGCGATGGTCTGACCTTGTGTTATTGTTGGCCTCAGTCCTGTAAGGGCTCACAAGGTACACAGCATGATGGGAAGAAAACTTTCTTTTCTCATATCTATGGGTCTTTTCTATTGCGTCTGTCACATGGAGGCTTGCTCAAAGGCTCAAGTGGAACCTTCCCAAACAAAACAGCTTCAAAACATGTTTTCTTCTACCTAACAATGATTTATTTACACTTTTGAACCGCCGCTAAGCAACTTTACTTTCCCCACCAATTCGGAGCAAAAATGCGGCCAGTCTCCCCTGCCAGATATTGTGTTTAAAGAGATCGGTTTTTCATCCTTTCAGTGTCCCTGTATAATAGGCCATTAATGAAGATACATGCAAGAACCCCTTGCTTAATAAGACAAGTGTCAGGCGTTTCTCGCCCTGGTGCAGGGAACTGCTCTGGCCAAGCTGCTGTTGCTGTGACACCGCTCAGTGGAAGGGGCTAGCTGGGTAGTTATAAGTGGTGAGGAAAGGAAGGTGAGGGGGTTGTGGGTGTCTGTGTGTGTGTGTGTGTGTGTGGGGGGGGGGGGGGGGGGGATGATGAGGGGAGCACGTCAAGGCAGAATTACTCCTCATTACTGAGCCGGACGAGCCAGTAAATCACTGCGCGGCTCAGCGGCAACTTTACCCCCATCAGCTCGGCGAGAGCCAGCGTAGAGCTGTGCCCACTGACCTATAAAGGCGCGGTGCCTCCCTGCCAGATCGCATTCAGGCAGCTTTTACTCGCCCGTCCGAGCGGTCAATGGCGTCGTCAGCGAAACGCTCCCCGAGATGTCGCGAGCCAAAGGTGTTGCGGCGCGGACCCACACGAGCCCCCGCTGATGTGGCATAAATCAAGTGGAGCTCTGTGGCGAATGGCCAAGCTGCGCAGGTAAATGGAGACAGACGTCAGTGACCACAGGCCTAAAAGTAAACTTGGACGTACCAGGAGATTGTTGTTGTTTGTGGAGAGGAGGCCCTCGCCTCGCCTCACCTTGGTGATTCGGACGGGAAGGTTGGGAGGGGAAGGGGTGGGTTGTACCTCAACCAAGCCTCCAACAAATGGCACATTGCGACACCTTGACATTGTCGCAGCCTTTGTTGAGGGATGACTTGCCACTTCATTACGTCGCTGCCCGCGCAGACTGTTCGTCCCATTACACCCCCGCGCCACGTCGTGCCATGTTGCTGCAAGCCCCATTGCCATTTATTTCGTGAGCGGCCAGATGAAACGCCTGATATTAACAATCTGCTCCATGATGTATCCCTCCCTCAGATATCCGGTAGGATGAGCTTGAACCGCTCGTTTGTTATTTCGGTGTTAGCATCGGAGACTGCAATTAATTTAAAATGGCTGTTTCTTCCATGGCAGGTAATTCCAGTCATCTGTTTTTTTTGTTTTTTTTTTCGTTTTGTTTTTGTTTGTCGACTGATTTCTTTGTTTGTTTGTTTGTTTTGTTTTGGGATTTTTTTGGTTGTTGTTGGGTTTTTTTTCTCCCGTTGTTATTTACAATTGTCAATTATGTGCCAAGCCAAGACATGGCTTGACAACATGTCCCTATTTCGAGCTGCCGCCGTTTGCCAATTACTCTTCAGTCCACCTCAGTGACCTCCGTGGCTGGAGGGGTGGAGGAGGAGGAGGAGGAGACGGAGCGCCTCCTCCGGGACGCGAGGCGCCCGGGCCATCTGCCTCTCCCCCTCTGCTGCCAGAGCTGAGCAAAAGCTGCCCGGCCTGACTCCACCACTCTAATCGAGTATCACTGTAAGCTTAAACATCTACAAGGGATTAATTCCGTCCGTTTCTTTAGCAGCATCTCTCTCGCACTCTTCCGCTCCAACCTTTATTCTCCCTCTTTCTCTCTCTCTCTCGCTTTTCTCTGTATCTCTTCTATATTAGGAAGGAAGCAGAAGGGGGAAGAGAGTGCTGACCCTTAAGGAAGTGAAATCTCCTTTCACTGTGTACCTCCACACGCACACATAAATTATGCTTGAACTCAACTTGCTACTCTCCCAGGCTCTGATGGCTTCACGTGCCCAGAATCGCAGCCTGGTAGAAACTAGAACAAAAACGGGAGCCGTAGACGTGTACCGCTCTCACCAGCCAGAAAAGATCTGTGCTATTCTGGCTGTATAGTGTGTATGGGGAGGGGAAAAGAAAGAACAGTGAAGGATTGGAAAAGTCCTCAAGATAATGACATTACAGCGACAGGGGGCACACTTGATTCTGCCCCTTGCCATCACAGCACACAGAACCCATGCTGGGCAGAGGCCACCGCCAATGTGTGGAAAAGACACTGAGGCAATTAAACAAGTAAGTGCAACTGGGCCACAGCGTGGTGCTGGAGGGACTCCTCTCTTCAGTTTTCTCTCACTCCCTCTCTCCCTCTCCCCCCCCCCCCCTTCCTTTCCCTCCTCTGTCCTTCTCTGGTCAGATGAGAGGGATGTGTGAGGGAGCTTGGGCGGGTCACACAGATCAGGCCGGATTAGCTGCTTCGGAGTCCTGGGGGCTCCCACCATGAGTTCTGGCGTGGGCAGAGGCCCCGGTGAGTCTCATCCACGGCCACAGCGGACACTCTCCCCCAGCCTCCGACGGACTAAAGGGCTTTACCATGCAGTGTCTCAGAAAAAAAAGCCAAGAACTCAGGGACACACAGCCAGAGAGAGAGAGACAGAACGAGGTGGAGGGAGGGAGGGAGGGAGGCAGGGATGAAGAGAGGGTGGAAAGGAGAGAGAGAGAGGCTAGCCTCTTGACTGTGTTATGTATCCCTGCACAGTGGAGCACTCTGGCTATGCTTTATGGGAGGATAACAAGCCCTGCGAAATCTCTTTCTCGCAGAGCAAACGTGGATGGTTGTGAGGCACTTTGTTTTGAGGTTATGATGAATGGCGCTGTGGCCTCCCGGCCTACAGAGGGCCCCGCGCCTGCGCACCGCCGGCCCTGCTTTCAAAGCCCAACTGATTGCTTGTTCATCACACACTGGCCCCCACCCCCCAGGTTATTGATTATTTCACTTCAAATAGTGAAAGCTCACTGTGTTTACCATGCTCAGGAGCTGGATTGTAGGGATATAAATATTGTGATTTATGACACCTTGGCCCTGAGAAGAGAAACACTCTTGTGTTATTAGCATAATGGTTTTAAAAAAAAAAAATGTTTATACACTCGAGTGTTGTCCATGTTTTTTGTGTTTTTGTGTTTCACTTGATGCTCTTTTTTGTATTTTTTTTTGTATTTTTGAGTGTGGGACCTTGTAGTAAGGTTCTCAGTTAGAGTGCACACACTATGACCTGGTCAGATAACTGTAAGATATTGAATCATGAGTTCTCCGCAAGGCAAATGCATGTTTACTTACCAAAGAGCCCATTTTCTTGAGTGCCAGTATATTCCATCCTTTCGTTCAATCATTCTTCAGCATTCAAGCAGTTCATGAACCAGAACTCAGAAAACCTCTGCCGGCCATTACAGAGATGCAAAATGAACGAAGACCTCTGCGCGTTCACGTGTCCATGATTTTCTCCCTTCCTCCAGTTGCTCAAGTTCGGTGGAAATGTAGGCAATTTTTTTTTTTTTTCGTAGCCAAGTTTTCCTCAAGAACTGTAACATAGTCAAGTATCATTAATACATCTCTACGTATCTCCGGCTCCCTCAACATGAATATCTAACTTATGCAAATGTGGGCAGACCAAAAGGGCTCAGGGTAAATATTCAGAGCTCTAATTATCAACCAAGATTTATCATCAAAAGTAATAAAATGTGTGGGTGGGGTGAGGGGACTTTTAAGAGCTACTATATATTTTACTTTGATAGAATTGATAGATTAAACTATGTCGGCTGACTTCTGCTCTGTCATTTGTCACAATGTCCGAGAGTTTCTCTTGTCCTTTTTTAGCTCTGGTGTACAGTACATTACACTACGTCAATATGGCATTAACAGGAGGTCTGTTCTGTGCTGCGTCAGGGCCCCGTACGCACGCATGGATCCAATTATCTCTAATGATAGAAGTCAACATTTTCTGGTCTGAGGAGAGAAGAAATATGACATGGTTTTCATTATCCCCTTGTTTTAATGCAGGGCACGGCGCTCAATCCGTTGACATATTTAAATGCCCTGAATCTTGCCTGCTCTCCAGCAGAGAGGGAAAGAGAGAGAGAAGGAGCGAGAGCAAGAGAGAGAGATGGGGAAAAAGAGAGAGAGAGACAAAGCAGGCAAACTGCTGGACAGGTGAGCTATATGAAAGGCAGGCAGGCGCTTCAGTCCTTCTACTTTGTATTGATATATATAAAAAGTCTCTCCCAGACTTCATTTGTTCTACCGCCCATTAATCCTGAGCTCGGCATCTTCCATCCTAGGGCTTAACGGCCCCTTTTCACTCTTTCCTGGTTGGAGATTGGGAACGCAATAGGGGGCAGAGGATCCTCCGGAATACCAATTGGCCTCACCAGAGGAGGTGAAGCAGGGGATCTTGATTATAGATTTTGTTTGAAATGTCTCTTTTTTCTTCCGTTCTCTTTTTTTTTCTCTCCCACCATCCACACCCTTCCAACCCCCTCACCACCGGATGCTTTGATAGCAGCAAAAAAATCTGTCCAGGATTTTGTGAAAAGTAGTTAATATCAGAGGGACATCGGATAAAGATTTCACTCCGATTGCATACATATGTGTTGGTCATCACCAGTCATTTCCACAAGTCCCCCCCCTCCCCCTCTATCGTGAGTTCAGAGTGGTCAGGAGTAATGCAACCCACGCAGGCACAATCATCACGGCCTTGTTTTTGTCTTACATGAATAGGACATCAGAGAGTACATAAAAACGGGCAACCTACACAGGACTAGTGTGCACTACACCAAGGCTGCACAGGACTAGTGTGCACTACACCAAGGCTGCACAGGACTAGTGTGCACTACACCAAGGCTTAAGACTTGAATTCACCCCAGATATAGAGGGAGGAGACACCCTATCAGACTTATGTTTTCAATGCAACATATTGTAGGCATGGAAGGCAGTTTTGTATTCCTTTATGCAGACATATTCTTTGTCTTCAGTCCTCAGTATTTCTTGTTCATACAGAAAGTCTTGCGAGGGCTCTGAGGTCTTTCTGCTCCTATCTATCAACCTGCAGCTGCAATTAGAGGTGAAGAATCTAAACATTTCATGCATTGTAATTGCTTGTGGCTTTAAGACCTAAAGACTCACTCTGCAAATGGCTTGGCAAATTATTGGGTTCTAAATGAGTGCTAAATAACATCTACCTCCTTCTCTTGCTTTGTATATGCACGTATCCATGACCTTTTGCTATTTTCTCAGAAAGCCTATTTATCATTTACAAGCTGGGGACAGAATTGCCACTCTTTTCATGAATTATTTCCAATGCGGGCGTATGAAGTCGGTGTTTAGAACATCTTCAGCTAGTTCCCAAGACAACCGAGGTCTCGGACTCCTTCTCGCTGCCCTTTCCCACAAGAATAGATGTTTGTTGTGACTATGCATATAGAATTTGCGTGGTGGTGCTTTTTTGTCCTGCTGCCCGCGTGGGTAGGCAGAGGTCACCTGTATGGGCTGTAATGCGCTGGAACAGGTTGATAAAGCAGCAGTAGGCGAGGGCCAGCGGAAGGGCAGCGGTCAAGCTAAGGCATGGCGCCGCGGGATCAATGCCCATCACTGTACCTTCCCTCTGTCACTCATGGCGACCGTGGACCTCTCTCTCTTTCTCTCTGTCTGACTCTCCCTCTCTTGTTCTCACTTTCACTCCTCTCTCTCTCTTGCTCCCTCACTCTCTCTGTTCTATCTCCTCTGTTGCTGTCTCCCTCCCTCCTGTCTCTCTCTCTGTCACTGCAGCAGGCTGCCAACATCAGCATTAAGAGCAACAACAGTGCCCCCTGTTGGTCAGACCTGCTGTCAGAAAATGAGTATATAGTATAAGTATAAGTGTATATATACTCTTTTGATCCTGTGAGAGAAATTTGGTCTCTGCATTTATCCCAATCCGTGAATAAGTGAAACACACTCGGCACACAGTGAGCACACAGTGAGGTGAAGCACACACTAATCCTGGCGCAGTGAGCTGCCTGCAACAGCGGCGCTCGGGGAGCAGTGAGGGGTTAGGTGCCTTGCTCAAGGGCACTTCAGCCGTGCCTACTGGTCGGGGTTCGAACCGGCAACCCTCCGGTTACAAGTCCGAAGCGCTAACCAGTAGACCACGGCTGCCCCAAAGGAGGAATTCCTCATGTGAGGAATTTGTTGCCCTCAACCCTATTCTAACCTCAACCCTCTCTCTCTCTCTCTCTCTCTCTCTCTCTCTCTCTCTCTCTCTCTCTCTCTCTCTCTCTCTCTCTCTCTCTCATCCCTTCCTTCTCCTTCTGTATCCCTCTCACCTTGCACTATCTAACTCTTTGTCTGCTCATACAGTATTGATTTGTACACCCAGTCTCCTGGAATAGAAATTTTTTGTGGCCATACATTGTTGGGGTGTGGGGGGAGGGGTGTGTGGTTGACTTACCTTTGGTCACCGTAACAAGAACATCGTGTGACATGAGAGACTGAAGTGGTGGCACTCTGGGCTCATTACCTTCTCCAAGCCGTTTTACCAGCACGGGAGTCACTCCGCTGAACGGTGCTTCTGGGAGAGATGCTCGGTACGGCTGTCCAGGGAAGGTGGATAATTATCTGTTATGATCACAAGAAATGACAAGAGCCGCTGGAACAGCCCTGTGTTATTTTGAGCCACAGCAAAAGAAGAAGAAGAGGAAGAAAAAGGAGGAGGAGGAGAAGAAGGAGGATGAAAAAAACACTAGAATGATTAAAAGTGGCTCTGCCCTCCTCGTGTGTGCGCTGAGGAGGTTAGTGGCTGAGGAACGGGGAGTGACATCTCCTGACAGGTCTCTGAGCGCGCGAGTGCCTGACCGCGCGGGGAATGTGACGGAGTGGAACATCTGACCAGAGCGAGAGATGCCCGTGCAGGCGTTTGAGGAGTTGATCTGAGGACTGAGAAATACCAGAAAATGACCCAAGAAATGTAAAGCGAGAGAGATGCTCAGCTGACGAAACCGTGTGCTCACAAGCGATGGCACAGAGTGACAGTAAACACTCAAAGAGGGTGTAGTCAGCTGTCTGAATGTGACGTGACAGATCCCTTAATGGATGCATTAATCTAATTTAATCCCAGCATGCAACAGTACTTTATGTTATTTGATATAATTAAAGTTCAAGGAGAAAAAAATGGAAAAACGTAAAAATATTTAGAAGTACACATCAAAGGCCCCATACTGGTCTCTCCCTGCCTTGCTTTCTCTCTCTTGGTCTTTCTCTCTGTTTTTGGCGTTTGGACTTGACTTGTTAGACAACTGAGCATATAGCCTCCATTTGCATCTGTTTCCCTCTCGCCCCTTTCCCCTGGTAATTCTTAATTATTCTAACCATTTTTGCAATTCATTGTGTGGCATTTTTAATTAGAGCACAAAATGTCAGCATCTCTCTCACAAAAGATTAATGGGATTTGGATAATTTTGTGTCCCCCACCACTACCACCACCATCCTCCCCCCGTCCCCAACAGCTCCCCAGTAGCTGTCCTAATTCTGACAACCAATTCATAATGCATTTGATTGTGGAGTGGGGGATATTTTGTCTGTTGAGTGAAGCTTAGGCTTCGCTTTTTCAGCCGGGCTCCGAGGGGACGAGAGCTTATTGCCAGAATAAACATGAAACTGTGTTTTTGATGCGTGAAGACACACGATGGTAAACACAAACCAGTGGGGACGAGGAGGAGGAGGATGAGAAGACGAAGAAGAAGGAGGAGGAGGAGGAGTGGGAGGAATCAAACCCATTATTTTCTAATAGAGCAAAAAGTGTGAGGGAGTGTCCTCAGAGCATTTCTTTGTCCCCAACACCCCCATGTTCACAAATGACTTTGCCACTGAAGCAAAAAGAAAAAAAAATGGAGGGCCATTTTTTACTATCCGTTTTTATTGTGGGTCATTTTATTTTTGCTTCAAGTCCCTTCTTCCACCCATATCTATCTATCTCTCCATCTATCCATCTATCTAAATAACTTCCTATCTCTCTCTCTCTCTCTAGCTGTACCTCTCTGTCTGTCTATCTGTCTCTATCAGTGGCTAAATAACAGACGGCAAATCTTTCTTCCCCCTCTCTCAGTTTCTTTCAGTCTATCTCTCTCTCTCTCTCTCTGCTTGTGACATGCCATATCTCACTGCAGTATTTGCAGGCACTGATGAGGCTAAGGAGTAGCCTGGAGCGGGGAGCGTGTGGTCAGGCAGGACGGACGGTGCGGTGAAGGTTGGGGGGAGCGGGGGAGGGCGTCGAGGTTTACTGCAGCCGCCTGTGATAATCAGCGGCCGGTGATGGAGGTGATGAACAGCTTCCTTTAATAGGTTTTATGAGTTCACCGATGGCCTATCTCCACGGCTGGCATTCATCTCCCCCCGGAGAGAGCCACAAATGGCTCTAAATTAATAAGCAGACGGAGACTGACCGAGCGGGGGGCCGAGGAGGATGGACAATGTCTCTTTCTCTCCCTCTATCTTCATCTTCTCCTCTGACTGTCTCTCTCTATCTCACTCTCTTTCTTCTGTCTTTCTCTCTCTCTCTCTCTCTCTCTTCATCTTCTCTGATGGTCACTCTATCTCACTCTTTCTTCTGTCTTTCTCTCCCTCTCTCTTCATCTTCTCTGATGGTCTCTCTATCTCACTCTTTCTTCTGTCTTTCTCTCTCTCTCTCTCTCTCCATCCTCTCGCACACTCATTTTTCTATCTCTATTGCTCACTTCTTTACTGTTTAACTGTGTGTGTTTGTGTGTGTACCTTTTAAATGCGCGCACACACACACACACACACACACACACACACAGTCCCAGACCCCTCTGGACTCCTTCTCTCTCCCAGGTGCTGTGCGGTGGGCAGACAGGGTTGAGATAAAAAGCCTGGGTAAACAGCATGTGGGCATGCATTTTTATAGGACGCCTTCAGCCAGACCGTGTTTGGCCCGCTGCCCATGGCAACCACCGTCACATCCACCAACGCGCCACTCTTACGGCTGCTGGGTTAGCACAAACGATGGACACAGTGGTGCGCGCACACACACACACACACAACAACACACACACACACACAACAACACACACACACACACACACACACACACACACACACACAACAACACACAAACACACACACACATCCACGCAGACCAACTCATGGCCACTAAAGCATGAACGCGGCTGTAGATACTCCCTTCTTATCTGTGCACCGCAGCTTTCAACAATGTTGGGTTTTCATTTCAGACCTCTCTATTTAAATCGAGATGAGTATCGACCTTGCACACGTGATCTTTCATGTAAAACACTTGCGGGTGCACGGACACACACACACGCACACACACGCACACACACACACACACACACACACACACACACACACACACACACACCTAGTGGATAGACTGATACTGGCTAGTATCGCTCGACATGCTCCATGCATCCATAAGAGAATGAAACGTTTGACAGGGCTTCAGTCACACACACACACACACACTCATGTGCATCCTGTATATGTACACAGACGTTCCCCCTCAGTAGAAATATCACTGCACATCTGTGGAGGAGGGGAATGAATGATTTATTTATTACAGCCAATTAAAACTTCAGGAACAAGAGTACTTCAATGAGAATATAAATATCAAATGGCAACTCTGCACAGGTGTTTAGCAATGCAGGCGCGTATACCCATAATCAAATAAAGCACTCAAAAGACTGGAGTGGGGGGGGGGGACTAGAGAGGAAAGAAAACTCCAGCCCTTTGTGATGAACAAAGTAGTCTTTGCTCCTCCTCGAACGAAAAAAAAGAAGAGGAGAAAGAAAAAAATTGTTCTCTTTCTCATTTTACACTTGTCCCTTTCTTCTTCCCATGCAATAAATGTGATTTTAAGTTTCTTTTCAAGCGGCGCGTGGCAGAAACAGGACTGCAATTCATGGACGGCCACCCAGAGCCCAAGACCAGAAATCAATTTGGCTCACTTGATCCTGTGCGAGAAGAAAGTGTTGTGGGCCACGGCTCCGGCGGCTGGGGAGGCTTGATTGTGTGGCATTTGTGGGGGCTCACGTGGGACCGACACACCGTATTGTCTGGGAATGTGCATTTAGGCACACTTGGAAATGGTCCATATCTCCAAGATAGGGATGAATGAGTGCAAAGCTGTACCAAAGGAGTGAAGAGAGAGAGAGAGAAAGAGAAAGAAAGAGAGAGAGAGACCGTCAGAGAAAAAAGTCAAGCCCCTTCTGTCTAGCTCGTCCCCTCCTCCTTGTGATCCTTTGAGTTGGGGGACAAAAAAATCTCCGGGATGACTTCTGAAGGTTTTTCCCAACTCCACGCCCCTTAGTCTCTCAGCAGACCTTGTGGAGAAATCACAGGAGGGAGGATCTACATTAATTCACAGTGTGTGTGTGCGTGGGTGTGTGTCTGTGTGTGCGTGGTTGGGTGTCATCAGCTGTGAAGCGTTTATCTTTTTTTAGGTATAAAGATATCACTAGTGTGGACAATACATTAAGAGGTTCTCAAGGCTTGGAGCCATGGATTCTACATCACGATCATTTATCTTCTCTTCCAGCGATACTTTTAAGGATAAGTGTCTGCCTTTTAAAGTGATCTGAGTTTGATTTGAAAGTCATTACTTAATTAAGTCGACTGAAATCAAGTCTGAGGGGGGGAAAAGTCTCAAGAGAAGATGATTAATTTCAACCAGGACAAGGATGTCAATTATGTGCTTTTAAAAATACTGCGCTATACTTCAGTTACTCAAAAAAAGTGCATGTGGACCTGACTGAACAGTCTATCACGTTTGTAAAATTAAAGCAAGAGGAAGCAGGAAAAAAAGGGAAATGTAATAATGGGCTGACAGCTTGGCAGACTGCCATCTATTACCAAAGAATCCCCATTACCCCTGACACATGAAATGTGATCTTTCCAATGGTACAGTTAATAAACTGTGCTCCCAATTCCACTGACATGTCCCAATAATCAGCCCATTCAACAGCAGCCGACTACACCATCCTAAAGCACCACCACCACCACAACCCCCTGCCTGATATTCACCAATAAGGATGGACAGATGACATGGTGGTATAGGGGAAACAGAGAAAGAGAGGTAGCATTCATGTTTACAAATGAGTTGTACATAGTCTCCTTTCACATTCTGAAATGTCGAGATGTTTCAAACGTCGTGGGTTATTAAGCCCTCGGGGGTATTTATTAAATGTCACTCTTGTCTTGTGGTCCATCGAGGGCGTTTTCTGTCACTCTTGGTCTCCGTCCCTCCCTCGTCCCTCTTCTCTCTCTCTCTCTCTCTCTCTCTCTCTCTCTCTCTCTCTCTCTCTCTCTCTCTGCCTTGCCCACTTTTTTTCCTTTCCTCTGTTCTCCCCGTGCCAGCCATTTGGCAGGATCTCTTTGTGGGCCGTTCAGGCGGAGCAGGACGTGGTAAAGATTTGTCAAGCAGCCGCAACACACAAAAAAATGAGAGAGGGAGAGAGAGAGAAAAGGAAAAAAGAGCCCCGTACGGCGAGCTTAAGATGATTTATAGGGCTTATTTCTGAAAATGGTAAAGTGAAATTAATCACGCTCCCACCTGACGGCGCTGCTCAGCTGTGATAGATGACGGCCTGTCAGCGGGAGACAGTGAGCCATCCATGAAGAGGCCGCCGATGCGCTTCCGTCTCAGATAGACTGACCCGGGGCGCGGCCCCACCAGATGCCCCTCCGGATGCCACTGTCAGGAGACCGGGGCCCCGCACTGTCCCCCTCGCACTGGGGGCCGCAGACACAAGCACGGGCCTAATGGGGGTGGAGCTGGGGGGGGGGGGGGTTGATGGAGGGAGGTGGGTGGAGACAGATGAGTCCCGGCTGGTGCGCTTCCCTCAACTTCCCGGAGAAGTTCGCAAAGCTGTTCTGACAGAGATCTTCATCCTTCCAGATGGATCACTCTTATCCCCCATCCAGGTTTCTTTCTGTGAATCTGGGGTGTGTGTGTGTGTGGGGTAGGGGGGGGTAGCAGCCTGCATTGCAATGTAAAAGACCTTAACCAAACCTGATGTTTTTCTTTTTGTCTTTCTTGGAATTTCTCATCTTGTATTCATGCGGGGAACATATTGCTGTATTTGAAATCTAAATGGGTTCACCGATTGAAAACTATTACACTGCTATTAAAGTCTGCTGTGAGTTGCATTTATTGTGCTGTGACTTTCCGCAGTCTTTATTCCTCCAGCCAGTCTCCTTACATCAAGAGAGCTCATTTATAGCTGGAGCCATAATGTAGACATTAGTGTCCTTTGATTGAAAATCTATGTATTTCCTTTTGCTTTTAAAGCACTGCAGGTGAAAAATGGCGCTAAAACCCAGCCAAACCAGTCAGTGCCAGCACTACCATTGTCTCCCTGCCATGGGAAATAAATAATCTTTGTCCTTGACAACAGCGTAATTAATAGTGATGTTTAGCAGGTCCATTTCAACGCACCCTCTTAATCTAATTTTGTTTCCACCCTGCGATTTGTAAATTACAGCAAAATGACGCACCATTTAACACCGTCCTTCTGTGCGACAATGGCAATTTTTCTTCCTGCATAAACCTCTCTCTCTCACTGTCTTTCTCTGCCTCCTCCTCCTCTCTATCTCTCACTCCCCATTTCGTCTTCCCATTCTCTCGTGTCGTGCAGCTCTAGTCAGGCTTCCCAGGCACCGCACAGTTTGGAGCCACAGAGCGCTCTAAAACATCATCAGCAATTAGACGACTTTGCCAGAAAACATTTAACGATAATTGTTTGAGCACTGATCTAAAATGTCACTACAGCAAATGCCTTGTCCAAGTCCCCATTATTTGCCACTGAATGTTAAGCATTTTATATCTGTCGACAGCAGTTCTGACATTTAAAAATGGAATGTGTTGGATTGTGACGTGGGGGTACCATCAAGTGTTATCTATTTACATGCTAACAATCAGCAATTATACAGCTGTCCAATGGTTCATCCAAACTCAAATGAGGAACCGGAGACAAGTGTACTTACTGTTCCCTCGCTAAACCAGTTGGAGGGGGAAAGGGGTCATCTCCCATTGTGTGCCTCCTCTTCTTTGTCAAAGGCTGCAGGGTGTGCTAAGGGAAATATTATCCCAATCAGCGCATTGTGGTGTGTTGGCGCACTCACTCACCTGATTTACCGGCATGGGCTTTAATGCAATTAGGTTGAAATGATAATTTATCACTGGGCAAAATAAAGTGCCTGGCAATGTCAACGACTCACACACACAGATGCAGACCACGCACACACACACACACACACTCATGCTCACGTAAACACACTGTTCCCACAGTTAACATGCCACCGCTGTCAGGTTACTTTGCAGTGTTGGACCACAGTGCTCTTATAGGCTCTCACACAAATAAAGTAGCCCCAAATAAAGGAGTTCCATCATCCCTCGCCACAACCATCGTGCTTCATTTGCACATAATACCATCGTCCACCCCGGCATGCAGAGGGATCCAGGGAGCATGTAAATACCGTTTGTCCTCACGTAAGAGAAGGGTATGGAATCTGGCCAAAACCAGTGAGCTCCTGTCTTGGCTGAGAATAAATGAAGCGATGCTTGTGCCTGCACCTCCGGCCTGTCACCGCTGGAAAGCAGCCCCCCCCCCCCCCCCCCCCCCGACTCCAAACAGGCTGGCTAGCATGACAACTAGTGCAGGAAGACTGTCATTTTACACGTGTCACGTATGACAGATGTGGCCTGACAAAAACCGAACAGGTAAAAGAAAATACAATTAGCGGCCCCATTGGACAGGGCAGGCATCAATTTATTTGAGCCGCGGTGTGACAAGGCAGCAAGGGCCACTGGGCTGTCTGGCTGGCGTCTGCCCTGGTGGATGCGGCTTACTTTTCGGTGGCAGCGGCAGCCTGCTTATCGGGGCTTTAAGTGCTATCTGTCTTCCCGGCGCCCTCTGCATCTTGACTCGATCTCCTGACGTCTCCATCGCTGTTGCATCAGCACATAGACGCGAGATTACTCCCAATAATAAGCAATAATTTAAGTAGGTCACCGGCCAGGCTGTTGCAGGGGCCCTGGTGGATAAGTACAGAGGAGACACATTGATTGATGGCAACTCTTGTTGACAGATTCCAGCAGGTTCCTTGTGATACCATGTGAAGCAATGCCATCAAATCAATTATTTCTGTGTGTGTGTGTGTGTATCTGTTTGAGTCAGTGTGTGTGGGAGAGGAAAGACAGAGAGGGAAAGAAACAAAGCAAAAAATAGGGATAGAGAAGAGAACAGGAGAAAATGTTCCTCCACTCTAAAAAAAAATTGAGTTTTAGAGTCGCAATATTGATCACTGAGACAGAGCTGTAAAACTAGGTCTTCAGCTATTGTGTCCATTGGCACTAGCGATGTTGTTTTTCTTTTCTTTTTTCCACTCAGTGCTTTCTTTTTCTTTCCTTTTTTTCCCCTCTTTCTCTCCCTTCCCATTTCAGGGTCAACGCTAGTGGACAAAGCTCCGCACTTAAGAAGAAAAAGTGACTCAATGGAGGCGATGCAGGCAGACAGGTCAGGGGGGCCACGGAGTGTGGGTGTGCATCCACTATGGATGAGACGGGGGCCCGCGCTCTCAGGGACTATTTGCTGGCTGAAAAACATAGAGAATGTAAGGGGAAGACAGAGAGAGGGAGAGGCAAAGGTATATAGAGAAAATGTCAAAACAAGTTGAAAAGAGTGAATTGCCTTGTCATGGAATTTTTCTCTCCTCAGAAGCTCTCCAGAACGTATGCCACGAGAGGAAAGACCACAGTCTTCTTCACACGATATAGAAAGTTTCCCCTTGTTGTTTTGTTTTTGTTTTGTATTGCTTCATCTGAGTAGTAAGAGTCCAAGGCGGTGTTGAAAATAAGAACATCCAGGTCCCTTGGAGAACGCAGCAATTATTAATTCAGCACTTCAGTCTACTTCAGCTTCCCTCATGTTGTCTCCATTGCCTTTTTGTCATTCAAAACAACTCAAAAATTGAAATAAACAAAAATGCTAGATTTGGACTACACTGATCATGGGCAGAGAATTTCAGCGGTGTGTGATTTACTCTGTTTACTATGTTGTTGCCATCTCTCTCACCATCGCAGCTTCCCACACCTGGCAGTTAGAGTGCACAGGGAAAGCAGGTCAATGCAAACTGTGATGCAGCAAGATAGCAGAGTGGAGGACCTGGAGATGACGGATGGCAACGGCAGTAGAAAACAAAACGCTCGCAAACAAACACAATCTAGCCGCTCTAATTCCTGTAAGCAATCACTGTCAGAATGTTTACATAGTCGGCGGCACACTGGAGCAATGCTTTTAATCATAACACACAAATATTAATTGTCTGAGCCTTGTCGTGTCACTTGCCTAGACACTAGAGGGTTGCCGGATTATGAGAGCCTTCAAGGCTCTCCGAGGCACGAGCTCCGTTTGCAACAGCATGCCCTGAATCTCTCCTGTCCACTCATGAAAGCTGATGGAGGGATTACGTCTGGCCTGCCTTATACAGGACAATATGAGACGTTTGGTGGCTGGTCAGTGGAGAGGACCAGCATTCTGCCTTATACAGGACAATAGGAGAAGTTTGGTGGCTGGTCAGTGGAGAGGACCAGCATTCTGCCTTATACAGGACAATAGGAGAAGTTTGGTGGCTGGTCAGTGGAGAGGACCAGCATTCTGCCATTTCTTCCTTAATTAGCCACTTTTCACTCGTGTCTTTTTCGCGTCACGGAGCCTCAGACCAATTCCGACAAGTCGAAGCCGAAGACAACCAGGCCAGCTCACTGGAGCTTGCAGAGGGATGTGGGGAGGTGGGGAGTGTGTGGACGTGTGAATGCCCTTCCCCGGCAGTTTGCAGGCAGAGACTGGGCAAGATCATAATGGGGGGAACACGGGAACCATGCATGTCGTGCGAAAGAATAATTGCTGCTCTTTCAAGAGCACACCCTAATTGGCCTTGCTGTGGTCGGAGGAACTTCAAGTCAGCAGAGAGAGAGAGCGAGGGGAAGAGAGGGAGTAGAGCAGTGCCGGCGTCTGTCGGAGTGAAACCTCCAGACGACCGTTGCCCAGGGAGCTGTAGCCAGAGAGATCACTCCCACAAGCCCAAGAGATATTTCACAGCGACTGCGCCGGCTTCTCTTTCTTCCTCCCTTTCTTTATGTTCTCTCTCTCTCAGCTGCTCCCTCACTCTCTCTCCCCACAGAGGTGGGGGGTGGCCTGGGAGAACTGACCGCTCGTTACTGCAGTGACAATAACAGGGGATTTCATTGACAGCCACCGAATCCCCATGTCCACTCTCAGCGCAAGAGGACAAGTGAAAGTTCAATATTTAAAGCAACCATCAGAGGGAAGAAAAGCCTGCAGAATAAACTAGAACTGCAGCTGGATGCACCAAAAATACTGTGGCAAAATGTAAATGATTGGACTACTGGGTTATATGCCGTTCTCAAAGCCCCATGCACATCAGACCTCATTTTGTTCCAAAAAAAGGTTGATTGCCTTCATAACGGGGAAGCAGCATTGGTTAGACTGGAGAGCTGTCTTCACAGCAGGTATGCCCGTTGTGAACATGATGCAACGTTCTACCAGCCCCCAGTCCCATCATGTCAGGCTTAAAGGACTAGGGTGCTTGATTTGAAGGGGAACAGATTATGTAGCATCACTATCTCTCCATATCCCTGTCAAATCCCCTTCATCACACCTATCAAGTCTCATATATCATGCTATTCCATTAGTCTTATCCCTCCACCCCCCCCCCCTCCTAGCGCACTCTGCTGGGTATGCCACTCTGCTCCCCAGCAGTTGTGTCTTCACATGAGTCGGATCTCTCTGCCAGTACACAAAGGCCATCCATCTTTTTCACCCACGGTTTTGACTTTCACCTCATTTTTATTTTCATTTTCATTTGTATGTCTTTTTTTTTCTCTGCTCTGTGTCACGTGCGATTTGTACTGTGAGTATCCCTGACATCTCAGCATGTCCAACCCCCATCTCCTCCCCCATCTCGTTGACCAGAGTAACCCATCTTCAACCCTCAACCGCCCCCGCCCCCCAGAGTGCAGCGTCAGCAGCCTTGGTGTCCGCACATTCTGGTCGGTTTGCTCTGCGCTTGTTGTGGAATACGTTCGGCCAAAGTCATTTGTCCTTGCAGCTCTCCTCCAGCTTGAAGAACATCACCACAGACACTACAGTCTACAGATTGTGTGTGTATGTGTGTGTGTGTGTGTGTGTGTCATCGTCATGGCATTAAAACGTGGTCGCAAGGCAAAGTGTCGCTCTCCAATCCAATTCGAAAAAACACTGGAGGAAAAAAAAAACATTCAATGTGAACCTCACTGAAATGGAGGAAGAAAAAGATATCGACCCAAACATGCGAACAGGAGAGGAGAAATAAATAAATAAATGAAAAATACAAGAATAAGCCCAGAGGGAAGTGGGACAAATCCAAGAGTAGTGGTAGTGGTTTGCCACATGACGTCCATACATCCCCACAGATACCCACATTCAGCCTCCTCGGAAGTCCCACTCATCTGTCTGTCGGGGCCTGCCCAGAAAACCAGCCTGACTAGTCATTGCGTCTTTGCAGGCGTTGATGTTAGATTTGGAAGGTGCTACAGACTTATTCGATACACCTCCCACCGTTGGAATGCGGCTGAACCCAGCGAGCGTGCCACAGTGAGCGTCCTTCCCTTCAATATCAGACACAGACTGGTCCCCTGCAGGGTCCATGCAGTGGCCCAGACCCTGGGCCTGACTGTTTTTTCGCGCAGCACCACATCAGACATGGCAACACGACTCAACAGTAATTTGTGCGTTGCCGTGGGAGGTGTTGCACCCGACAAATCAGCCTAGCCCTCTATTTCCCTGGCACTTTGGCCTGTTCGTGCTTGCTTTTCTGATTGCGAGCGAGCGAACCTCATAGACAAGGCAGCATTCTATTTCCTCTGTGTGTCTCATTGAAATTCCTTATTTGCATCCCACCAGTAATAAAGGGACTCAATGTATTGTCTTGTGTGTCTCGTCCAGGCCTGTACAGAATCCTATTGAGTTTTAAGAGGATTGCATTAGATGTAGTTCACCTATGCATGGGGGTAGCCTGTACTGACTGCGTTTCGATTCAACCAGTTTGGTTACATGGATTGCTTTGTCAACTGGCTTCAATTGAACTGCATGGTAACAGCTGGGACTTTGTAAAGGTTTTTTTTTGCAGACGTTGTTCGACTGTACCTCTCCCAGGCTGGAATTGGAAACGGAACCAATAAACAGATGTTTTCCTCATCAAGCTAATTTTGGTCCGGGTTCGTATAAGAGACGGGTCAGGGACGGGCCGTTACCATGGGGAAGGCCATAGAGGTATTGGGTTGACAGACATCCTCCCTCAGCGTCCTCGGAGCGTGCCTTCTCAATCACACTCTCAGGGTCATGTTATCACAATGACATTGCATGAGGGATCATATCGAGCGGTCCTGGAAGGGAGGTAAACAGTTTACATTAACTCAATGTCCTCAGCTCTCCTTTTCCCTCTATGCACTTCCCACCTTTGGATGCAGGCTTATTTTTATTATTATTTTCTTTCTCTCTCTCTCTCTTCTCTCTCTCTCTCTCTCTCTCTCTCTCTCTCTCTCTCTCTGTCTCTCTCTCTCTGCAGGCAGACCATTTTATGATCTACTCAAATTAGATTAAATGGGATTCACTCACAGATGATATACAACTGGCCAGTTATGAAAATCAATCACTGAGATAACTTCTTTAATGCTTTTTTATGTGGCCAGCTAGGTGGGCCGTTGTCTTGACAAGAGATATATTCTGCTTACAAAAACACATGCGAAAACAAACGCCACCTCATAAGGTAACCTAATAGTAGCACAAGGTGAAATTCATCATGGAGAAAATAAAAACACATGAGTAATATGTGTTGCCCTGAATTTTCCGTGGAATTGCCAAAGAAGATAATGCTATTGTGTGTTTTTATCCTTAGGGGCCAATGGGAAAAACATATCTTTTGGTCAAATAAAAACTTTCAGATTCCCCCGACAAGAGCGGCATACATCTTAAAGGTCTGAGATTTACTGTCACTTGAAAGGTCACTGTCTGAGACTTGCTTGCTGCTGGGACCGGTAAACGACCCTTCTTATCAAATGTTAATGTTGCCAAGCCCACACAGTGTTCAACCATAGAGGGAGTATGTCTTTCAGGTCTAAAAAGGTCTCACTGAAACAAGTAATTTAATTTCCATGCAAAATGCTAAGGATAATTGCATTATGGTTTTTACAGAAGGAAAACATCAGACGAAATTCCTTTGCTTGTCTTCTGTTAAATTAAATCTTTTCAAGAAGAGTATCTATTTCCTGACATTTCTGATGCTGTGGTGGACCAGGCCAGGGCCAGAACGGAGCCTGATGTGTTCCTATGGTTACCTGACTTTTATGAGCTGATGCTGAAGGCCCCCCATGTCTTCACATGAGGGATGGCCCGTGACTGGGTAGAGCTCAAGGTTTGGTTTGGCCAACACAATTCAAGTCACGGACACACTGCATCTAAAGGACATACCACCACTGTCTTCTGGGTCTGACTGGGGAACTGGGGAACTTCTTTCAGCAGAGGCCATGCTTTTCTTGTTTGTTTGTTTTTTGGGAGAGAGAGGGTTGTTTTCTAGCCTCCATCTGCTGATTTAGCATCCACCAACTGCAAAAAAAAATGTCCAAATCTCAAGCCTAGCAATTAAATTACAAAATTGTACCCGTAGCTCGCAGCCAGGGTTTGGTTTGTGCGAGTGGGATTAAGCTCACCAGCAAAACCTAGATGGCAAGTGATCATGTTCCTAATCAGGAACTGTCTAAATTGTGCACCTTCAGTTGAATGTAGTACCCAGAGGAGGCCGAGACAGGTCTGCCAGCACTCTGTATAGCACTAATGATGTGCTGTCAGAGGGAGGGCCGTTAAGCTGTAAAAATAAGCATGAATACAAATTTGATTTGTCCTTGAAGTGCTCAATGAGAGATATTCATTACACGGCGAAATTAATGAAGCCCCCACAAACAAATAAGGAGCGAGTGCTCCGTGTTTGTGTATGTGTGTGTGTGTGTGTCCCGGTTTTGTATTTACATGCCGTCCCCAGATGTAAAGAATAGTTGTGCTGAGCGTAATTATACGTAGAGGGTGGCTTGTCCAAACACAATTGAGATGCGCAATGGGGAGAGTGCTGCCACGGACTGCTGTAAATCCACAGGCATTTCATCCTGCTGTTGCCACACAATTGTCCTAAATGCAATGCAGTATTTTTCCTTTCAAACAGAAGGACTGCACCAGTCAAGAGGACGAGAGAGACACACTGGCCATGGTCATTCCGCAGGTCACAGTGCCCCCTGTTGTTGGCTGTGTGGAAGTGCAGGCCTTTTATAAGATGAGACCTAACTAATTCATGAAATGCCTCATACACCCAAATGTTCTCCAAAGGCCATTCGTTCTATGAAATATAGAGACGCCATGCCATAATAAGGCTAGGAGGTATTTGGCGCATTTAGTTCACAAATAGCTGGAACAGCAGGTTAACAACATACAGTAGAAATGTCAACGCCACATTGCCCAAATGGAAAGGGGCAAAAAAAAAAATCTCACACTGCTTATAATTTTGAACATCCCCACAGAAAACCTTCCCCCCAGAAATATGCCTAGCCCTTTCAAATATATATATCAGGGTTTCCTCAAAAGAAATGACACTATCGTTCTTTCAAAAAGAGGAGAGGCAGAGAGAGAGTAGTGGGAACTAAATCACTCCACTAGACAAGTATGGATTTCTTGTCAGACTCATGTAGCAACAGCAAAGGCTAAGACGGTGAATCTCCCCTTTACTCTATGCAGATATGGCCTCCACTGTAATTGAAATCCTGCTAATGCAAGAAACCCTGCAGGCACTTTCCCAAATGTGATTTCAGGCCAGACAGAAACTCCAATTGGCACATTAGTGTTTTCCTAATAACCTGTGGTCAGCCACCAATGGGCAGAAGAAAAAGTGGAGAGTGAGTGTGAAAGCGAGGACTGCGAAACAAACAGGAGCACGAGCAAAATGCCTTGGCAAGACATCGCAGTACTGATACACCTGCCTTTGTTTGTTAGGATCAACTCGGCTCCTCACTCTGCGCTGTGCGAGAAGAAGCAAGACAACAAAACAAAAACAAATGATCTGGAGGAGTGGGATGTGGCAAGGTGTCAGAGTTAACTTGGCGATGTTCGGGACACGCAGAGGATTGTATTCTCCAAAGGTCGCGCTCCTCTTTTTCCTCCCGCCAGCCTCACCCGTCACCTCGGCTTTTGAGTCGGCCATCGCGCCTATTGATCTAGTCCGGGAGAACGCGTCCTCCATGGCAAGCTGCGCCTGCTGCTGCTGCTACCGCAAAGCACAAGGGCTGCGAGGGCCCACTCAGGAGGTGGGAGTGCCGAGTGGTTGAAAGGCCTGGGGAGTGGGGAGGGAGGGCTGTGAGAGAGAGAGAGAGAGAAAGGGATGGAGGGGGTGATAGAAGAGGCATCATCTGCTGTATGCACACCGAATTGTTTGCAGAGATGGAAAGCGAGTGATAGACAGAGGGAGAGATAGAAAAAGAGAGAGAATAAAGAGAAAAGAGAAAGAAGCTCGGCGTTGTATGGGGCCGTTGTGCGCCACTAAAAGCTGAAAGCTCCAGCCCTTCCTGGCTTTTTTCATTCTCTCTTGTTAAGCCAAGGCCAAATCACCAGCCCCCGCATGTGCTTCTCCAACAATGCTTCTAGCCGCCTATTTGATGGCTCAATGTTCCCTGTAAGACATCACTGCCTCAAAAGGAGGTCTGGCCCTTTTATTCCTGTACAAACTTGATACCAACGCTTTCAACACTGTAAATAGAGAGGCCCAGCCGCGAGAGCACTAGGCTCCCTAATTTGACGGAGGTCTCAGGCTTTCTTTCCCCACTCCCCTTTCTTTCCCTGACCTTTCTTCTGTCTAATAGCATCACAAAGGAATTACATTTTACTTACTCTGATGTATTGAAAGATCTGTTAAAGAAGTAAATGCCAAGTTTATTTGGTGAGGGCCCCTATCAATAAAGCCAGCATTGATCCCTGGGCCTTTATTCTCTGCTCAGTTCTCCTGTAGGGATATTAATCTTACTCCAGGAGTTCATGCGACTGCCGTCGATCACGTCAAACTGTGGAGACTTTGGGAGATGTAAATAGCCAACGCCTTTTGTGTTGAATTAGCAGGGTTTCCCTCAATGTGCCCCGGGATTAATGTTGTCTTTTGCCTGAATTAGCCATCAATTGCTCCACTATCACGGTGGACGCGCAGCAGCGGACGGTTTGGCTCCTGGTTGAAATTACAGCTCGTTTGTTTTCCCAGAGAGGCGCTCTCTGAAGAGGGAGATGGAGGAGAGGAGAGAGGCGCACAAGTGCTGCCAACCGCCGTCCATGCTGACATGACTGAGTACCATTGCCACACTGCAGCAAAACACTACGCCAGGGGAGAGTGGAGAGAGAGCCGCTGCCCTCCCAGTTAACGCTCGTCACGCTGTGCTCGACCACACCACGGACGTCTATTAGGGGGCAGATCTATTACCCCCCCTCCCTCCCTTTCAAAGACAGCACGGCGTTTTCCTCCACTGTGCGACTTTGCTCTCATCATCCGAGCCACACAGAGGAGCAGGTAGCCTGGGGTCACATGCGACACCACTAGGCAAGCAATGACCCTTGTCAGAGACTTGGAGAAAACATGGCCCTTTTCTCCGTTAGTGGTCAATGAAGGATGGATTGAAACATAACAGATTAATGTTTGCAGGGAGCAGGAATCTGTAATCAATGGTTCGCATTGTTGTATTGCATTTTATAGTACCAATCTTTAGGATTTTTTTAAACAAGGATTGTAATGGGTGTCTTAAAACCTATGTATCACTTAAACCCTTGCAAGGGGTATGTATGAATTGGTTCTTAAGTTGCTTGTGGGGTTGACTACAGCAGACAAATTAGATCTCTGTGTTTTCTCCAAGTCCAAATAATTGTGCTTAATAAATTATCAAATACTGGTCTGATTTCATTAGAGTTCCAAACAGCAAGAAACAGCATCATGATGCACCCAAACAAATCTTCAATTATATCAGCAAAATTCATATTTATCTGCTTGGTGTATAGTCTTCAATCAGTTTGAGGCAAGCTAATAAATACACCATCATATGTATACACCAAATACACCAAGCTAATAAATACACCATCAGTGGCCATTAAACATGTTTTCCAGAACGCATTCATTTTCATTTAGGCCTGTTTCATTGTGCTCACAGAGTGACACAGTGATGTCACGAATCATAAGGCATTATGTGCTATATAACTTGTAGATGAAGGCAGTTTGATTCCCCTGATGAGTCATGCTTACATCCTTTGTTACGGGGTGGGTTTTAAAAATGAGCGACATTAGTATGGGATAAACATCCTGTAATGTTCCATGCTTAAGGAGGCACACTGGATGATTATATTAGCTAATCTCATAATTATCCCTTAATGATGAATCATCATAGATCTTGCATTGAGCTTTATAATAGCCAATCTTATCTGTATTTAGGGAATTGTGATGCACTTCAGGCCTATTATGACAAAAGCTTTATTCTAAACAACAAAGAGATGCTGTGTAGTGCAAATCAGGCTCATTGTTATAGTCTGAAAGTGCTCAAGTGTCATCTCTCTCTCCGTCTGCCTTTGTACTTGAGTTTGGTTAATTGCTAATGACATCTATATGGAAGCAGCATATATCCTGTCATCACAGATGTTAGTATAAGACTTACACGAGGAAAAAACAGCTCTGGCATCTTTGGGGGTTTTTTTTCTACCAGTATTAATCCTGTTTAAAGCAGAATATCTTCTTTTCCTCTTCCTCTGATAACTGCAATGATGCCCTCCATTGCTGCAGGGTATGGAGTTGATTTGTCGTGTGGCAATTTTTCCTTCTTCCTTATCACAGCACGGCCTCTGTCTGTTTAGGGCGGCACAATAATGCAGTGTGACCGGAACAACACAGTCACACTGTCCATCACTTGCAAATCTTGTTCTTAAGTGCCATCATGTGGCCATGCTGGAAATGACTCTGAAAATGCAGTCAAAGCCAACACACACATACACAGAAACACACAAGCATGCACAACATCCACTAAATGACATTGGCATTGGCATTCACTACATGACAATGGAAGTGACATGCTCTGTTATTACACACCAAACACATGACTGAATGAACAGAGGGTTCCATCTACATGTGAGTCGCATGTTGTGTCAGCTGACATGACCACGCAAGCTATCAAATTACATGTATCAATTTGTATTATTGCAACTTAAAGATGTTGTTGCATACAATTCAAAACAGCAATCCTGGTTGCATGCTCTTTTCTTAGATATAGACAGTATGTTGATGCATTGTTCTCAAATGAGTCACTAAACATACAGTATCATGTCAAAATATACTGTATCCTTAAGTTCTTTTAAAAATATATTTATGTTACCAAACTAGATATTATGAATCTCATATTTATCCTGTCTCCACTTTTGAATACCTTTAACAGGATATAGTTTACCAGGTGAAAGGGTACTCCTGAAAAGACCTGCATTATCAAGATGTTTATCTAGTGACTTGTGAGCTTAGTGGCACAGTTCAGTTCAGTTCCCTGAAGTTTGCTTACACTAAACACCATTGAGGCTTCAAGCCAGCCTGTACTTATTTAATCAGGTAGATTCCCAAATGACATTTCAGTTCATTTCTCAGTGTTGAGATGATTAGTCGAGTCTTTGACCCTAGGGCGCAAAATCAAAAAGCCATCTCAGTGTCACGACGGCCGGCGAGTGCGGAAAGCAAGCTCCGGTCAGTACCAGATGCATCCAATAGGGGGGAGCAGATAACCTCGCAAGGTTGATGTGACCTACTTTTAATGTCTGGAACATTGTGTTCTCTTCTGGCCTCCCACTCATGTGAGGTCAGACTGTAAAGAAATGTTTGGAGTGCAATTACAGGGATCGAGAAGTGTTCGAGAATTGATTTGGAAATGCCAAAGCTTCAAAACAAGCACAAGCCAATCAGACCTGGTAAAAGTCCTTAGTGCTGCAGAGGTTTAAGGACAGGAGCTCAACACAGCAAATATCAGCATGAAGGGGGGAGGGGGTGATGGGTGGTATTTGTGTAAGAACTGTGAAAGATTGTACATAAACAGCGTGGCCTTTGCTCACTGTTGCTTTTGATCAGCACCTTCATCTTCTAAATCACCCTCCAAACACAAGCTAATTAGAGAATCTAGACAACAACAACAGATACTGGCAGTGCATTCTCAGAAGCCACATCTGTTGTAGGAAATCACCTGCTTTGGGAGGAAAAACTGGTAAACAGCATAAAATTCATTCCCAAAATAAGGAGCCCCTAGTCCTTTGAGCGAAAGGCCAAAAAGCTGGCTCGTGACTAGTTAGTCACTGGCACGCAGGCAAAAATCTCATTTGAACTCGCCTTACGTGCAAGACTTGGTCTGCTGAGGGAACACAGTGGAGAGAGTGTGGGAGAGGGTCAAGAGAAGGCTTTGAGGGGGGTGGGGGGGACTCTATGTCCCCCCCGCACCCATAAGGAACAGCACAAGGGAGATTAATGCTAAGCTCCAGCAGAAGCCGTGCATGTACATGTATGTGAGCCATGCAAGCGCCGCTCTCTCTGCAACACTGTGTTGCTCCCGCTGCTGATGAAAATGAGGAACTCTTTGGGGAAGATAGTGGAGATGCAGACAGTGCACTGCGTCTGCATGGACAGACATGATGTTCTAAGGAACCTCAGTGACGCACTTGATCCACACGACTGGAAGCCACAAGTAAACATGCCGGTTCACACAACCGTTTCTTTTGTTGTTTTTATTGTTGTGTTTTGGCAAGGCCTTCAGCTCTGGCATGTGTGTGCCATGCTTTAAAACCAGCACACCTATAAAATGACCTTTTAATCAGAGCGTGAGGACATTTTGACGGCTGATGTCAGGGTCGTCATGGCCACGCTTTAACTCGACACTCACACTGCACCTGTGGCTCGGCCTGGGTCGCATGAGCCATGCCCACATGGCCCTGGCAAAAAATAAATTGTTGATGCGCCCATTCTCACGAGGGAGAAGTTGATCTGTGATCTGCATTTTTTGGCGTAGTAACAGCAGCCACACTTGAGTTCTCATCATTACAGGAAGCAGCGTTTCTGTTTCTCTCAGCCCACAGCCGCAGCCTCTCACCACTTAGCGTGCCGCACGTCGCTACTGAAAGCAAAAGCAGAGATGTTCTGTACACTGTGTCCCCTCGCCGGCTGTCTGAGGGAGACTGCTCACCAGCGCCACTGTTTTTTTTTCTTTTTCTTTTTTTATTGGTTAGTATTGTGATAAGATGAAGGACGCTGATGGAAAAAAACATGCTTGAGAAAAAGAAATCCAACACCTCATAACACACAAGGTTGCTGTTTACCATTCTACAGATTTTGTATTTAAGCTGAGAAGTGAAAAAGTTCAGTGCAACATCTTTGCGGTCCATTCACTCTGGGACAAAGAGAAGCCGAATACTTGGCATTTCAGAATGGAATGACACACAGCCTGAAAGAGCCCAATGATAATCTTGTGTGTCTTCGTGCTCAACCCACGAAAGAATCTGAGGACACTGTGAACCAGTTTTTTTTTCCCACTCTTTTAATGTCATTAAAGCTTTTGAAATGGTGTTATCGGTGTTGGCCTTTCATTCCCAATAAGCCTTACAATCTCACTTAAGATTGCTGAAACTATGTGGGGGATATACATGCATACTTGGGCCTGGTCAGTGGCCCATGGTGTGCACATGTTTCATAACCGTTCCACTGACTCTCATCATGGATGTCACTTGTGTGACCATAACATCCCCTGCTCGGGACAATTTAAAGGAAGTGCACATGATCACATGAATATCAGAACAACTCCTGATGTTTGAGACTCCTTGTTTAAGCACAAGTTCTCATCGAATTCTTCCAGGACAAAGAGGTCAAAGGTCACTTCTTGAAAATGTTTGGTGACAACTGCTCACAATGTAAAGTCATGCGATAGAAGACAAACCAGTTCATGATTCTTACTACCCAGCATCTTGGAACAGAACTGTTTTAAGCATTGTTCCTGGTGGAATTCCCCTAAAAGCACAGGTTTACTATTGGTTTCCCTAAAGTGAAACCATGTATTTGCTGAGTGATACATTATTGTGCAACCTTAGCATTTCACTAAATTCATTAATTGTGTTCCTTGCTGTAGGTGTTTTTCTTTAGTGAGAAGTGGTCGTGATCTATCTCTATTTGGCTTGCATGCTGATCAGAGAAGTCTAGACATGTGCACATATCTCCCAAACATGTCGGCCTGGAATTCCCCACTTGGCTTACCTTTTTGTTTTGTTTTTCACTTCAAGGTTGTAACATCTAATGCATGTTTATGAGAGTTTTTAAAAAAAATAAGTGCACGGTTGCTTTGAAAAGAAACAATTGTTGTAAAGGAAGAGCCAAAAACAAACAGTCTGTCTTTAGATAATGTTTGACCTAAATTGTTTTCAGTAATCTTTGAAAACATTAATGCGGGCATTCAGTCGAGGTCCTCCCCTCGTCCTGGTGTGGTTCCCATTGGATTTATATGACTAGTCTAGGCTCATACGTCAACCCTCTACTTTCGGTGTCCTCGAACACTGTTTACAACCCTACTACTGAATTCATTTCCAGGGAGCAATATTTAGACTTTGGTCCCGGGTTGATAAGGATGATTTCTGTAACGGGTTACTAAATTAGATATCATCCTAACGTGGCTCTGATACTGGCTCTCCACAGAGAGAACCCAACGACAGACTGTTTACATGCTTCCTTCACTGCCTGCGATTAGCCACATCAAAGCGGGAGATATCAAAGTAGCCTATGTCCAATCTAGCCTCAGAAGTGTAGCATCTCGGCCATGGAGGTTACCCTGGGCGATGGGTTGAAAACAGCCTTGCGTAGACAATCTTGGGAAATTTGAAGTCCTGATTCCCCTCCCCTCGTAACATTTGTTTACTACTAAAGCCGGATGGCTCCAAGGAACTCTAGGAATAGACGCCGGAGCAGCGGAGATGCAGAATGCCTCGTTTATCAAAGGCTCGTTCACTACGCACCCACAATTACCCCCAGGAATGCTTCTCGCCGCAAGTCTGCTTCGAGTTTCTGTCCAGTGGCTTTTATGTATTTGACAGAGCAGGGTTACATAATCTCTTTTTTTTCCATCCAAAATAACTCAATCGTGATCATTATCCCACACGCAAACATTCAAACCATTCATTCACATTGCTTTATTCTCTATTTTTCATGTGCAGTTTGTACAGCAACAGCATGGACTGACCGGAACCCTCCAGAACATTTCTGAAAAGTGTTCAAGGCTTGAAATCCTTGATGAGTATTTTGATACTCCTTCGAGGCTTTAGTAAACATTCCACTCGTGTCTTCATCAGTCTGCTTCAGCAGGCTGGCAAGAACATGGCATGTGCATCCTGCTCCAAAGCTACATTAATGAAATACGAGCATGAAAAAAGTTAGTGGTGCGAGCAGCTTTCATAACCCATAATTACAGAAAACTAAAGCTTGGCATGAGACTCAAGCTGCTCTTAAGTGTACCATTCCACAATGGCACGCTGGCCCCAGTGTGTGTCTGTGTGTGTGTGTGAGGACACAGGCTCTCAACGTCCTAACATAACCTACCTCAGTGTTTCCTAGCCTTAGTGTTCCAAATATGAAGAAGAAGAAAAAAACTGACTGATGTGTATGTACAGTACAGTGGGAGTTTTTTTTGGACAAGAGGGGCCTTGTATTTCAACGAGACCTCAACAGAGGCCAGGCATTTAGCGCTGCCGAGCGCTTGGTGACCTTAAATCTCAGGTCATGTGAACTGCAGCCGCGCCTACGAAGGGGTTATGCAAGATTAGAAAATCTGCACAAACACTAACTGAGCCTCATTTTAAAACATGGTGTGAAATGCGGACAACCTGCCCTGATGTTTTTGAAGCATGAAGATCTTGGCATATAAAAAGTAAACATAGCAAAGCAAAAAGAGAAAAAAAAGGCGACCTGATGGTACATACTTGAGCAAGAGCAGAGGCTTATTTATCAACAGTCTCATCACAGTGACTTTATTCCTGTGCAGGGGTCATTGTCATGTTTCAAAAGCAGAGGGATTACCACGGCTCGTCTTGTTGCACCCTTGATGTAAATCATGCATGGCTGTATACGTGCACAACCAGTCTGACTTTATAGGACATGACCCTCTTACATAAGTCTTAGTGGTTTTCCTGGGTTTTTTTAGGGGAAAAAATATAATCACTGGTGTCATATCAGATCAAGCAGCCTTTGAGACTTTATCTAGATCAGTAGCACAGTCCTAAGCACTGCAAGGGTTGGGGGTTATTGAGAGAGTGCAAGGAAGACACAGAAAAATGCAACAACTGAAACATGGTAGTGATTTGGGCTGAATAATTATTTCAGATGCTCTGCAGGCTCACTATCTTTCAAATGCAGTTTTCACTTGCATTTTTACTTCTCTCCATATCTCTCTCTCTCTCTCTCTCTGTTCATTTACCCTTTAAACTGAGCAGAGATTGATATTGAATATTTTTTGCACGCCATTTGATTTAGATTCTTTAATATTTGATGAAAACCTTACTTGTTTTATTCAGTTGCAGAGGTTCAGTTAAATGTCTCATATTGCCCTTCTGGAGCTGTGCTGGTAAATAACCCTGCCCTTCCCTTAGCCTTTGTTGTTTTTGTCAGTGTTCGGCTGACCCTGTCCTGCACCGAGGTGTCTCTGGGACAGTGACGGGCACTGACAGGTGAGTCATTATTGTCAACTGTGGTACAGCAGAACATTGTCAGTGTTCCGTCGACACAGATGCAAATCTGCCAGACAGGAGTGGCACGCAAGCGAGTGGAGCCCAGCCAGCACTCAGGTCAAAAGTTCTCCGAGGAGAGAGAGAGAGAGAGAGAGAGAGAGAGAGAGAGAGAGAGAGAGAGAGAGAGAGAGGGGACGTTGGTGCTTGTTTGCGCCCCCTGAAGCACCCCGAGTCAGTCCCCAAATATAATTTGAGTTCATGACGAATTGTACTTAATAATAGTTACCAGACCAGCAAGAATATTTCATAAGTCGTTTGATTGCGTAACAAACTCTGTTGCTATCTTTCTTGTTCTTTGTGACCATAAAAGAATCTGTTGGTATGTTCATAAAATTGTAGCCCTCGCTACTTCTCACTCCATATGTTTCCCGTAATAGTTCAGTAATGATTTATAGAGCTTAATTCTCATGCAAGAACATACTGTACTGTACTGTGTCGAAATACAACCCCAAAACAGAAAAAGTTGGGACATTGTGTAAAATGCAAATAAAAACAGAATGTGATAATATACAAGTCTCGTAAACCAATGTTTATCAGCAAAAAGGACACACAATATATCAAATTTTGAAAATGAAAATGTGGACTATTTCATGGAAAATATATGTTAATTTTGAATTTGATGCCAGCAACATGTTTCAAAAAAAGTTGGGACGGGAGCATGTTTACCACTGTGCTGCTTCAACTCTTCAATTAACAAAATTCTGTAAATGTTTAGGAACTGAGGAGACCAGTTGCTAGAGTTTTGAGAGTGAAATGTTGTCCCATTACTCCCCGATATAGGATTTCAGTTGCTCAACAGTATGGGGTATTCTAAGTCATGTTTTTCATTCCATTATGCACCTAATTTGACAAATCTGGACTGCAGACAGGCCATTTTAGCAACTGGACTCATCATCTATGCAGAAATACTATTTAAATATGTGCAGAATTAATTTTGCCATTGGTTTCCTGAAATATTCAAGGTCTTCCCAGGAAAATACATTGCCTGGATGGGAGTATATGTTGCTCAAAACCTGTATACATCATTCAGAATTGATTGTGCTTTGCCAAATGTGCAAGATGCCCATGCTGTAGGCACTAATGCTCTTCCACACCATCATAGATGTTGTGTTTTGAACTGAACACTAAAACAAGTTGGATAGGTTGGATACTTGGATAGGCCCTCTCCTCTTTAGCCCAGATGAGTCCATGATTTTAAAAAAGAATGGCAAATTTTGATTGGTCTAAACACAGGACCTTTTTCCATGTTACCTCAATCCATTTTAGGCCCAGATAAGATGGTGGTATTTTCTGTATCATGTCTCAATACAATGTTGGCTGTTTTGACTGTTACAATTTTGGCTGTAGTCTTTAAATTGAGTATCAAACTGTGCACATAACCAATGGTTATCAGAGGTTTTCCTGAGCCCCAACAATGACAGGTCTGGAAGCAGGTCTGGTTGGTGCAGTGCCATGTGAGGTCCAAAAGACCAGGGCCATCCAATTTGTTTTTCAGCCCTTTCCCTTGTTTGCAAAGATTTCTCTGGATTCTCTGAATATTCTAATGATATTATGTCCTGTAGATGATGAACTCCCCAAATACTTCACAATTGCATCTTAAGAAACATTAAAATTACATTGTTTCATCATTTGTACACACAGGTTTACACAGAGTGATGAATACCCCTACATCTTTACTTCTAAGGGACCCTGCCTCTCTGGGATGCTCTTTTCATAACCAATCGTGTTGCCAGTTACCTTAATTAGTTGTGGAATATTCCTCCTCTTATTCCTCCTCCTTTTCCAGCATTGTGTTAGCCCCGTCCCAACTTTTTTTGAAACATGTTGCTGGTATCAAATTCGAAATTAACATATATTTTCATGAAATAGTCAAATTTGTCATTTTCAACATTTGATATGTTGTCTGTGTTCTTTTATGCAACTAAATATGAGTTTAAGAAAGTTGCAGATTATTACATTCTGTTTTTATTCACATTTTAACACAACGTCCCAACTTTTTCTGTTTTGGGGTTGTATATGACTCAACTCTCATAGGCCTATGTATAGGAGTGCACACTAAGTCTTTGCTGATATCATACCCTCGTCATCCCTCATTACATCCAGGTATAAAATGGGTAGGGCCAATACAATAAAGCACTAGGAGAATTAAAAAATATATATTTTATTACTGGTATATATATCAAGAGCATAGAATACGTATACATAAAATAAAGAAGCATCCCTCTCTCATACCCATACAGAGTGTGTCATAACTGATTCATAGAGCGACACAAATGTAATTATAAATCTGTAACTTGAAATAACATGACATTTTATTCTGAATTCACTTGCAGTGAGGGTGCACTATGCACTCCATACTGTATCCTGCTGCATTGTTTTTGTATGGGAACTGGCAGCAGCAGCACAAGCCCCTGCCTGCACCCTGTCAGCACCACATGAGGACAGAGGTAGTGCCCTCATTGCTGTAAAGCTGTCTGGAGGTCAGCTTAGGTTGTGCCGCACCGCCTCTCAGCCACCTTTAGGGGGCCGAGTGAGTCTGGTTTGTGTCTGGGTGCCGCAGACAGACGTGCTTGTGTTTGTGTGTGTGTGTCTGTGAGAGAGAGTGTGTGTGTGTGTGTGTGTGTGTGAGTACCCTGATGCCTCCTCATGCCTGTACTGACTCTCTCTGTCTCCAGCATCCACTCTTTATTAAAAGTGTGAGATCCCTTGAGAAGATACTCACACAACCCCTGGTGACCCTGCCGGAGGTGCAGACAGGACTTCTGTAAACACCCCGGACCAGGCCAGCAAACAGCCATCCAACTACACACACACACACACACACACACATACACGATGCATTAGATGCTGTTTACAGTGGAGGTGTTTTAAGAGTCACAAGCACCAAATCCCCTAATTTGTTCTGCTGTTTCACATCCAGGAAAGAGGCTTTGCTTCTTGGCAAGTGGAAGCCTTGTTTGGTATCAGTGATACCAGTGAGGTTAAACAATACAGTAAAGCTGGATTCTGACTGGAAGGGGTTCATTGTTTCCCGAGCGATGTCGTAGGTTGGCACGTTACATTGTACTATGTGAAGTCATAATGCTGATGGTTTAGTGTAACAGATTTGATGAGATTTGCATGATTCAAACACAAAATATCTGTACTTAGATGAGGGCCTGTGTTATCTATTCATTTAGATGAGAAAATGGAACAGGGTCATTCCACGTCAGTTCAACCAGGGCCCACGCACTTAGGTCTCAAAAAACTCTGAAAAAATTACCAGGTGTACCTATGTTACCCAGGAGACACACTGTAAAATTACTCTTATGTAAGAGCAATACTTTCCAAGATACAGCCAGTTTTACAGGGGGAGGGGGGTGTCGATTTTGTTCGGCCTCTTTTTTTCACAAGAACGCAAGAACTAAACCATGTAGGAGGCTCAAATTTTGCATGCTGGTACATAAATAGGAATAGTATGTAGCAAAATCGTCACATTTGGTCTGGATAATCCTGCATGGTCATAGCTGTCCCTCAAAGTTGATACAAATTTTATTGGAGTTTTTGGCTGGGCTCTGTTTAAGCCTTCAGAAGACATATTTGTACTCAACATAGGCTCTTGATTTATTTTCCTTACTGAGATAAGTAGAAACACAAAAAGCAATGAACAGAAAACAAATCCCTTCAGGGTCTGAACAGCAGACCTCACAAGTCTGAAAAATCATTTTGGTTATCATTTTCAGAGCACCCAAACACCTTGAATATACAAAGATTTTTTAAATATGTTTTTCTTAATTCTCCATGATCCCTTCTTTTTGAAAACACCAATTTCACTTGTCTTATGCAAATCTTTCTTTTTTATTTTCCACCCTGAACATGGGCAACATGCCCCATTGACATCAATATGTTTTATATATAGTCACCACACTGCCACCTGTGGTGGTATAGAGTAACCTGTGGTAGGTCTATACAAAACATATTGATGTCAATGGTGGATTTTGCCCATGTTCAGGGTGGAAAGTGAAAAAGAAAGATTTGCATAAGACAAGTCAAATTGGTGTTTTTGAAAAGAAAAGATCATGGAGAATAAAGA
Organism: Alosa sapidissima; assembly: GCF_018492685.1. Lineage (NCBI taxonomy): Eukaryota > Metazoa > Chordata > Actinopteri > Clupeiformes > Clupeidae > Alosa > Alosa sapidissima. Next base: position 6,201,803 of record NC_055976.1, read on the forward strand.
AAAAAATATTTAAAAAATCTTTGTATATTCCCACAAGGTGTTTGGGTGCTCTGAAAATGAGAACCAAAATTATTTTTTAGACTTGTAAAGTCTGCTGTTCAGACCCTGAAGGATTTTATTTTCTGTTCATTGTTTTTTATGAGAGTGTTTCTACCTATCTCAGTAAGGAAAATAAATCAAGAGCCTATGTTGAGTACAAATATGTCTTCTGAAGGCTTAAACAGAGCCCAGCCAAAAACTCCAATAAAATTTGTATCAACTTTGAGGGACAGCTATGACCATGCAGGATTATCCAGACCAAACATGACAATTTTGCTACATACTATTCCTATTTATGTACCAGCATGCAAAATTTGAGCCTTCTACATGGTTTAGTTCTTGCGCTGTGGGCTTGTGAACTTTGACAAAAAAAAGAGGCCGAACAAAATCGACACCCCCCTCCCCCTGTAAAACTGGCTGTATCTTGGAAAGTATTGATCTTACATAAGAGTAATTTTACAGTGTGTCTCCTGGGTAACATAGGTACACCTGGTAATTTTTTCAGAATTTTTTGAGACCTAAGTGCGTGAGCCCTGGTTGAATTGACGTGGAATGACCCAACATATATTTCTCTATGCTTTTAATACTATGCAATCCTTGGTCACAATAGAAGATCAATAAGAGATGATTTACAACATAAGAGGAATACACACTTGGGCATTTGAAGAGTTTGCCATCTACAGGAAAAGCAACCCACCCTGTGGGTTTCTGTTTTCGTTTTCTTTTGTTGTTAGTACATATCTCATGTTCCATCTGACAGTTGGCAGATAAATGGACCACCCTCAGCCACTCTGTTGCTCTAGAGTCCTATGACAGGGCACACATTTCTTTTGATACCACATAATCATATCCTCTTACTTCATTATTCCTGCTTCTCTATGGGAGGTTTGTAAGTCAGTCTACAAACAGGTATGAGCGGCATTGTATGACAAACACCCATGCCACCCTTATTCAGCTCTCCCCTTGATGATGAATGCACAGTCAAGCCTCTCAGAAGTTCTCAAGCCAACTATTTTTGACGCCAGATGATGTCTTCGCATTTATAGTGTGATGTGAGGAGTGAAAGAACAACAAGCAGTCGCTCAGGAAATGGCATCACTGGTGAGCTGACTCCAGAGCGCCTCTAGCATTAGCTGCCACGAGAGAAAGAGGAAGCTGTGGTGAGCTGAGGTTAATTCAGACTGTACCAGAGATGGGTCATGCACAGGGTGCGATGGGAACCATGATGTATACGCCTGTCATGTGACCAACTTCTGCATTTTGCCGCAGCTATAAAGGTGCCGAGGTTATATTTAAACTCAGACAGCAGGCTGGAGAGAAGACTTGCTGGTGTGCCCCGACTTACACTGAGCCCCCGGCTGAAGATCGTTGTGCTCAAGGTTGTTCTTCCACGTTCAGCCTTAGTTGTTTTGAATAATACTTCACCACACACAGCTTGAAAAGAAAAGGCTAACCGTCTTAGTTCACCGAGTGCGAATCACATTTGTATTTCTACAGTGGGTTGAACCATTTGTTTATGTAATTTTAGCGTTTTGGCCACTGTCAGTGATACAGCTTATGTAAAGGGGGGGGGGGACATTTGATTTATTTGGCTTGTGTGGCATCATCTAGAGGGTCAGATCAAAAGCCCTGTGAGTGTCCTCTCATTTGCGTCTGGAGGAAAACAAGACCTCTCATGGCACAGGCGCGCCACAGCAGGGAAAAGAAAATGATACGTTTGCCTCTATTTACATTTTAATCTGGGACAGAACGTTCCTTGAACTCGGGGAGCACAACAAGTGTTGACTTCCTCCTCTAAATTTAGGAAATATGTGCCAAACCAAAAAGGCAGGAGATCACAAAATACCGAGAGTGTAGTATTTTCCCCTCCCTCTCGCGTCGGATTATGGGCCACTACCATTTACTGCACGTTCATTAAAACTACTAAGGTGAATTAAAAAATCACAGATCTCCATAAAAGGAACAAAGGGAAAATAAGTGTGGGCAGGGAAGCCCAGCGAACGCCGCCACTTTATGCCCCTCTTCTGAGGCTCCATAAAAATCAAACATTTCCTCAGAAATGTTGCCAGCTGTAAAGTTGCTAAATGCTCCCAGTACGCGAGTTAGATAACTTGGCCAAGTGTTCCTGAGCCTGTTGGTGCATGATCCCACATCTAAACCAGTACACAATAAGCTCGGACTAACAATGCTGCTGTCAGCTCAGCTGTTGTCTGGAAACCATCATTGTTGTTATGATTGTATCCCTCTGCAGAACATTTAAAAGCAAGGTGTTTTGCCAGTTATGACACTATTTTTCTTGCTGTTTGCAACTTGTCGTAACAACTCTGCTTAAAAGTACACCTACGCTGTAATTATATGCTGGTATGGATGAATTCAGGTGTCATCCGTGTGGTTGTTACTAAGATGAATGACTCTTTAGCAGACTCTTTACAGAGTTCTATTTTCCTTATGCCAGCGGGAATGCCACAGGACGTGTTGTGACACACATGTGTCGTCGTCCTGGCTTCACCTGACACTTACCTGGGCGTTGGCGGGGCATGTGTGTGTTTTTACTGTGTGTGTGTTAGCTGTGTCGGAGGCGCTGAACCACAATAATTGCTCATTTGTTTTCACCTCAACCTGTCTGGAGGTACTGTTTTGCAACATTTAACCTGTGTTTGTTGCCAAATATCACGCAGAAGAAACATGTTTGTCTACCTAACTGTTCTACTGAGGTCAACAGTGCATCTGAGAATTAAAAGCTTTATGGTTTCACTGGCTATTGTACAGTATGTAGCATATGCAAATCAATTGTCAAACCTCCAAAATTCGGCTGCGGCTACTATTGCTAGACCTTTACTAATAGCTGTTAAATGTAGTTCAATTCAATTCAATTGCCCTTCTGATAAGGCAAAGGCTCTTTACAAGACAGATTAAATGAACTAGGTCGCCTCTGTGTCTCCTGAGCACACTTACATAAGGCCTGTAATTGTACATTAAGGTTGTCTGCATGCCTCCCTCGTGTGATTAAGCCATGCTAGTTTGCACGTGAAAGTCGATGTGCCACAGCCTGTTTTTCTCCCTTCTTTCTGCTCTCTCTCTCTCTTTCTCTCTCTCTTTCTTTCTTTCTGAGAGGGCCTGGGGGCTTGTTTTGAGAATGTGCTTGGTGGTGGGAAGAGGTAGAGACCCCAAGTACAGCTCAGCTGGACAGCATTTGTGAATGGATGACCAGTTTGTTCCAGACTCTGGGGTCTTGCTGTCTGGCCACCAGACATAATCCTGCGGTCAGAGTCAATTAGGGGCTGGACGGACGGGGGCTGGTTGGTGGGGGCGCACTGCTGGAAAGGGATCTGTGGAGTTGTGTGGGTGCTGCTGCTGATGCCCCCAGGTGGTGGTGGTGGTTGGGGGGTGGGGGGATTGTTTTGAACTAAGTGCCCACCAACCTTAGAGGCATACACGTGTGTGTGTGTGTGTGTGTGTGTGTGTGTGTGTGTGTGTACAGTATGTGCTTGTGCTCGTACATGTGCATGCATGGGGGATTCAGGGAAATGTTTTGTTCATTAAGTACTGTAAACGAAACACACATTTTGGAAAAAGCATTTAGCATGGGTGAATTAGCACAATTTCTTCCAAGAAATAAGGTCACTGATCCTACAAGTGTACAGTATGTGTGTGTGTGTGTGTGTGTGCAGGCGTAGGTGTGTGCGCGTGTTGGTGTACAGTATATGTGTGCGTGTGTGCATATGCGTGCGTACGTGTGTTGGTGTGTGTGCGTGTGTTGGTATATTGGTATATGCGTGTGTGTGTGTGTGTGTGTGCATGTGTTGGTATATGTGTGTGTGTGTGTGTGTTGGTGTGTGTGCATGTGTTGGTATATGTGTGCGTGTGTGTGTGTGTGTGTTGGTGTGTGTGCATGTGTTGGTATATGAGTGTGTGTGTGTGTGTGCATGTGCGTGTGTGTGTGTGTGTGGGTCTGACTCTCTCTGAGGACATCAGCTCTCCCAGGTGCACCTGCAGAAGTGCTCTCAGCTGGGCGTATTCCCGCCACACTTCGCCTTTTTCCAGGCAGCCGGGACAGGAAACGTGCCAGCACCAACCACCCCCCACCCCCTCCCAAACGCCTGCCGTCAGCGGATGAGGTCTGCTGGGCAGCAGGTTGGAAAAGCTCCTTCCTGCTGCCCCCCCTTTCTCTTCTGTCTGGCACTGCCAGCAGTGTGCCTCTAATCTTGTCAGTAGTCGTCCCCAGCTCGCGGATTAATGCTGACCGTTACAGTACGCTGAGCAGCTTCAAATGCACGTCCACCTGCTCGGCCCAGAGGACGGATGAGGCCCTCAGCGGGTCGCCCATTCACAAAACAAAGATGGTCAGCCGCTCTGCGGCTCAAATCCAATACAACACGCATGGAGATGTGTATTAAAGGGACACCAGGCAACGTTTTCGTGTTAATTAATCATCTTCGTAAGTCGGTATATGGTTAAATGACTCATTTCGGGGCGAATGAAGGCTCTCTCGCCTATGGAGCCCATGAGGTGACATTAAAAAAAAAAAAAAAACGAAGGTAAAAAAAAAAAAAAATACTGAGAAAAGGTATGTACTTGTGACAAACACTGACTAGGTTTGCGAGATCTTGAGTTTGTTTTGCGAGATCTCGAGTTTCTTTTGAGAGATATTGACTTTCTTTTGCGAGATATTGAGATTGTTTTGCGAGATCTCGAGTTTCTTTTGCGAAATCCATCCATGCAGAACCACAAACGTTTTGGAGAGCTTCAGTCACTGAAATTAAGTTGCAGTGCCTTGTTTTGCCAGCATGCGGCGAACAAGAGCAAAACTAACGGGCTTCGTGCATAAATGTAGGCCAGGCTGCAGTGTCATTGTCGGCGAAATCACTGAAAGAGACGCAACAGGAAGCAATGGGGGCAACAGCACCGGGCCCAGTCTGGAGGGGGGAGGGGGGGGGGGGCAGAAAAATAAATAATTAAATAAACGCATTATGTGTGCATTCATCGATGTGTCTCACTTACCAGCTTAGAGCATTGTTGCGTGTTGTTTCTGTGAGTTTCCCTATAGGCTGATAACGATTTATTTTTTAAAAATGTATTAAAAGTTACCCCTCCCCCGTTGGGAGTAGTAGGCTACGTTAGGTTGAGAGATTCTGTTCTCGGTAGCGTAGCCAGAAATGTTCAAATGGGTGGCCATACAAACATTAATCATAGGCATGTTATATTTATGACATAAAAGTGGAATTTATTGAATGCATTTGATCACAGCTGACACATTACGCAGAGACATTTTCAGCTGGAGCAAAACAATGCATGAATGTAGCTTGGGTGCGTCTTGAATTTCCCCTAGGGATCAATAAATCTATCTATCTATCTATCTATCTATCTACATGAAACACAATTGAGACAATAGATTGACCATATTGGACAACTTCAAAGCCTTATCATAGGCATGTTACATTCATGACATGAAAAGTGGAACTTATTGTACAAAAATGACACATTATGCTGTCGGCTAAACATTTTAAACTTGCGCAAAACTGCATGAACCCAGCATCGGTGCGTCGCATAAATTAAAACACAAATTGAAGCAACAGCTTGACCATCGGACAATCCTACTGCAAATCCTTTTCATAGGCATGCAGCGTTTATGACATAAAAAGTGGAATATGAACGAATTTCATCACACCTGACAATTACAGAGCTGCCGACTGTAGCCTACGTGATTTTACTGATTCTTGAACTATCAGCGCAGTGTTGACTTGCGCGTCTTTTTTAGATGGTGAACGTAAACGAAGGAAAGCCCTCTAATTGGACGGGCAAGACTGACAAGTAGACAGGCCCGGTCGTGGCTACGTGTATGCTTGGTAGGCAAAACCAGAGCGGTAGAAAAACAGAGTGGCGACACTCCCATAGATTTCCATAGGAAACAATGGCGGCGCTTTTTCCAGGCTACTTCGGCGTTATGCAGAGCTCAAAAGTTCCTAACTTTGACATTCACGGCTTTAGCCCCATTCACTTCCATTGCTTTCTGCCTGATATTGTCAGTGGTAAGTAGACGAAGGTACGACGTTTTTTCAATTGACATATGCATTTCCTATACCAACTGCACTAGTAGATACTGGTATTGTTCTTTCAGGTTTTTGTGCTGATTGTTTAACTGATATTTATTATGACCACCACTAGCGGTCATATAATGATTGTCAAAGTTTTTTTTTGTTTTGTTTTTTTTCTCTACTTCCTGAATTTTTGGTCAACGATACCCGGGACACCGAACCACCGGGCACATGAAATTTGGTGGGTATGTAGCCCCACTAGATTTTTACGGAAAAATTTTGTTTGGTCCCCGGGGGCCACTCCCCCCCCCCCCCCCCCCCCCCCCACGCTGGGACCTCCGAAACCCAAAAAATGCAGTTTTTCCTAAATAACTACCTGAACCGTGGCACCGAGGATGAAGAAATTGTTATGGTATGTTGGTCTCAAGGGCCCACATCAACCTAACCCATAATCACTCATTTGTGACATTCTCTGGGGGTATGCCAAGTTTTGTAGAATTTCATCCATGGGGGGGGTCTAAAAAAATTAAGTTATGTGTACATTTAGTGACTGTACACTCATTGGCCTGTAGATGGTGGTGCACACATATACACATGCACACACACACACAGGTACGCACATACCATCAGTATCGGCAATTACAACGGCCGATACATAATTACAAATTCAGTAGGATTAAAGGAAAACCAAAAATATTCATCATAATAATTTGGCTGCATTTCCAGTATTGGCGTCACGTAATCGTTTGTCCACCAGATGGCGCATCGTTGCAGTGAGACGTAATTTTGTTGGAAGTTAATCTAAAGTGGGTTGGAAAGACACTACACTTCCTACAAGGACAAGACTGTAGTTTACCACAGAGAACGTCTAATAAGGGTAGGATGATTTCTGCATGACATGTAATTCCCATTTCTTCTTGAAGCCGAAATAAATCTGAGAATGTTTATCGGACATGCTTGGTTTTTACTGCAGGTAGGCTACATTAATCTTAAGTTATATCAATAGCCTAGAGTAGTTAAAATAATGTTACCGTTAGCATTGGTTGAGTGATGGAGCCCAATTTGATTATTGATGTATTTGCAGAAAACCATAAATGCGGTTATAGGCTACCAAGAAAATTGATAACAGCACTAATTACATCTTTCGACTATCATCTCATTTGCTTATGACCATAACCTAGGCTACTAACAGGAGCTAAGTGAGTTAGCCACAACACGTTCGCTACGTGATGGTTTTCTAATGGAAAATATAGGCTACCTGAAAGATAACCTGTCTATGATGCATCCTAAACACCGGGCTGGGACATTTAGCTCAAAGTCTCAAAAAGCATCTGAGTCAACGTTCATTCCCAAACACCCATATAGGCTACTTCAATCCTCTATTTTCAAAGGTGATTCAAGTAGGGAAGAGCATGGCTCAAAGTAAAGTAACTAGGACTGAAACTACATAAAGTGAATAATTTGTGTCAACTCGCCGCAATGTAGATTTATTAACGCACCTGTGATACGAGTGATCTACATCTCCATTTAAACCAAATGTTTTAGAGCGCACGTTGAGAGATGTATCCAGGGCAGGGCTGTACCAGGGGTGGAGCCAGAGGGGTGGCTCCGTGTGGCACAGGCCACCCTTGAGATTCGAAAGGCCACCCCAGGTGCCACCCCCAAATCTTAGTCTACGATTGGCCATTTACATGGTCTAAGGCAGGACCTTCGAACACTCGTCGCATCTAGGCTACAAGTAGCGATATTCTGATGACATGTATGACCATTCAACCAGTCAAGCATTTGTTGTAAAATATTGAAATTATGGGAAGTTTATATAACTTAGGCTAAACTGTATGTTTCTTTCGTCCCCCATGCCTGTTTTATTCGTCCCGATCAGGAGGGATAAATGAAACATTGCGCACGTTCCACTTTTGCTTAAATAATTCCTGAACGCAGGGCTGGACTGGCCATCTGGCATACTTTTTTCTTTTTTTTGGGCCGAGCCGGTCTTTATAAAATTCATTTTCCATAGTAGTGTGTGACAACAAAATCATATGCCTGCGTTCTGTTCCCAGAGCTTTCTCTGTCTATGATCTGCGTTTCTCAAATGATGAGCCTCCTCGACGAGTAGATTGCTGGTCTACGGAGCCATGAATTTAAATTACGTCCCACTTCTGTCTGTTAATTTGCGGCACAATTGAATTATATTATAGACCGAAAGGGTTATATTATATTATATTATATAACCGAAAGGTTTCCCCGATCAGAAATACTCCTTAATTCGCAACGTTTTGTAGGCCTAACAGAGGTAGCCTAAATATCGTGCCTATGGCGATGTCCGCTTAAAAAAAAAAACATTTATTTCACTTGTCTCGCTGGATTGAACACAGAATGTGGGCTGTTGCGCAAATAGATGTATGAGGGAGGGAGATTCTGTTAACAAAAACCTAAAGTTTTGCTAACATTTTCTCCATTATTATCGTAAAATATGTCTCCATGCAGGGCAGGGCTGGTTCTAACCTAGGCTAGGCTACTATATTTGGGTGTGCTGGTAGAAATTTTGGGTGGGCAACATAGCAAAGCTATGTAGTATCAGTACTACCTAGCTTGAGTTGCTGCAGCCAACAGCCAGGGATAGGCATGTCTGATACATGTATTTAAAATACAAAATATGTTGTCATTTGTATTTTATTTAGTTGGAAAAAATGGCATCATATTTTGTATTTAAAATACTTTATAGGTTTGTAGTTTAAAAATACTGTCGAATACTTTTGGTAAAACCAATAATCTACTTTTGGTGATGTGATTATGCAAAACAATGAATGCAGCACTGGTGCTGACTTGTAATTTGCCCAGAGTTGTTGTGATGTAGGGCCTAGGAGGTCCATCTTTTTTATGTATGTTGGTCTTAAGGGGGCATGTCAACCCATCCCATTACCACTTATTTCATGTATAGCGCCACCTAGTTAAAAATGAAAAAGCAAAAAATTAGGTGTTTTCATCACAATATCTCTGGCTGACAAGGTCAAAACTGCACGAAATTAAAAGTGTAGGATCATTATGACACCCTCCGAATGCATGCCAAGTTTTGTGTACTTTCGTTCATGGGGGGCCTTACAATAAAATAATTTATGTGTACATTTAGTGACGTACACCAACAAGGATTCCCGGGACACTGAAAGACCGGGATACACGAAACTTGGTGGGCATGTACCCCCACATGGATAGCATGGAACCGTCATTTTTCGTTTTGATCTGTAGCTCCCCCGCTGGACTGGACCCCCCGAAAGGAGGGTAGGGCAGACACAGTTCTCTGTGAATATCTTGAGAACTGTAGGGCCTAGGATAACCATTTTTTTCCGTATGTTTGCCTCCAGGGGTCATGTTAACCCAGTTCATGTGCACACATGTGCACAAACAGATACACACACACACACACACATACATTCACAGTAATCATACGTATGACACACACTCACACAGTAGACATATGTACGCTTGCATGCACAGGCACATACGCAGGCACAAACACAAGCACGCACGCACGCACACACACACACACACACACACACACACACACATTTCTCAGAATTATAAACAGGCAAGATGGAGGTAACCTGGCAATAGCCAGATGAATTTCGCTCCGCCTAGCTCCACTCATCCATCTGGAACCGATCCATTGAAGTGTTGCTTCAGAAGGCTGGGCCTAATCAAAAAATGCTTGCATATGATTGAATAAGCCACTTGTCCGTCATCTATTGACGTGCTACTTCAACCACTCACATCAAAGCCAACCTGTGACGCTAATAACAGACTCACAGTCGCTTCTACGCTATGTCACATCTATGAAACTCCCGCCCTGCGTCCTGATTGGCTAAACCATAAAGTTGGTTGGAGAAATCACTCTCAATGGAAGAGGTCCCAGATGGATGCGAGTTAAGCTAGGCGGAGCTAAGCGGAACGACATTCATCTGGCTAGGGTCAGGTTAAGATGGAGGTGGGGTTGTATAAAATGAATTTTACATGTGAAATCTATGAACTAATCATGTTTTGGTACTTGTTGTCTAGCAGATACCAGTGAGAATTGAGTGTGGATAATGCAATTTAGTGAGACAGTTAGAATCATATAGGCCTTTCAGCGTGATTTCTTTTTGTGGAAAAAATGTGCTGGACTGGGCGGCGGTCATATTTTGTACCGCTCTGTGGTACATCTAGTTCAAATACAGAGAGTATGTGAGAGTAAGATGTGTTTTTTTTTTCTTTCTTTCAATTTATGAGTATGGTGTTTGTGTCTAGTTTCCCTAATGTATTTGTGCTAATTTCACATCTTGAGCCTGTTTCTGTTTATCTGGATGTTTTGCCTCATGCCACCCTTGAATTAATCAGTGCCTCACCAGTGCCACCCTTGTTAAAAATGTCTAGAATCGCCACTGGGCTGTACCTACACATATTTGTTGCACGTGCTACAAAAATCATTATTTTCGATGGATGATTTAGTACCAACGTTACACCGGTCCAATACAGTTTTGCCTATGGCTATACCGTGAGACTGAGACGTTTTTTGTTTGTTCGAAGTGCGTGTTTAGGGTGTGAGAGGGGAGTCGATGTGCTTTGATTCCAGCTTGGTAGTAGTAGTCTATGCGATTAAAAAACATGTGTGTGTGAAGTATCCAAACAATGATAACGCTTTCATTATCGCTGCTTTAGCCACAGACCTTGAGCTACATTGTACAGTGGGTTGGGTTCCATTTAGAAGTGTCGCTTTCCTTGATTCACACAGCTGCGTGAAATGTATTACTGCAAAACTATTAACTTTTCGCCAAGAGGTGGCAGCTTAAGTCCGCTTGATACTGTAAGCCATTGGTTCCCAAAGGAGATTTTATTTGGGTCGCCAGCATAGCCTAGTGACAATTTATGTTGTGTAATAGGCCTAGCATAGGGCTTACTTTATATAGCTTATAGTTTGTTAACAGTCACGGTTTTGTCATAACTCCCTCTATGCATTTTTGCATTTAGAATAGCTCTGAACCGGGGACGAACACGTCGCAGGGGGGGCGCCAGTGCGTGGATATCTCAATCGCAAAATTAAACAATATTTCTATCGGCCGCCAACCATGGACTAGGCTGGGTGAACTCCTGCCTGATCTGCCGGCGATTCCTTTTCGATTTCTTAAAAGATTGAGCTTGGTCTGGCGAAAGCCAGACTAACCATGGACCTCATAGTTGCAAAATGCAAGGGAACATGAATCAGCATATTATTTGCACAAACAATAACGGACAGTAGCTCTTCAACTTGGCCCGTTAAAATGTGTATGAACAGTCTAGCAACGCATTTCATGAAGGCCCTTTTGGACATGTCAGTTATTTGCACCACTGGGTAAAACGGCATTTTGTTTTAGACTACTGGTATTTAATTTGTGCATTGACAATAAAGCTGAATTTCATATGAACTAGATGACTATTCACAAAAATCCATGAACATTCACAAAAATCCATGACATGACCTCTCTTCTTGATAGCTGTTGAAAACTGCATGGAACTGACAGGGATTGTTTTAATAATAAATAAATAAATACATTATGCTGCTACCTTCTGCTTTTCCCAAATACAATGTAGCCTACAGGTGTACCTTTCATGAGTCCAGTTGCAATGGATGGACTGTGATGAACTGCCCTACTTGTGATTGTTTAGATATTTTAAAGGTTTTATAACAATGCTACAAATTGTTTGGCAAGTGCTACAAATCTATTCACTTTTGCAGCGCCAGTAGGCCTAGGCTACTTTGTGTGCCGCCCGCAAACACACATTCCAATCAAGCATACACAAAAGTTTCAAGAGTGGGGGATGGAGTAGAAGATGGAGACAAATTCATTAATATGATTTATTTTCGCTGAATGGATGTACAGGACTGAGCGGCGGTCAGATTTTGTACCGCTATGCGGTACATCTAGTTGCTTAAATGTTGACCGAAATTTTAAAGCCAAAAGTTAGCCTGCAAACCTTGATGTGGAGAGAGGCTAGCTTAAAGATAATGTTCCTACGTCAATAATGAATTTCAGACAAAACACATTTGGTTAGCCTATTGTAGTAGGGGAACTTTAGATGATAGGTTGGTTGTCATAAGGTTTTTATTATGTTTATAATGCTATATTTTTCAAACCTGATTGCGTTAGCTTACTAGCTTACGTTAGCTAGTCAGCTCATTCACTTAGCAGCTACATAGTGTTAACGTTAGACATGCTATGAGGGGGAACACGAACTTTATCTTGATAAAATAGATTTCATACAGCATGGTAACTCTATATTCAGATGTGCTGGTTATCAATGGGTTTGTGATTAACGCTCTTCAGGTGAAAAATTGAGGAAATTAATGCGATTATTGTCTTTAAACCTGATATAGATTAGCTTGCTAGATGGCGAGTTTAATGGCGTTATGAACTGAACTGTGGGCTGAACATGACATGAAGTAGGCTAGTGTCCACGACTTGTGAAAGAGGGGATTTCAGTTATGTATTTCAGGGGAAGCAGTAGGAGCAAAACCTAGACTATTATAAGTTATTGCATTGCATTTGACTATTATCGCTGTTCTTCTTATTATTATTCTTCTTCCGACCAACTTTGACCTTCAAAGGCTCTAAAACCACTGAACCGTTTGACGTCATTCAAACACTATTACAAAGGTCTTGTAACGGAGATTCGTCCAATGTATTTCACATTTGTGAACTTTATACTTTTTGAGATATTTACGATAAAAGAGCAATAAATTCCCATTGACAATATTGACCCCTGTGGCGGCAACTTTTAGCATTATGACGTGACCTCCAGCTGAAAGCAATCAACAGTTGAACGTGAGCTACCGCTGGCCCTGGAGCTGTGAATCTTTGTCTTCGCCTGCTGTGCCTTGGTCACTTTATTTGCTCGTAAAACTCTTCTTCAGAGGCACATTTCTCTAATTACAGACAAAGTAAGTGTTCCGGTTTTTGGTATTTGAGTCATTTATGTCGTCAAACATTATGTAACGTTAGCGTGTATGAAATGATGGGTCACAAATAACTAAACTAACGTTATAACGTGTAACGTTAGTGAAATAGTTGACGTTAGCACCTTGTTACGTTGATAGTATTATGTAAGGAAACCCACTGTTAATCAACGTTAATATGTCGTCAACTTTACAGTGACCGATTAGCTGTAGGTTTCGATAGCTAACGACAATCAAACGTAATGCACTAACGTTATATTTGTTCATTAGGCCTACCTACCAGGAGCGTTTTAACTAGAACGTTAACGTAAACCAGAAAAGTAGGCCTACAGATACTAGGCTCTGGTTCTATTCAACATCAGGTCACTTTCCACAGGTGTATAAAATCAAGCACCTAGAATAGATTATGAATGCAGACTTTGTGGTGCTTGATTATAGCCTAGGGCTAGGTTGTGTGAAGGGACCTGATGAAACCCATCATGGGTTTCATTCATGGCATGAATAACTCTAAGCTAACATCTAACCAAGTAAGTGGTTTTCAAGAATACTGTAAGACTATGTAATCTGAATAATCATACTGTAAGTAATATAATGTTATACACAGCAGCTTTTTTGCATTTACATGCAATGGTAATTCCCTGGAATTGCATTTTCTAGTTGTTGTTGTTACTGGTGCGTGGCTCTTGTGTCCCTTGCCAGCCCAGTCCTGTGCCACTATCACTGTTCCAAACAGGACAATGGCACAAGCAGTAGGCGAGTGTGGCATGAGCGTGGTCGTGGGACAGTATAGCGTCTGCATAGTAGCCTACAGTAGTTTTTGCTCCAACTGATTATCAGTTTCAGTTAATTTAGTTTTCAGTAATTTTAAATTTTGTGTTTGTGTTCTTGGTGTAATAATTTTGATTGCTTTGTCTGCCAAGTAATTTGTCAAATACATAGCGAAGTTTGCATGGAAGAGACTGACGTGACAAGAGGGCATTGCCTTTCATTAGGTCAGTGATCTTTGTAAGTAGGACAAATGTCTTTTTTTTTTGGATAACTGAAAAGTGTAGTCAGGTTAATAGGGCATAGATCACTCTGAAAGTAATCCCCAACAAAATTCTTCATGTTGTTATTGTTATAGTTTTTGTGTGGACTTGTGGCACCCCCAACCAGCCTTGCAAATGGTCAGCTGCATGGGTATGTAAAACTTGCTGGAGATGGCCTCTTGCTTAGGTTTCTGTGTTACCTGCTCTGTTCTCTCCCTCCATTCTCCACTGTGCCTGTTCTGCTTATCCAGGACCAAGGATGCAGAGGACAAGAAGGGTGTGCGATATATGACTGGAATGGTCAGATAAGATAATTTTTTATGTTTGAGGTCCACACGATGGGGCCCTTACACAAATGGAGTTGTGTTGATCCAGCATCTTCCATAACACTCCCGACTCCAGGCAAATGTTTTGCATCCTCCTTACCATGTCCCTCTTATAGGTGTACAGAGTACACGGAGGGCTAGCCATCCCTTCCACATTGTGTCTTTTGTGTAGTTCACACACAATTGTTGTTCAAACTTTGGAAACTGAAATCTTTTTATTTTTTGGAAACCTAAATGAGTGTCAGACCTCCTTTTTATGTCATCATACCTTCCTCCCTGTCTGCATTTGTTCCTGTTCTTGTTTTAAACACAAATTGAAAACGTAATAAAAATTCTATTGAAAACATGTATCAGTCATCCTTTTCATGCTGTTGTCTCACCAGCCGGCTGAAAGTTATAAGTATTTTATTGAAATAGTTGATTGCTTATTGAGTTACAAGTGTGTTATTGAAACAGTGGGTGTCTTATCTTGCCGTATTAATCATAATTTTCACATTTAAGTTGTTATTGATTCTTATTTAGCCTATGTGTTTTTGACATGTTTATGGCTTAGTCTTAAAATGTTACCAAGGCTGTGTGGCCACCTTTATGCTATTTCTCTAAAATAACTGAACAGATTTAATGCATTGATCAAAGTTTTAAAATTTAAGCGGTTAGGCTACTGAATGCTATTCATATATTTATATATTTGATAGACGTTTATTGCTAGTCTTACAATGATTAAAGTTGTGTGGTAGATTGGGGGGTGGGGCACCTTCATCTTCATCTCACCAAACAAACTGAAAAGGACACTGAATCTAATGTCTACACACAAAAAGGATACAAAATGCATAGCCTACGTTTTGACAATGTAAGTAAAGTATATGTAGCGTGGTACAGGCAAATGTAGGAATCCAATAACAGCTCATGTCCAGCAAGGAAACAAACGTTCAATGTTAGAACTACCAAAGAACTATTTTAGATCGATGTTGCAAACTAATTATACTCGCAATATATAATTGACACTATAATATAAGCATGCTAACACGTAATAACACTCGTTTTTGTTTTTTTTTGTAATGTTTCCCGTTCAATAACGCACTCGCTACTGTCTATCCCATTGAAATAACACGACACGCAAAGAGCTGTTTGGAACTGTTGAAGCGTACGTGAACCACGTGACGGCGACTTCAAAGAGTGTCGCAACTCTCTTTTTCTATGGCTCTGGGCAAAACTAATGGGAAAATGTCTGTCTGTAAACAAATTTGGTAGCCAGAAAAAAGAACATAAACAGGATAGAAAATACAAAAAAGGAGGGAGAGAACGCAAAGAAGGTAGGCCTATGGTTCTTGGCTTCACGTTCGGCCAACAGACGAGTTCAAGGATACGGTAGGACAATGATGACATTAATACAGTAGCCCGCTGTGGCATGGTCGCTTGCAATTGTATGGTTCATCTATATTATTTTAACTAATTGATCTGAATTGGTTGATGTTTCTCCTAGTAGCCTGTGCTCGCCTGTGCTGCGTGCATATACCTAGGCCATAATGGCTGTTGCGGTCGTGGGTGTGTTGCTCCCCGGCACAGAATAACGTAGGACCGGCCCTGTCTAAAATCAAAAGACTATCGCTGTGCGTGTGTGGTAACGTTAACTTCTGGTCTTGACTCACTGCAGAATGCAGCGGCTTGTTCACTGCACTGGAGAATACAGCTAAACAAGTTAAAGAAAGGGAAACGAAAGCCTCTAAAATCAGATTGACTATTGAAATCGAGGTTTAGGATGGAGTGATGTGTAGGAGCGATGATGCCCCCGCCCCCCCTCGGCTTTTTTCACAAATCGCACCCTGACTAGGTTGGCTTGTCAGTGTGGAACGCAACCTCAGACCAACGCAGATGCCAAAATAAGGAACGGCAATGTAATTCCAGTGGCTAAAGCTCTCCGGAACATTTCTAGTGGTTCTCATATGCATTGATGGATTTGCGAGACTGGCAAAAGAAAGTCAAGATCTCGCAAAAGAAACTCGAGATCTCGCAAAAGAAAGTCAAGATCTCGCAAAAGAAACTCGAGATCTCGCAAAAGAAACTCAAGATCTCGCAAACCTAGTCAGTGTTTGTCCCAAGTACATACCTTTTCTCAGTTTTTTTTTTTTTTACCATGTCACCTCACGGGCTCTGTACTCCGTACAACATTTCTAGCGGTTCTCATATGCATTGATGGATTCGCGAGACTCGCAAAAGAAAGTCAAGATCTCGCAAAAGAAACTCGAGATCTCGCAAAAGAAAGTCAAGATCTCGCAAAAGAAACTCGACATCTCGCAAAACAAACGCGAGATCTCGCAAACCTAGTCAGTGTTTGTCCCAAGTACATACCTTTTCTCAGTTTTTTTTTTTTTTTACCTTCGTTTTTTTTTTTTTTTTCATGTCACCTCACGGGCTCCGTACTCCGTACAACATTTCTAGTGGTTCTCACAAAGATTGTTAAGGCGGAGCAAGATACATCGTTGTAGTTCATGTCTATGGGCGCGAAATGGGGATCGAATCCTGTCTGCATAAAGAGGCGTGTCGATGACGTATTGACAAGCGTAAGTTGCAACTGGCCAACAGCAGCGGCATAAATAACCGGCGCACACCTGATATAAGGTTAATTTTCTCCAGACTGGATTGCTCAAAAATGCTAAAAATGTACCTGAAATGTTCAGAAGGTATTGAGGATCATGAAAATGTGCCTGAAATTCACATTCCTAACTCTATAGAACCAAGACCTTAGCATATGTGGTGAAATTCTGAGCTATGCCCATAGACTTCAATGGAGTAGTCGCTGCCTCTGCTCTGCATAAAGGGGGATTTTGCCCCCCCCCCCCCCCCCCCCTCGTGCGATCCGGGTTCCCGGAAGTGGCTCCTGATGAAATATCTTGCTCCGCCTTAACAATCTTTGGTTCTCATATGCATTGATGGATTTGCGAGACTCGCAAAAGAAAGTCAAGATCTCGCAAAAGAAACTCGAGATCTCGCAAAACAAACTCAATATCTCGCAAAAGAAAGTCAACATCTCGCAAAAGAAAACTCGAGATCTCGCAAAACAAACTCAAGATCTCGCAAACCTAGTGTTTGTCCCAAGTACATACCTTTTCTCCGTTTTTTTTTTTTACCTTAGTTTTTCCGTGCTCCGTACTCGCCCGCCCCTACTGCCTGTAGGAAGAATATCCCACTTGCAAGTTCGGTGTATCCTACCCGCCGACCGAAGCAGGATCAGTTTATAGCACAGAGTAGGGCCAGAGACTTTCTAATGAGGAGACACAGCGCTCAAAAAATACTCCATAGAAATGCATGGGGCTAGTTTGTCACGCCAATATGGCCGTTGTCTACACATATCCCACCCCTTCCTCGGCAAAACGTCGACATGTGAATACATTGAGCCAATCATGGTGTGATGTGAATACATTGAGCCAATCATATGGTGTGTTGTGAAGACATCGTGCCAATCATGTGTTGTGATCTCGCCGCTGGAGCAAGATTGGTGTCGTGAAGCCTTGCGCACGCGCAGTTCGACCCAAAGACTGTGCCCGATGAGTGCCCATAAAACGTTGGTATATGGCCACCGAGTGGAGGGACTTGCCTAAAAGGACTTTGGTAGGGCTGTAACGATATTCACCCCTTGCAAGTGATGTCACGTTTTGTTCGCGCCACAGCAAAATAGCCTAGTGGACGGCAAGAACACGAATCAAATCAATGGGTTGTAATGGGACATATCGCACAGCTAGGAGATTATAGTGAGATTTAACCGTAGTAATGCCCTTCCACGACTGTTGGCTTATTGTTTGGAATACAACGACATCCCATGTTCTTGTATAGATATATTTTGGTTTGTTTTCTTTGTGTTTCGGGAGTATTTCAACCACAATTGCATGCTTATCTCCTCAGTGTGTAAAGCACAGCAGCGGTTGCTATAGCAACCATAGACTCTGAACAGGACGGCAGATAGCACTTAGGCATAGTCTTTGGCAAGATCTGAATGTAAACAGATAATACCGTTCAAGTTTTTTTTTAATTTCCTATTTCTTTCAATTCTTTAACTTAAGACATGTAAGAAGTAAGTTTATTCGCTGGGCAACGTACAAACTGACGAGTTACATTAGCCCTAGCACTATGAGCTACGATAAACGTTAGCTAGAATAGCTAGCTTCTAAGTGTGGCAGCTAGTTATTATTTCATGTTCTGATATGACATTCTTAACTTTTTGACTATGTTACAACTGATAAAAGCAAGACAAATAAAGTAACCAAATCGCTTTGCAATTTTTTAGTCCAGAAATACTTATGGGTGTTCATTTACCATAATGTTAATTACAGTAGCCTAACGTAACGTTATCTCCCCTTCCCAGATAGCAAAATTATTATGGCTTAGATTTGGCCCAAAACTGGCTTGCCATTTTGGTAAAGCTCTGGGTGGATGTATGGGCCCTAAATGGCCCAAATTTGGCATGCCAAAATCAACCAAAAATAGGCCAAAGCTCACCCAAAACCAATTTTGGATTTCCAAAGCCTTAAATGTCCCAAAAAGAATCCTAAATCCCATAATCCAGCCAAAATGTAGCCATAACTGACCCTAAATGATACCATAATTGTGCCACATGTTTGCTTTTACATAGAAATTATGTATTTATTATTTATTTGTATTATTTATTTTAATTTATTCAGCTGTCTGTATGACTTTATTGCTGGTAATTGTGACTTTATTGCTGATAATTTAATGGTTAGTCTAGGTTCACTATATACTTAAATTATGTTGTACATTATATATGCGTATGTATCTGTTAAAAAACACAGGAAACAGAAATACATTTCATTATGCTTTATTATATGTTTTGGTAGGGTGCTGGGTGGCTGGGGTGCTGCATGGCTGGGTAGCTGGGTGCTGCATCGCTGGGGTGCTGGATGGCTGGGAAGCTGGTGGCAGGGTAGCTGGTAGCAGGGTAACTGGGCAGATGGTGGCTGGGTAGCTGGCGGCTGGGCGGCTAGGTAGCTGGGTGCTGGATGGCTGGGTGCCTGTGGCTGGACAACTGGGTAGTTGGGTGGCTGGCTGGGTGCCTGTGGCTGGACAGCTGGGCGGCTGGGGTGCTGGGTAGCTGGATGAATGGGTAGCTGTGAAACTGTGTGCCGGGCGGCTGAATGGCTGGGTAGCTGGGTGCTGACTGTATGCCATTATGCACTAAGAACAAAACAGAAAACAACCGGAAACCATGATTAGTTTAACTGCAGTGAAAGGGGGGGTACAAAAAAGATGTTTTAGGGGCATGATTTGGAGTCTTTGTGCCTCTTAACAAACACAAAATGCAATTAAAATTTCTGTGCAACATGAACAGGGCCTTACGTGACAACAAGATGCGTTTTTAACTCATACATTGCAAAGAAACCATAGGAACATAGGTTGGTGACAGTACAAACTTTGAATTTAAACGATTTCTTCGCAATGTATGAGATGAAAATGCATCTTGTTCATGTTGCACCGAAATTTCAATTGCATTTTGTGTCTGTAAGAGGCCAAAACTGGCAATATAGCTAACTGGGAGCTCCCCGCTAACCCTGGCTATCGGCTCAATTACCTCTCTAAACCACAATCTTGTTTCGTAATAGGCAGGTATTTGCTATTTCTTGTTCTAATTATCTAATCCTTATTAACCATAACAGGCTACCAGAGCTGCAGGAATATCGTCGTGGGAACTAGCATCTAACGTTAACAGCATCATGGGAACGGCTAACGTTAGCTTCTAACTGTCTCACAACAATAACAGCAAATCCAATGTTACTATGAGTAAATTAATAACATGTAAATGTGTTTAACATGTTTAAAAGTAGGCTGTACAGTTGCTCGACCAAGGTTATTGAATACATTTTCCTGAATGTAAAAGTTAAAAGATAAATGGAGACATAATACATACCTCAACTGCGATCGCTGGTCGAACTGGGGGATAGGCTGGGTCTTGTCCGAATAGAAAGTTTAAAATTTCCCGGTCTTTGCTGAGTCTTTTGGTTAGCCAGAAACATGCCAAAACTCTGTCCTGCTCTTCGCCCATCTTCTGGCTGTCCATAAACATGCCAAACAGCCCGTATGCGTCATCAGATGCTGTCCCCGCTCTTAATCTAACGCTACGGTTGGCCAGAAATATGCCATAATTCAGCCATACACTACTGGCGCCTTCTTATCTGTTATGGCTGCCCATAATCATGCCAAATTGAAGCCAAAAGTTTTGGTCTGCCAAAACAAAGCCCAAAATCGCCAGATGTATGCCAAAGTGCTGCCAGAAAGTCTGCTATCTGGGTTGCTGTTACCACCAGTTTTAATAACTTTACATTTGCGATCATGACCCATTTCATCTAACAACACCACTGGCATCTTCTTTGACTATCAGACCCCAAACAGCAATACATTGAACTACAAAGATGTTATAGTAATGGTGTTCAGTTCATCATAATCTTTATGACATAATGTAATTTGCCGTCCGTCTCCCATCTTTTTGCCGTCCAGCATGGAGCCGTCACGTGACTTAAGTCACGTGTCTGCAAGGGGTGAATACGATTCGAAACCGAAATCGCGACATTCATATCCACGATACTGTGTCGCCGTGTGAAAAGGCAGAATCGCGATACACCCTTTCTAGTGTTTCACGCAGTGCTTTGCAGCTTACACGCCGCAAAAGCAACCCACATCTCCCGCTTTACTTGCTTTCATTGTAGACTATGTGTGCAACTTTACCAAACAGTATAGAAGTAAACCCCCTCTCCTTGCCCCGCTCGCTCTCGCGCTCCCTCCCTCTCACTCTCCCTCCCTCTTCTGCTCAATGAACACGCGCGACTTAAATAAAAACATTCACAATCGTGAAAGCAAGGACGCATAGAAGACGACTAGCTAAATTACTATTAAATCCGCTTAGCATCATTAGCATGCTGCACATATTTGTTTAAAACTCTTGCATTGAAGTTGACTGATCATCTCAATACCAACGTTTCCCAAAAGGGCCTGTCCCAAGGAGAACAAGTATTACCTTGAAACTTAAACACACATGGGGAAACTGAACAGTCCAATCAGTAGACTATGATAGGCTAAGCTAGTCAACTATGCTACTTTGTTTACAATATTTCCAGGCTTCAACCAGACAGCTGAATTAAAGAGGTAGAGTTGTAATAAAAAATAGTAGGCCTAGGCTATAGGCTAATCTGCATAAAGTGTGCTGTCATAAATATCAGTCATTCAGAAAAATGTTTGTATATCAGGATATAAAATAAGAGATATATTGTATTCCTCTGGTGTTCTAAGAGAGGCTATTAAATTGTTATTTAATAAAAATGTCTAGCCCACCCCCCACCAAAAAAAAAAAGAAAAGAAAAATCGAGATTCGTATCGAACCGTGGGTCAAAAATCGTGATACAAACCGAATCGTGAGGTTGGTGTATCGTTACAGCCTTAGCACAGAGGCAGGCTAACGAAACGCTAGAGATTGTTGCAAACGTGTGTATAATAATAGCCGGCGAAGAAGCAGCGAAAAACCCTCGACGGAAGATGCAAAGAAAAGGAAAAGAGCTTCAGACCGAGCGAGGGGGAGTTTCGTAGAGAAAAAGCATCAGGCTTGCCTGGTGTCCCTTTAAATGTATAGGCTGCGTAGAGGAGCTGGAGCTATTTGGTTCATTATTGAAACAGGGTTGTAAATGAGGGGCATTACTGCTGCTGAAGATTTTAGTGTGTCAGCTCACGCCGCTGGATCATTTAAGAGGGCTCGCCCAGCCAGTTGCAGGAAGTGGAAGGGCTTGGTGTCAGATAGTGCTTCCTGTCAGCAAAAACACAGGATGTTCTTTTTTTCTTCTTTTCCTTAAAATTTGTGATTTTTTTTATTTAGGGTTTTGGCCTCATTATTACATAATGGTGAATCATGGATGTGAACTAATGTTTAACGGACTAGCGAGGGAACCTTCCAAATACAGGCATGGCGTCATGCAGCACCTAATTATGTGTTGTGCATGATTTCATTTTCCAAGCCTGCAGTTTGACAAGTCATCTCAACACTGAGTATGTGCCAGTTTTGTTTTCTTTGTGGTGAGGA
The DNA here is from genome assembly GCF_018492685.1 of Alosa sapidissima. Lineage (NCBI taxonomy): Eukaryota > Metazoa > Chordata > Actinopteri > Clupeiformes > Clupeidae > Alosa > Alosa sapidissima. The sequence goes on from NC_055976.1 coordinate 6,224,269, forward strand.
ACTGTCAGCAAACACCTCAGAGGTGGGACCAGCCAAACCACCGGTCATGTAATGCCCCAGAATGGCCAGCAGAGGCGCTGTGGCCTACACTCACGGTGGCACAATCCCAGGTGGTGTGATCTAGAGCAGGAGCAGGAAAAGGAGAGTCAGAGTGGCAGCAGAGCAGACAGGTCAATGTGCGTAGCCCACGTACCGCGCTAAACATTCACCCACATGCTGAATGCCTCACTGGGCGGCAAGAGAGGGAGTCTTACGCGACTGCTTTTCTTTCACACGTCCCCGTCAGATCCCTTGGTCCACAATGTCCACTGTGATGTCGTTTTATTGTGTAACTTGGACTAATTGAGAGCATGCATGAACTAATGTGTGATTATTTATTTTCATATTTCATGAAAAGAATATGTTACACAACTCAGATGTCTAATCTAGAGGTAGGTGTCATGTACAAAGCAGCCTAACAGGTTTTTTGCCTGAGGTTTTGTCCAGTAAGATGGATGTGTTAAAAGGTGTTAAAAGGTAACAGACAGGGTTATTGAGGTAATTACAGAGGTTTCCCTAAAGGGGTGTGCTTTATGTAACACCTGAAATCAGTTAGGTAACTTTGGAGAAGAATTCTTGGCCTGCAGCCAGCCTTCAAATATCCTACCTTATGTGTAGAATTTTCAGTCGTGTCACTTGGTCCACAAAGTTTATTTTGGATCTGAGTGATAAAGAATCACTTTATACAAGTTTGTATGGGGTCCTTGTATAGATGGCTGGGAGCAACTCCATACAATCAAGGACAAAAATGTGTACTCTACTTCTTCAGAAGGTTCAAAACAATATGCAACTGAGAGAAGTCTTGCATCATCACCTATTGCACTATCATTCATTACGTTAAGGCGAGTAGGAAAGCTTTACTCATACATTATTTTGCTATGAATCAGTCTTAGAGTCATCGAATCTGGCATGGACATGGCCTGACTCTGTAGCAGTTCTGATCTGGAGTCAGCTGTTGTCTGGAAACCATCATCAATCCCATATTTAAACATCAACCCCCCTCTCTTGCTCTCTCTCTCTCACTCTCATGGTTGTCTGCCAAAATGAACCTGTTTGACTCTGAGAAGCACACAGCTAAGGCTCAGTTAATGTCATTCGGCTGGAGGAGGAAGCAAGTAGAGTGTCAGGAACCTTTAGCTGATTTTATTATGCCGTCTGAATGTACATGAGAGAATATTCAGTCTATGGTGCAATGCACTATTACCAGTAACTTTACTGGTATTTTTAAGGGAAATCAGTGTGTATGATCACACAGATGTGAGACCTTCAGAATGACTCTTTGTTGTTTCAAGTTAGCAAAGCTGAAACTGAGAGCTGACTTTTTTGTTGATTGACATGTCTTCACCGTTTGTTTGTTTGTTTACTCATCTGCTGTCGCTAGGTAACCTCAGTGTTGGTCCAGATTAAAGCATAGTAGCTGGAGATAGGAGTGGCACGTTCACCTTTGACTATCAGCCAACCCTATTAACCTAAGCACGCCACCGTATCAAAAGATCAACAACAGCTACAAAATATGAAAGCTCTTCATCAAAACTGGCTCAAAACAGTCTCAGTGTTTTGGTGATGCAAGAGAGACTGGGTGATGCCTGTGACGTCGCTGGTCATTATTTTTACCAACTGTTAGGCTCCCACATCTGAATCCCCTAAAAGGAATTAGCGGAGAGAGCGTTTCTGTTTTCTTCCTCTCCCAGTGGTCCATCAGCTGGTTTTGGTGTGTGTGTGTGTGTGTGTGGTGGGGTTTGCTGAGCACAGCCTTGGCCAGTGGTGTTGTTTGCGTGAGCGTGTACTTCTGGACTGCACATGACTCCGTGCTCACCTGCAGTGGTGTGCCACGAGGCTGTCTTCCTCCGGCCAACTTCTTTTTCTAATGCACAGAGAGAGAGAGAGAGAGAGAGACGGAGCGAGACGGTAGGAAAGCAAGCACCACTGGCTCTCGTGCGGAGCCGTCGGCCTACGAGGACCCTGGGAACGAGTCCAAAAAAGAAATTAAAGGAAAGACCCATCGATGCGGTCATTTCCAGCATTAAATATTGATGGGCTTGTCATCCACCGGCCAGAAACATCTTTTTTTTCCAGGCTGTACATTCAAGTCAACATCTTAAGTGCTGCCCCTCCCATAGTTTTGTGTCAATAACAAAGACAGCATCCATTTAAGGGCACACTGACCAGAACACCAGCGATAGCTGTCATGATTTCAATCATTTCAATCACAGTCTTATCGACATCTATTCCGATAGGTTATCAGGGTGTAGGGGTATGAGTAAGACTGAGGACAACCCAACGTTTTCCCACTGTACACGCATTTACTACGTGGGGATGGAGGATCTCCTTGCGTCCTACACCTGTTTTCTTTTCTTCACAGGAAAGGTCAGCATAAATAACACGCCTGCGTGATCCTCCCTCCATCTTTCCCAGCCCGGCTAGATTAGATTCCCTTCTTTGGCAGGCATGTTTCATCACAAATGGGCCCTCTGTGTGTCTGATAATAAGAGGCTTCAGGCCTCCATTAGCAGCGGTCACCACAGACTGATTTGCAGACAATGCCACCCTGCCCTGCCAGCTGACTTACTGGAGCTGTGTGTGTCTGTGTGTGTGTGTGTGTGTGCGGTGTGTGTGTGTGTGCGTGTGTGGTGTGTGCGTGTGTGTGTGTGTATGCATGCGTGTGTGTGTGTGTGTGTGTGTATGCATGCGTGTGTGTGTGTGTGTGTGGTGTGTGTGTGTATGCATGTGTGGTGTGTGTGTGTGCATGTGTGTGTGTGTGGTGTGTGTGTATGCATGCGTGTGTGTGGTGTGTGTGTATGCATGCGTGTGTGTGGTGTGTGTGTATGCATGTGTGTGTGTGTGGTGTGTGTGTGCATGCGTGCACGCCTCGCCTCTGACTCCTTGCTCCCTCCCCAGGGACCAACCAGCCGGTTTTAACCGGCTCATCACTACGGCCAACCGGCTCATCACTACGGCCAACCTCTAATTAAGCCCCATGACCCGTGATCCTGCCCCAATCAGTGCGGCAGAGAGACTGTATGCAGCTCTCCTTATTTACTTCTAACATCATAACAGCCGTAATTTCCCGAGTTCAATGAGGAACTCCTGTGTGTTTATGCTTATCACTCTCATGGGAGTGGACCTTGATGGGCTAGTGTTTATGTTTTGTTTTTTTTACGCTAGGACCATGGACATTTTTACCGCAGAGAATACCCACCTCAGCCATGCCTCCCTAGCTCATCAGAGTCTAGTCCCTCCCAGAGTGGAACCATAACTGCCATGTACACAATAGCGCAGCCATCACATCACTGCTGATTTACTGTATATTTAAAAGGCCATTTCCCCCAAACGCTACATGTCATTTGGGGAGGTCTGCACTGGCACTGTTGTGGAACACCATGATAGAAAAACCAGTGCCACTGATGCTTCTGCTTGGGTTGATCACTTCTCTTCCCAGCAGTGACCTACATCTCAGTCTGGTTGCTTCTCTGGATCAGACTTGTTTTTGTTTGCTGTGGCGTCACTGGGTCGCTGTTTGTGCCTGAATGTGCCCTGGGTACTAATGCTCAGTCAGGGAAAGCCTGTCTGTATGAGGGGGTGGGGGGGGGGACCTTTGCCCTGACTGCTAAGAAGGGACTTAAAAGGAAGTTTTTTATCTCTGTTGCATTTCACAGAGCTGTCACTATCTGAGTAGAAGAGAGAGAGAGAGATCAGGGCTATGAAAAATGAGATTGGAGATGGGAGGTGTTATGATAAACTAGGTGCCAACTCTCACGCATTGGCCGTGAGACACACGCATTTGATTGGTTTCACACACTCACACGCCACACCCCCGATTTCTCACGCTGAAGTGTCAACCCGGTCGGTCAGATGCCTGAAAAATGAGTTTAGCCTATCTATAGATCTACCTGTTGAGCCACAGTTATGCTTTCAGAGACGGTGAGAGTGTTCAAGAGCACCCCCTGTCTGTGGAATTTTATAAATTTTCTCTCATTTGAGATGCTACTTCAGAAGCCGTCCCAGGCGCATTCCCCCCGCATTTCCCCGGCTTCAGGTATGCTTTGAGTATTATTGAGTATTTTTCACGCACGACAAGTGTCAACCTGGTAGGTCAAATACCTGGCAGATGAGGTTCAATTAAACTAAACCTATACATATGATACCACACATCAGGTGAACGTGCGGAATCTAAGCTATTATTAGCGCCAAGTTGCTGTGATATATGGTTCGCGAGAAAATTAACATTGAACCGACGTGCAATTTAGGCTAATCATATTTGCATTTTGCACACAGTGCACACCCATTACTCTCGGTTTAATATTTCACTAACCCTTCACACAACACGTGGCAAACCCGATATCACAATAAACAGCAAACCGTACCGAATACGAGGATATACAGTAAAGCATGCCTTTGTGCAATAAGTGGTTCCTGAGTAATCCGGTTTTGAAATTGCAACACATTTCTACATAGCCTCACTGGGGCGAAATTATAATGTATTCTAATGTAAACTATTTGTCAGTAGGCCTACATACATTTTTGTAAATTGCTCAGCCATAGATTATCCCACTATCATGGTTCTTATATTGTCAGGTTCCAGCCAATCCCATTACAGATAAATGAATATATTTATATTGCCACGCTTAGTGACATTAATGCAAAAATATGAAGAAAATCAAATAACGAGACACAAATATTATAAAGCCTGACATAAGCCATATGCAAACATTCACATCATGCAGATATGGGTACATCCTGAAAAAGGAATAGCATGTAGGCTATAGGCTATGGCCATTACAATGACCAATATATTATCTTAAATAAACTAGCTGAATAACACAGGTGACCACTTCTGCATAATTTCATGGAGTGCTGAAATGTCAACACATATCACCTAACTATTCCACCTGTGTGTGCATGGTTATAATTCTGAAGTGCAAAATAGCTTAGGCTACAGCGCAAATATTTCCATAAAAATAAGCAAGTCTGACCTCTGAATTTATTTTGAAAGTGCACCTGATTGATGCATTTAAAAGTTAAAATATACTAACATTTCTTAAATTCTTACAAAACACCCACCCACTTTTTAAAATTGTTAGTTTGGACCACCTCACTTTTGCCGTGCGAAATACCAGTGCTGTTTTCAGCACCTGTTTAGTGCTTCATTGTCATTTTCATTGGATTCACGGTTTAGTTTGATATTTAATTTACTTTTGGACTGTTTGATTATATTGTTAAAGGAGAATTCCGGTGTGATATTGACCTAAAGTGTATTGAAACATGATACCAAGTGTGAACGTATGTCTCATAGCCCATCTCGGCTTGTCCCCTGCACTCCAAAATCTGGCGCTAGTTAGCCGATGCTACCAACAGCTTTTTCAATAGTGGTGCTTCGGCATCGGGCTAGCCATGCAAATAAATCACTGTTTTACACCCATTTACGAGGCTCAATGCATCTCCACACTTCATTGGTAGACTTCCGAGGGCCCTGACATTTAAAACGAGACATTGAGAACTTTGAAAAAGCACTGGTAGTTTACTTATAAGACGATTTATACAGACAGTATCTTCACGAAGTTTAGCGTTTGCAGCCATCTTGAATTTAGTCACGATAAGTCAAGCAACGAGTAAGAATGAACAGGTATGATAAGGGATCAGATTCCAAAAATAATTCAGTGGAAATGCATGGATTCCAGTTGCTGCTACTGGAAGAAACTGGATACTGTCTGTATAAATCGTCTTGTAAGTAAACTACCAGTGCTTTTTCAAAGTTCTCAATGTCTCGTTTTAAATGTCAGGGCCCTCGGAAGTCTACCAATGAAGTGTGGAGATGCATTGAGCCTCGTAAATGGGTGTAAAACAGTGATTTATTTGCATGGCTAGCCCGATGCCGAAGCACCACTATTGAAAAAGCTGTTGGTAGCATCGGCTAACTAGCGCCAGATTTTGGAGTGCAGGGGACAAGCCAAGATGGGCTATGAGACATACGTTCACACTCAGTATCATGTTTCAATACACTTTAGGTCAATATCACACCGGAATTCTCCTTTAAATGTTGGGACTGATGGGCACTGAAATCTGGGGAGGTATTTGATGATCACTATTACGTTCCATGTAGTTGAAAGAGTGTCGGGATTTCAAACAAACCATCCGCTTTCATGCGTTCATTGAACGTCTGCGGTGCTGTAATGGAAACCTTATTGCGTAGCCAAGTAGCCTATTGAGTTATTTTTAAATTATGCATGATTTACTTTTTATTAATTTCGTAGGCTGGCTTTATTTTGTTATATAGAAGTATCTAAATAACCTGTTAAAATGTACCAGAATTCAGGAAATTGCATCTAGTCCAAAAAAAAAAATTCTGGGGGAGGACCCCCATACCCCCTCTCTGAAATGTCCCACCCACTTTCACAATGCCTCCGACGCCCACGGTCCTAGTAGTAGGCTAGATCCCTTTGATACCAATGTTCATTTAACTCTGAGACCCTGGTCCCAAGGATGGATTACTGCACGGGCCTTCCGGGCCCAGACCCAGGGGCCCAAGGTGTCAGGGGGCCCTGAAGCCCAAGCCTTTGCATGGAATCATTGCCTCAATATCAACACATCAGGATGTAGGCTATGAATCTGATTGAATTTAGTATTGGCCATCCCCAAAATGCTAGCCTGACGAGCCAGACCCACATTAAAACGTTCGCAGTGCTCAGTCCGAGGGGCGGGATAATCGGTTGTCTTTCAAATTCCCTCTGCACGCAATAGGACAGCACTGAGTCCCCTGCGTTTTCCCACCAGCGGAGCTAGTTGGCTAGTTCAAACTTTTGCCATCTCAAAACAAGCTTAACTCGTGTCACACTGTTGGCCAACAGCAATATCCATCTTCTTTGTTTTCAAGTAGCAGGGAATTCAAGCCAAACCGTTGCAACTCATGCCATCAATCATTATGTTATGCCCCCCTAACGACTCTATAGACGATTTGATTGGCCTGATAGAAGTTTAATTTTTCGAGCTCACAAGCCAACGGAGAGTTGCTAGACTAGCCCTGGAAGCAAATGTAATTTGCTGCCGCTAGGGTGTGTCTAGATTTCTAAGCTACCAAAATGCACCAGAAATCACATCAAACAAATGAAATTCTGGGGGAGGACCCCCAAACCCCCCTTCCACATATGCGACAATTAGTGGGGAGCCCTTCATACATGTGGGCCCAGGGCCCCGAAAGTTCATAATCCGTCCATGCCTGATCCATACACCTGAGAACCACTGATGTACGTTTTTTTTACTGTACGGTATAATGCTGAATGAGCCAAACAAAAATTTCCGCAGCAAAATGTTGGTTGGCCTCACCAAATCTCACTCCAAGGTTTTTTGAAAAGTTGGCAGCCCTGTGCTAAACCTGTTTCTGCATGGATGCTGTTTCCATGTTTCATTTCACTTTATTGTACAGGTACATGCAGGGCAGGAAAGTCCCTGACATACACACAAACATACTCGTCTTCTGAATTCATTGTGTAAGTTAGGTAATAACTTTACAACAAACTCACACAGACTGATGCAGTAATGCTGACGGTCACGGATTGCTCCTAATGTTTTTGTTTTCTTTTCAGGATACTCTTGTATAATTTCAGTGCGTCTCATTGAAAGTTGTGCGTCACAGATTACGGCATCCAGCAGCATTATTAACTTAAGGAAAGTGGAATGTCGTAGCAGTTACATGACCTCTTAATGCAGAGACAAATCATGAGTTGACATCAGGGGGGGAACCCGATGTTGTGAATATGAGAGCAAAGTTTAATGTGAATTTGGAACACAGTGGAAGCTATTGCTGCACTGGATAACCCAATTGTGACTGTGATATAACACCCTGTGAGTGGATGAAAAGGTGTCATTTTCCCACACAGAGGAGGATTGGCACGCAGCAGATGTGCACAAAAACGTAGGCTCACAGGACCGCTGTGTGTTGACATTGGAGAGAGACGTGGAAAAGATTTGTGTCTCTACTATGAGTCTGGGGCCTCTGTGGTTGAGCGGTTCTGTCTCTTCCTTTGAGCAGCTCTCCCCATCTCTTCCCATCCTCCCTCCACAAGTGATATCTTTGTAATGTATCTATGCAAGCACACATTAACCAAACATACGTACCTATTGAGTCATATGCTTTATTGTCTGGTGACCACACAGTACATTAATGGAGTAAGCTGATACTGTTTAATTTACATTGCATTTTGTACCTAAAATAAAGCATTATAATATTCAAACAAATGGCCTCTTGCTGTTGTTTTATAAAGGTTTACATTCAATGCTGGTGAAGGATGAGTTAGTATAAAGGATGCACTCATCCAAAAGCATATGGAAACATTTACTTTGTTGTGTTTAAAATGTTCAAATGTTTTTGTTTGCCGCTTTGTGTTGTGTAAACATATTCACTGAAAAATCACATTGGATTAAAGCAAGCTGATCTGTAAGACATGCACGCCTTCAGGCCTATTTTCCGTTACTGCTACAGCTCTTCCCTCAACCGCCATGTCTCCCAACCCTTGGGCTGGGCGTGTGCCAGTGACCGTACTCTGAACTTACATCTGGAGCAAAAGCGCTGCCAAAGATAGCTGAAGTGGTTTTCGTTTTTGCCAAGTCTGTGACCTACTCTAAGCCAGGCTCCTGGGTCTTTGCCTCAGCCTGTGCCGAGCAGCCCTACCTTGCCTTCCGTCTTTGCCCCAAGCTATTAGCAGTCCTTATAACATCAACTGGACTCCTAATGGAACAAAGCTCCTATCCAGACCACACCCTTCACAGCTGATTCAGAAGCCTTTCAACCTTGGGTAATGTGTATGAGGAGAAGATGATCTTGTCTTTGAATTGTATGGTTAATTATATGGTTAGCATAATTCTAAGATCACATAAAAATTCAGGGAAAATAAAGTCCCTCATGAGTGATATAACTTTGTAACTTTTGTAAAAGTAACTTTGGCTGGGTTGTCTGATCGCAGACATTACCAGCAACTGCTACTATGTGCTCATTTAAGCTTGTGTCAGCATGTGCCTCAGTTCACACACTACATTTGATGACAACAGAGCATTTAATGGATGACTAACATGTAGCTGGTTCTAGGCACGCTTTATTTAGTGACAAAAAGTGCTTAGTCTGAATGCGGTCGCATACTATTCAGTGTCTGTGATCTGTGCTTTTTCTACAAGCACCGTAAAGGGCCTCTTAATGTCACACTTAGTCCTGATGCATTGATGCATTTCCTTTCATTCTGCTTAATGTATTGTAATGTCTCAAAACAGGCCAGAGTTCAGTTAACTGGTTTATTATCAAAAGCACAACATGCAGGTATAGAACATAACGGGCCATGTCTGGCCCAGAACTGAAAAGAGCACAAACTTCCTTTTACAGTAGCCTATATCCTCCGGGGTTATACATAGCGCGGGCACTCTATGATTGACAGCCGGTCGCTATAGTATTATCCTCCAGACTCTGCTGTTACTGTTTATCATTAGAGCAGCATACAAAAACAGAACTAGTCTTCATGGTGTGAACTTGCCAACATGCACACTTGCACTGTCAGCCAGTTAACACCTGCTTTTTCCCATGAGGTAATAGCCATTTCATCAGTCAATTTGTCCCCTCATGGGTTGTTTTGGGTGCATGTTTTTCATTTCTGACCATTTTCAATGTTTTCAACATAATTGTATGGATTTCCCTACATTTTTGTCAACAGACTCAAAGAATAGTTACATACTTGGGATATACCCATATTATAGCCTCTGCTAACTAAGCTAACTTTACAAATAATAAAACACTTTATCATCAATTTGTGGTTTGAACATATGCCTATGAACAAATAGTCCATTGGTAAAGTGAATATGTAGCACATTTCCCACCAAAGCTGCCATGACTAAAGTTAATGACAGTTGGCCTGTTACCAAACGAATCCTCGACAGGCCAAGTACATAAGTTTTATCGCTGACCACAAACTCTATAAACATCATCTCAGTAGTCTGGAATTCAGTTCAGATACGAGTAAACAAACTCAAACGTCAGAAGCATGTGTGAATAAAAAAAGACATTGATCTACCTGCTTACCTGCAGAAATGCAACGAGGCAGTAAAGCTCCTTAGAGCAGGTATTTAGTGTTAATTCAGACCAAATTCCCACCAGGACCGTTTTATTTATAGAATTATTTTATCCCCACTGTGTGTGTTTGATTTTGTTTTCACGGGTGGCAGCCCTTATTGCTCAATATTGTGAGCTAAATATAGCTCTCGTTTTCCCAGAATCCAGCTAATAGGATGCAGGCTAGCTGGTCCACATCTTGCATTGTTTTTGTGGCTAACTCCCTGAGTCATACCACTGATGGAGGATGATGGGCCTGAGAGATGTTAAATCGGCCCTTGGGAAACTAAGTGGGGAATGATAGTTCCTCAGTAATTCTGTTTACGGCTCCTAATGAGTTTTTGTGTGTGGACAAAGTGGAAAACAGAGTTTGAGTTTAAAAATAAAACAAAAATAATAATATCTAATATCTGTTAATTGCACTGACTCAGTTCCACAGTAAGTCACCCAACCTGTTTCACACTTATAGAAAGGTATTTAAACCAAGGTGTGCATGGTTCAGAGTGAAAGAATGAGAGAATTACATCTCAATGCAACATTTTAAGATTATCTCTCCAACTGTTCTGACATTTAAGGTCAAGTACAGGAACCACGTTCTGCAGTGTAATCTTGCATTCACAAAAGCTAAAAGGCTTTGTCCTCGCCTCACACAGCATGTGACAAGCATGACTGTAATGATATACGGCAAAAGATGGAATTATGAAATGAAGGCTGTGCAGGGTTATTCAGTGAATTTGTATTGCAGAAATATGATTGGAAATATCTCAGTAATTTGTCTTGAATGAAGCAATACTCAAACAATGAGCATTACCAACAAATATTAGTATCTCTCAGGCACTGGAGTGGCAGACAATAAAGTGCTTTGCATGCTTTTTGCATGACCTGTTTTGATGAAATGCAGTACATCATGTTTTCTGGAGGTTGGAACGGGAGTTTGTTTATCTGTCATTCTCATAAATCATGTCTAATTAAACATGCTGAATGTTTTATGGAGATAAGTGTCAAGTAACGGTAGGACATCCAAATACGCTAGGCCATAAGAAAACAAGACCAGCAATTACACTTTGGCCGTAAATCAAGGTCACATTTCCGCTGGACTCTTACATAAGGCCACCCTGGACAAGGCTGCCTGATCCAGACCAAAATGGCAGGTCCAACACAATTTAAATTGACATTGGGATTTTTGGTAGGCCATACTCGGCACTAGTGCCCATCTGTACTTGTTTGTAGATGCTATACAGAAAAATGGTTCTGACTGAGGGAGGAAATTTGACTGTAAGAGTAAACATTTAGTCGGATGTTTACTTGTTCCCTGTTTTCTGCAGACATGTCAGATAGCTCAGAGCTCTTTAGCTCTCATGAATCTAAACACTCGCTTAGTGGCAAGATATTGTAACCATATGTCAGCTTAGAAAAAACAAAAAGTTCTGGCAGTGAAGACATCTCTCTAGCTCTTTCGAATATAGCAATCCTCTCTGTTATGAGTTAAGGGGGCCAAGTTTAAAATAAGTGCTCTGTGGCTATTTTTCATTTTAAATGTGGAAAAAGCAGCCTCCCCACTCTGATGCCTTTACTTCCTTATTTGAGTGGGTGTGTCCTTAATGGACGATTCCACTGGACATTTTGTCATGGAAAAGGAAATGAGTGTATATGTGCTTATGCAGGAAAATGGACCCCACCTACGCGTTCAAGCTTCCATTCACAAGCTAAAATGGGACCAGGTGGATGGAGTAATTTTAGAAACTGCCAAAGACAAACCCGCCAAACCCTTGGACATAAATGGTACCAGCCTGACCCGAGTGCATCTGTTAAGCTCCTAAGAAAGACATGACCAGAGTGAGATCTACACAGCACCTCCAGGGAATCCCCGTACAGACCAACGTAATCTCTTGTGATCCACAGGCCAGCCTGTGTCTGAGATGAAGATCACCTAATGGGTGTTGGCCTCAGGGCAAACATGGCTTCTCCGCTCCACAAACTGGACTTCAACAAACGCTCTAGTCTGCTAACTGCAAGCTACCGTAATTCCTTGCTGTTTAACAGACACATAGAGTGCACACACAGATAGAACATAGAAGAACAAAACAAAACAAAACAAAAAAACAACCACAAAACTTCCAGTCCATAGAGGGGTTACAAGTATGCAGGTCATAAATTGACACAAATGTCCACAGGTCAGCTAACGGCAGGCTTTAAATCAGTGTTCACTCCAACATGCCTCACCCTTCCAAAAGCCCAAGCTTCTTTTGATTTGCAGACATACTACAGACCCACTTGGCGGGTCCATGGGCCTCAACTGACCTAAATCTTGTGTATATTTTTAGGAGGTGGTTCTGGCGCATATGGTTGAGCCAGTGTGTTCCGGTAAGTGGATAACAAGCTGTTGGCCTAAGTAAGAAGAGTACCGCAAACTAGTGTGGACCTACATTTGAGACCTGTCTCCCAGGTAACCTGAGCACTCTGCCCGGCCTAATGTCAGTGAACATCAATCCATTAGGGCAGGTAGCTGCCATGACAGATCTCCCTGTGACATAATCTTGCCTGTCTTTGCAAAAGCAACACCAAAAGCTAGAGTAAAAGAATGTGGTAGTGGAGGATTGGCAGCAAAGATAAGCCTTTGAGCCTTGAAAAGTACACATTCAATGGCTGTGTCATTGATTTCACTTACTCATAGCAACACTTTCTGAGAAGTGAAGAGCTAAAGTTCTCACTCAGTGTCTGGGTAAACAGTCAGGCTTTCTTGAGCTGTCTCATGGAGGGAAAGATGTAACAAGGAGATAGTGTACATGTATGTGTTAAATGGGTAGGGCTCCTTTCAAGGGTTTCTGGGTCTAAAGAAACTGGGGCTGAGTTTCTACCAAAAAGAAAACATATGACGTCCCTTCCCCCATTCCCCCCTCTCATGACTAGGGCTTCCCTCAATTATGGCAACGACAACATAGCTCTGAATGTGTGTGTGTGTGTGTGTGTGTGTGTTTGTGTGCACATGTGTGCATGTTTTCGTGGGGAAACAAAGAATGCCTTGGAGACCAATCTGTGAGTCATGCTGAGAGGGTTAAGTGAATCGCTCATCTCTAGAGAGGCAGAGGGGCCCAGAGAAAGGCAGAGCACTGTGCTGTCATCAGATGCTATAAGCACACTTTAGCTTACCAGCAGCTTAAGTAACATGGAAACATGGAGTACTTTAATTTCTTCTTTTAAAAAATATTTTCACTTTGCTACTGTTCCTGAATGGCCTTTTTCAGACTCCAGGATGCATTTTACACCTCCATGTGTTTCCTGTTAATAAGATATAGTGTGGTGAGGTCAGCAAGTCAGAGAAGGTGTTTGTATCCATTTTGAGTGCAAGGGAGGAAGGGTGTGTCTGTAAGAGTCACGGTGAAATCAGCTTTCCAAGACAAATTACCTCCCTACCTGTTTTCTCAAGCCAGCCACTCCTGTAACCTAGCCTGCTGATGGCATGAAGTAGCTTGTTGTGAGGCGTGTGTTAAAAAATGAATGAATTCACACACACACACAGACCCACGCACACACACACACACAGTCCGCCAGCGCTTGTGGTTTATTTTTCCATTTATAGCGTGGGGGATGATGTCATGTGCTGGCTTTGGTGCCTGGTGAGTGAGAAAAGGGTGTGGGGGCGACAGAAGTGGCATGAGGTCTCAAGCAGCCAATCGTTTTGAAAAACTCCATCTTGCCTTGCGTTACGCAGCCAGTAGGCATTTGAGGGAGGGTCAGGCCAGAGTGATGATGCGGCTTCGATTCTGTGGTGGCAACAGTGGAAGCATAGGCGCGAGTGTCTCTTTCGGCCACATGTAAAGCCATGTGTTTCTGATGGGGGTAAACTGTGTGGGAGTGGCCCAATCAGAAACCAAAAGCCCCAGAATGTGATGAGGATGCTATCTAGAAGATGTCTCATAGTAGAAAATGTAAGAATAACTGTATTGTATTAACATGATACATAAAAATACAATTGTCCTTACATTCCCTGAACCTACTCTGATTAAATGTATTAGTTAGAATGAATACAGAATAAATAAATAAATACATACACTTAATAAATACACTTTATACCATATTATGTCTACTAATGCATTAAGAAGGGTTAGTTCATACATGCACGTTTAAACAGACCATTAATAAAATGTATAATATCCGAATTAAGGAGATCAAGTGTGCAGACATGACGTGCGTGATTGAGCTCTTAGTAGACAGCATGTTATCCCACGTGTGTATAGAAAAGGGTGTTAAACATCTTTAACTGCATCATCGTTGCAACCTACTTCCTGTTGCTCGACTTCCTGTTCTGTCTGTTTACAGAGCCACACAGTCCGTCTCCATGGTGACTGTGTGTACTAGTATCACTACAGAAGGGGGTGGGGGGAAGGCTGTCCTCATTCGACCACGCTACAGAAAAGTGCCAGACAGTCTGGACCCTGATGAAGCCAGCTTTTGAAAAGACACTCAGCATTTTACAACTAGCCCTGCAGAGACTGTGAATTGTTTTGTCCCAGCTCTTAAACTTTTCCAAAGCCTTTGGAAAGTGTCCGTTTTATGGAACAGCATGTCCGAAGCCGTTTACAGGGAATGACGGCCACACTAACGATGTCTGGCAACCTTCCTGCTGTGACTCAGGGGGTTACCCGGGATTCCCCCACTCTCCAGCCCTCTTCCCCCTCACTCCCAGCAACCTCTCCTGAACCAGTCAAGACCAGTTTGCCTGCTGATCTCACCACCCTCGTCACAGGTTTGTGTGCCATAATGGTAGCCATTCTTAGTGCCCCAGTGAGAGTGGTCTTCTTGTTTGAGTAGCCTGCCTACTATTTTCAGGCTATTTGCTCATCTTCCTTCCTTTTTGTCCCACTTACTGAGACTAATGGATGTCTTTAACTTTTCTACATAACAATTTTGTAAGGAGGCCTCCTACATATCCTACATAGTATTGCATCATTCCTTATCCTGGTGGATAGGCTATTGCATCATCCCCCTCTAAACTGCACATAGGCATTTGTGTTGAATATTTTTATTTTCAGATCAGGTCAGTACAGTGGAACAAAATGTATTGTACTTTATGGCTGTTCTGACCTTGTTATTGCTTTATGACTAGGTGCCACTAAATTCATGAAATAGTTTCTGTTGAAACTGTACTCCTTTGAATGTGTTGAGGTAGATCTGAGCAAATGAACAATACAGAAATTCCTGGCATGGTATGACATGCTGAGGTACAGCGTTATCAGCAA